>NW_027327448.1:1200000-1500000 GCF_047675955.1 Chlorocebus sabaeus | reverse complement strand
ATTCCACAAGAACAGCCTTAGCGAAAGGCTTCTTGAAGGGAAAGATGTAACTCTGTGAGATGAATTAACAGAACACAGAGCAGTTTCTCAGAAAGCTTCTTTCCAGTTTTGAACGGAAGATATTTCCTTTTTCACCATAGCCCTCTATGGGCTTCCAAATATCCCTTTGCCAATTCCACAAGAACAGCCTTAGCGAAAGGCTTCTTGAAGGGAAAGATGTAACTCTGTGAGATGAATTAACAGAACACAGAGCAGTTTCTCAGAAAGCTTCTTTCCAGTTTTGAACGGAAGATATTTCCTTTTTCACCATAGCCCTCTATGGGCTTCCAAATATCCCTCTGCCAATTCCACAAGAACAGCCTTAGCCAAAGACTTCTTGAAGGGAAAGATGTAACTCTGTGAGATGAATTAACAGAAAACAGAGCAGTTTCTCAGAAAGCTTCTTTCCCGTTTTGAACGGAAGATATTTCCTTTTTCACCATAGCCCTCTATGGGCTTCCAAATATCCCTTTGCCAATTCCACAAGAACAGCCTTAGCGAAAGGCTTCTTGAAGGGAAAGATGTAATTCTGTGAGATGAATTAACAGAACACAGAGCAGTTTCTCAGAAAGCTTCTTTCCAGTTTTGAACGGAAGATATTTCCTTTTTCACCATAGCCCTCTATGGGCTTCCAAATATCCCTTTGCCAATTCCACAAGAACAGCCTTAGCGAAAGGCTTCTTGAAGGGAAAGATGTAACTCTGTGAGATGAATTAACAGAACACAGAGCAATTTCTCAGAAAGCTTCTTTCCAGTTTTGAACGGAAGATATTTCCTTTTTCACCATAGCCTTCTATGGGCTTCCAAATATCCCTTTGCCAATTCCACAAGAACAGCCTTGGCGAAAGGCTTCTTGAAGGGCAAGATGTAACTCTGTGGGATGAATTAACAGAACACAGAGCAGTTTCTCAGAAAGTTTCTTTTCAGTTTTGAAAGGAAGATATTTCCTTTTTCACCATAGCCCTCTATGGGCTTCCAAATATCCCTTTGCCAATTCCACAGGAACAGCCTTAGCGAAAGGCTTCTTGAAGGGAAAGATGTAACTCTGTGAGATGAATTAACAGAACACAGAGCAGTTTCTCAGAAAGCTTCTTTCCAGTTTTGAACGGAAGATATTTCCTTTTTCACCATAGCCCTCTATGGGCTTCCAAATATCCCTTTGCCAATTCCACAAGAACAGCCTTAGCGAAAGACTTCTTGAAGGGAAAGATGTATCTCTGTGAGATGAATTAACAGAACACAGAGCAGTTTCTCAGAAAGCTTCTTTCCAGTTTTGAACGGAAGATATTTCCTTTTTCACCATAGCCCTCTATGGGCTTCCAAATATCCCTTTGCCAATTCCACAAGAACAGCCTTAGCGAAAGACTTCTTGAAGGGAAAGATGTAACTCTGTGAGATGAATTAACAGAACACAGAGCAGTTTCTCAGAAAGCTTCTTTCCAGTTTTGAACGGAAGATATTTCCTTTTTCACCATAGCCCTCTATGTGCTTCCAAATATCCCTTTGCCAATTCCACAAGAACAGCCTTAGCGAAAGGCTTCTTGAAGGGAAAGATGTAACTCTGTGAGATGAATTAACAGAACACAGAGCAGTTTCCCAAAAAGCTTCTTCCCAGTTTTGAACGGAAGATATTTCCTTTTTCACCATAGCCCTCTATGGGCTTCCAAATATCCCTTTGCCAATTCCACAAGAACAGCCTTAGCGAAAGGCTTCTTGAAGGGCACGATGTAACTCTGTGAGATGAATTAACAGAACACAGAGCAGTTTCTCAGAAAGCTTCTTTCCAGTTTTGAACGGAAGATATTTCCTTTTTCACCATAGCCCTCTAAGGGCTTCCAAATATGCCTTTGCCAATTCCACAAGAACAGCCGTAGCGAAAGGCTTCTTGAAGGGAAAGATGTAACTCTGTGAGATGAATTAACAGAACACAGAGCAGTTTCTCAGAAAGCTTCTTTCCAGTTTTGAACGGAAGATATTTCCTTTTTCACCATAGCCCTCTATGGGCTTCCAAATATCCCTTTGCCAATTCCACAGGAACAGCCTTAGCGAAAGGCTTCTTGAAGGGAAAGATGTAACTCTGTGAGATGAATTAACAGAACACAGAGCAGTTTCTCAGAAAGCTTCTTTCCAGATTTGAACGGAAGATATTTCCTTTTTCACCATAGCCCTCTATGGGCTTCCAAATATCCCTTTGCCAATTGCACAAGAAGAGCCTTAGCGAAAGGCTTCTTGAAGATAAAGATGTAACTCTGTGAGGTGAATTAACAGAACACGGAGCAGTTTCTCAGAAAGCTTCTTTCCAGTTTTGAACGGAAGATATTTCCTCTTTCACCATAGCCCTCTATGGGCTTCCAAATATCCCATTGCCAATTCCACAAGAACAGCCTTAGCGAAAGGCTTCTTGAAGGGAAAGATGTAACTCTGTGAGATGAATTAACAGAACACAGAGCAGTTTCTCAGAAAGCTTCTTTCCAGTTTTGAACGGAAGATATTTCCTTTTTCACCATAGCCCTCTATGGGCTTCCAAATATCCCTTTGCCAATTCCACAAGAACAGCCTTAGCGAAAGACTTCTTGAAGGGAAAGATGTATCTCTGTGAGATGAATTAACAGAACACAGAGCAGTTTCTCAGAAAGCTTCTTTCCAGTTTTGAACGGAAGATATTTCCTTTTTCACCATAGCCCTCTATGGGCTTCCAAATATCCCTTTGCCAATTCCACAAGAACAGCCTTAGCGAAAGGCTTCTTGAAGGGAAAGATGTAACTCTGTGAGATGAATTAACAGAACACAGAGCAGTTTCTCAGAATGCTTCTTTCCAGTTTTGAACGGAAGATATTTCCTTTTTCACCATAGCCCTCTATGGGCTTCCAAATATCCCTTTGCCAATTCCACAAGAACAGCCTTAGCGAAAGGCTTCTTGAAGGGAAAGATGTAACTCTGTGAGATGAATTCACAGAACACAGAGCAGTTTCTCAGAAAGTTTCTTTCCAGTTTTGAACGGAAGATATTTCCTTTTTCACCATAGCCCTCTATGGGCTTCCAAATATCCCTTTGCCAATTCCACAAGAACAGCCTTAGCGAAAGGCTTCTTGAAGGGAAAGATGTAACTCTGTGAGATGAATTAACAGAACACAGAGCAGTTTCTCAGAAAGCTTCTTCCCAGTTTTGAACGGAAGATATTTCCTTTTTCACCATAGCCCTCTATGGGCTTCCAAATATCCCTTTCCAATTCCACAAGAACAGCCTTAGCGAAAGGCTACTTGAAGGGAAAGATGTAACTCTGTGAGATGAATTCACAGAACACTGAGCAGTTTCTCAGAAAGTTTCTTTCCAGTTTTGAACGGAAGATATTTCCTTTTTCACCATAGCCCTCTATGGGCTTCCAAATATCCCTTTGCCAATTCCACAAGAACAACCTTAGCGAAAGGCTTCTTGCAGGGAAAGATGTAACTCTGTGTGATGAATTAACAGAACACAGAGCAGTTTCTCAGAAAGCTTCTTTCCAGTTTTGAACGGAAGATAATTCCTTTTTCACCATAGCCCTCTATGGGCTTCCAAATATCCCTTTGCCAATTCCACAAGAACAGCCTTAGCGAAAGGCTTCTGGAAGGGAAAGATGTAACTCTGTGAGATGAATTAACAGAACACAGAGCAGTTTCTCAGAAAGCTTATTTCCACTTTTGAACGGAAGATAATTCCTTTTTCACCATAGCCCTCTATGGGCTTCCAAATATCCCTTTGCCAATTCCACAAGAACAGCCTTAGCGAAAGGCTTCTTGAAGGGAAAGATGTAACTTTGTGAGATGAATTAACAGAACACAGAGGAGTTTCTCAGAAAGCTTCTTTCCAGTTTTGAACGGAAGATATTTCCTTTTTCACCATAGCCCTCTATGAGCTTCCAAATATCCCTTTGCCAATTCCACAAGAACAGCCTTAGCGAAAGGCTTCTTGATGGGAAAGATGTAACTCTGTGAGATGAATTAACAGAACACAGAGCAGTTTCTCAGAAAGCTTCTTTCCAGTTTTGAACGGAAGATATTTCCTTTTTCACCATAGCCCTCTATGGGCTTCCAAATATCCCTTTGCCAATTCCACAAGAACAGCCTTAGCGAAAGGCTTCTTGAAGGGAAGATGTAACTCTGTGAGATGAATTAACAGAACACAGAGCAGTTTCTCAGAAAGCTTCTTTCCAGTTTTGAGCGGAAGATATTTCCTTTTTCACCATAGCCCTCTATGGGCTTCCAAATATCCCTTTGCCAATTCCACAAGAACAGCCTTAGCGAAAGGCTTCTTGAAGGGAAAGATGTAACTCTGTGAGATGAATTAACAGAACACAGAGCAGTTTCTCAGAAAGCTTCTTTCCAGTTTTGAACGGAAGATATTTCCTTTTTAACCGTAGCCCTCAATGGGCTTCCAAATATCCCTTTGCCAATTCCACAAGAACAGCCTTAGCGAAAGGCTTCTTGAAGGGAAAGATGTAACTCTGTGAGATGAATTAACAGAACACAGAGCAGTTTCTCAGAAAGCTTCTTTCCAGTTTTGAACGGAAGATATTTCCTTTTTCACCATAGCCCTCTATGGGCTTCCAAATATCCCTTTGCCAATTCCACAAGAACAGCCTTAGCGAAAGGCTTCTTGATGGGAAAGATGTAACTCTGTGAGATGAATTAACAGAACACAGAGCAGTTTCTCAGAAAGCTTCTTTCCAGTTTTGAACGGAAGATATTTCCTTTTTCACCATAGCCCTCTATGGGCTTCCAAATATCCCTTTGCCAATTCCACAAGAACAGCCTTAGCGAAAGGCTTCTTGAAGGGAAGATGTAACTCTGTGAGATGAATTAACAGAACACAGAGCAGCTTCTCAGAAAGCTTCTTTCCAGTTTTGAGCGGAAGATATTTCCTTTTTCACCATAGCCCTCTATGGGCTTCCAAATATCCCTTTTCCAATTCCACAAGAACAGCCTTAGCGAAAGGCTTCTTGAAGGGAAAGATGTAACTCTGTGAGATGAATTAACAGAACACAGAGCAGTTTCTCAGAAAGCTTCTTTCCAGTTTTGAACGGAAGGTATTTCCTTTTTAACCATTGTCCTCTATGGGCTTCCAAATATCCCTTTGCCAATTCCACAAGAACAGCCTTAGCGAAAGGCTTCTTGAAGGGAAAGATGTAACTCTGTGAGATGAATTAACAGAACACAGAGCAATTTCTCAGAAAGCTTCTTTCCAGTTTTGAAAGGAAGATATTTCCTTTTTCAACTTAGCCCTCTATGGGCTTCCAAATATCCCTTTGCCAATTGCACAAGAACAGCCTTAGCGAAAGGCTTCTTGAACGGAAAGATGTAACTCTGTGAGATGAATTAACAGAACACAGAGCAGTTTCTCAGAAAGCTTCTTTCCACTTTTGAACGGAAGATATTTCCTTTTTCACCATAGCCCTCTATGGGCTTCCAAAGATCCCTTTGCCAATTCCACAAGAACAGCCTTAGCGAAAGGCTTCTTGAAGGGAAAGATGTAACTCTGTGAGATGAATTAACAGAACACAGAGCAGTTTCTCAGAAAGCTTCTTTCCAGTTTTGAACGGAAGATATTTCCTTTTTCACCATAGACCTCTATGGGCTTCCAAATATCCCTTAGCCAATTCCACAAGAACAGCCTTAGCGAAAGGCTTCTTGAAGGGAAAGATGTAACTCTGTGAGATGAATTAACAGAACACAGAGCAGTTTCTCAGAAAGCTTCTTTCCAGTTTTGAACGGAAGATATTTCCTTTTTCACCATAGCCCTCTATGGGCTTCCAAATATCCCTTTGCCAATTCCACAAGAACAGCCTTAGCGAAAGGCTTCTTGAAGGGAAAGATGTAACTCTGTGAGATGAATTAACAGAACACAAAGCAGTTTCTCAGAAAGCTTCTTTCCAGTTTTGAACGGAAGATATTTCCTTTTTCACCATAGCCTTCTATGGGCTTCCAAATATCCCTTTGCCAATTCCACAAGAACAGCCTTGGCGAAAGGCTTCTTGAAGGGCAAGATGTAACTCTGTGAGATGAATTAACAGAACACAGAGTAGTTTCTCAGAAAGCTTCTTTCCAGTTTTGAACGGAAGATATTTCCTTTTTCACCATAGCCCTCTATGGGCTTCCAAATATCTCTTTGCCAATTCCACAAGAACAGCCTTAGCGAAAGGCTTCTTGAAGGGAAAGATGTAACTCTGTGAGATGAATTAACAGAACACAGAGCAGTTTCTCAGAAAGCTTCTTTCCAGTTTTGAACGGAAGATATTTCCTTTTTCACCATAGCCCTCTGTGGGCTTCCAAATATCCCTTTGCCAATTCCACAAGAACAGCCTTAGCGAAAGGCTTCTTGAACGGAAAGATGTAACTCTGTGAGATGAATTAACAGAACACAGAGCAGTTTCTCAGAAAGCTTCTTCCCAGTTTTGAACGGAAGATATTTCCTTTTTCAACATAGCCCTCTATGGGCTTCCAAATATCCCTTTGCCAATTCCACAAGAACAACCTTAGCGAAAGGCTTCTTGAAGGGAAAGATGTAACTCTGTGAGATGAAATAACAGGACACAGAGCAGTTTCTCAGAAAGCTTCTTTCCAGTTTTGAACGGAAGATATTTCCTTTTTCACCATAGCCCTCTATGGGCTTCCAAATATCCCTTTGCCAATTCCACAAGAACAGCCTTAGCGAAAGGCTTCTTGAAGGGAAAGATGTAACTCTGTGAGATGAATTAACAGAACACAGAGCAGTTTCTCGGAAAGCTTCTTTCCCCTTTTGAACGGAAGATAATTCCTTTTTCACCATAGCCCTCTATGGGCTTCCAAATATCCCTTTGCCAATTCCACAAGAACAGCCTTAGCGAAAGGCTTCTTGAAGGGAAAGATGTAACTCTGTGAGATGAATTAACAGAACACAGAGCAGCTTCTCAGAAAGCTTCTTTCCAGTTTTGAACGGAAGATATTTCCTTTTTCACCATAGCCCTCTATGGGCTTCCAAATATGCCTTTGCCAATTCCACAAGAACAGCCTTAGCGAAAGGCTTCTTGAAGGGAAAGATGTAACTCTGTGAGATGAATTAACAGAACACAGAGCAGTTTCTCAGAAAGCTTCTTTCCAGTTTTGAACGGAAGATATTTCCTTTTTCACCATAGCCCTCTATGGGCTTCCAAATATCCCTTTGCCAATTCCACAAGAACAGCCTTAGCGAAAGGCTTCTTGAAGGGAAAGATGTAACTCTGTGAGATGAATTAACAGAACACAGAGCAGTTTCTCAGAAAGCTTCTTTCCAGTTTTGAACGGAAGATATTTCCTTTTTCACCATAGCCCTCTATGGGCTGCCAAATATCCCTCTGCCAATTCCACAAGAACAGCCTTAGCCAAAGACTTCTTGAAGGGAAAGATGTAACTCTGTGAGATGAATTAACAGAAAACAGAGCAGTTTCTCAGAAAGCTTCTTTCCCGTTTTGAACGGAAGATATTTCCTTTTTCACCATAGCCCTCTATGGGCTTCCAAATATCCCTTTGCCAATTCCACAAGAACAGCCTTAGCGAAAGGCTTCTTGAAGGGAAAGATGTAACTCTGTGAGATGAATTAACAGAACACAGAGCAGTTTCTCAGAAAGCTTCTTTCCACTTTTGAACGGAAGATATTTCCTTTTTCACCATAGCCCTCTATGGGCTTCCAAATATCCCGTTGACAATTCCACAAGAACAGCCTTAGCGAAAGGCTTCTTGAAGGGAAAGATGTAACTCTGTGAGATGAATTCACAGAACACAGAGCAATTTCTCAGAAAGCTTCTTTCCAGTTTTGAAAGGAAGATATTTCCTTTTTCAACTTAGCCCTCTATGGGCTTCCAAATATCCCTTTGCCAATTGCACAAGAACAGCCTTAGCGAAAGGCTTCTTGAAGGGAAAGATGTAACTCTGTGAGATGAATTAACAGAACACAGAGCAGTTTCTCAGAAAGCTTCTTTCCAGTTTTGAACGGAAGATATTTCCTTTTTAACCATAGCCCTCAATGGGCTTCCAAATATCCCTTTGCCAATTCCACAAGAACAGCCTTAGCGAAAGGCTTCTTGAAGGGAAAGATGTAACTCTGTGAGATGAATTAACAGAACACAGAGCAGTTTCTCAGAAAGCTTCTTTCCAGTTTTGAACGGAAGATATTTCCTTTTTCACCATAGCCCTCTATGGGCTTCCAAATATCCCTTTGCCAATTCCACAAGAACAGCCTTAGCGAAAGGCTTCTTGATGGGAAAGATGTAACTCTGTGAGATGAATTAACAGAACACAGAGCAGTTTCTCAGAAAGCTTCTTTCCAGTTTTGAACGGAAGATATTTCCTTTTTCACCATAGCCCTCTATGGGCTTCCAAATATCCCTTTGCCAATTCCACAAGAACAGCCTTAGCGAAAGGCTTCTTGAAGGGAAGATGTAACTCTGTGAGATGAATTAACAGAACACAGAGCAGCTTCTCAGAAAGCTTCTTTCCAGTTTTGAGCGGAAGATATTTCCTTTTTCACCATAGCCCTCTATGGGCTTCCAAATATCCCTTTTCCAATTCCACAAGAACAGCCTTAGCGAAAGGCTTCTTGAAGGGAAAGATGTAACTCTGTGAGATGAATTAACAGAACACAGAGCAGTTTCTCAGAAAGCTTCTTTCCAGTTTTGAACGGAAGATATTTCCTTTTTAACCATTGTCCTCTATGGGCTTCCAAATATCCCTTTGCCAATTCCACAAGAACAGCCTTAGCGAAAGGCTTCTTGAAGGGAAAGATGTAACTCTGTGAGATGAATTAACAGAACACAGAGCAATTTCTCAGAAATCTTCTTTCCAGTTTTGAAAGGAAGATATTTCCTTTTTCAACTTAGCCCTCTATGGGCTTCCAAATATCCCTTTGCCAATTGCACAAGAACAGCCTTAGCGAAAGGCTTCTTGAAGGGAAAGATGTAACTCTGTGAGATGAATTAACAGAACACAGAGCAGTTTCTCAGAAAGCTTCTTTCCACTTTTGAACGGAAGATATTTCCTTTTTCACCATAGCCCTCTATGGGCTTCCAAAGATCCCTTTGCCAATTCCACAAGAACAGCCTTAGCGAAAGGCTTCTTGAAGGGAAAGATGTAACTCTGTGAGATGAATTAACAGAACACAGAGCAGTTTCTCAGAAAGCTTCTTTCCAGTTTTGAACGGAAGATATTTCCTTTTTCACCATAGACCTCTATGGGCTTCCAAATATCCCTTAGCCAATTCCACAAGAACAGCCTTAGCGAAAGGCTTCTTGAAGGGAAAGATGTAACTCTGTGAGATGAATTAACAGAACACAGAGCAGTTTCTCAGAAAGCTTCTTTCCAGTTTTGAACGGAAGATATTTCCTTTTTCACCATAGCCCTCTATGGGCTTCCAAATATCCCTTTGCCAATTCCACAAGAACAGCCTTAGCGAAAGGCTTCTTGAAGGGAAAGATGTAACTCTGTGAGATGAATTAACAGAACACAAAGCAGTTTCTCAGAAAGCTTCTTTCCAGTTTTGAACGGAAGATATTTCCTTTTTCACCATAGCCTTCTATGGGCTTCCAAATATCCCTTTGCCAATTCCACAAGAACAGCCTTGGCGAAAGGCTTCTTGAAGGGCAAGATGTAACTCTGTGAGATGAATTAACAGAACACAGAGTAGTTTCTCAGAAAGCTTCTTTCCAGTTTTGAACGGAAGATATTTCCTTTTTCACCATAGCCCTCTATGGGCTTCCAAATATCTCTTTGCCAATTCCACAAGAACAGCCTTAGCGAAAGGCTTCTTGAAGGGAAAGATGTAACTCTGTGAGATGAATTAACAGAACACAGAGCAGTTTCTCAGAAAGCTTCTTTCCAGTTTTGAACGGAAGATATTTCCTTTTTCACCATAGCCCTCTGTGGGCTTCCAAATATCCCTTTGCCAATTCCACAAGAACAGCCTTAGCGAAAGGCTTCTTGAACGGAAAGATGTAACTCTGTGAGATGAATTAACAGAACACAGAGCAGTTTCTCAGAAAGCTTCTTCCCAGTTTTGAACGGAAGATATTTCCTTTTTCAACATAGCCCTCTATGGGCTTCCAAATATCCCTTTGCCAATTCCACAAGAACAACCTTAGCGAAAGGCTTCTTGAAGGGAAAGATGTAACTCTGTGAGATGAAATAACAGGACACAGAGCAGTTTCTCAGAAAGCTTCTTTCCAGTTTTGAACGGAAGATATTTCCTTTTTCACCATAGCCCTCTATGGGCTTCCAAATATCCCTTTGCCAATTCCACAAGAACAGCCTTAGCGAAAGGCTTCTTGAAGGGAAAGATGTAACTCTGTGAGATGAATTAACAGAACACAGAGCAGTTTCTCGGAAAGCTTCTTTCCCCTTTTGAACGGAAGATAATTCCTTTTTCACCATAGCCCTCTATGGGCTTCCAAATATCCCTTTGCCAATTCCACAAGAACAGCCTTAGCGAAAGGCTTCTTGAAGGGAAAGATGTAACTCTGTGAGATGAATTAACAGAACACAGAGCAGCTTCTCAGAAAGCTTCTTTCCAGTTTTGAACGGAAGATATTTCCTTTTTCACCATAGCCCTCTATGGGCTTCCAAATATGCCTTTGCCAATTCCACAAGAACAGCCTTAGCGAAAGGCTTCTTGAAGGGAAAGATGTAACTCTGTGAGATGAATTAACAGAACACAGAGCAGTTTCTCAGAAAGCTTCTTTCCAGTTTTGAACGGAAGATATTTCCTTTTTCACCATAGCCCTCTATGGGCTTCCAAATATCCCTTTGCCAATTCCACAAGAACAGCCTTAGCGAAAGGCTTCTTGAAGGGAAAGATGTAACTCTGTGAGATGAATTAACAGAACACAGAGCAGTTTCTCAGAAAGCTTCTTTCCAGTTTTGAACGGAAGATATTTCCTTTTTCACCATAGCCCTCTATGGGCTGCCAAATATCCCTCTGCCAATTCCACAAGAACAGCCTTAGCCAAAGACTTCTTGAAGGGAAAGATGTAACTCTGTGAGATGAATTAACAGAAAACAGAGCAGTTTCTCAGAAAGCTTCTTTCCCGTTTTGAACGGAAGATATTTCCTTTTTCACCATAGCCCTCTATGGGCTTCCAAATATCCCTTTGCCAATTCCACAAGAACAGCCTTAGCGAAAGGCTTCTTGAAGGGAAAGATGTAACTCTGTGAGATGAATTAACAGAACACAGAGCAGTTTCTCAGAAAGCTTCTTTCCACTTTTGAACGGAAGATATTTCCTTTTTCACCATAGCCCTCTATGGGCTTCCAAATATCCCTTTGACAATTCCACAAGAACAGCCTTAGCGAAAGGCTTCTTGAAGGGAAAGATGTAACTCTGTGAGATGAATTCACAGAACACAGAGCAATTTCTCAGAAAGCTTCTTTCCAGTTTTGAAAGGAAGATATTTCCTTTTTCAACTTAGCCCTCTATGGGCTTCCAAATATCCCTTTGCCAATTGCACAAGAACAGCCTTAGCGAAAGGCTTCTTGAAGGGAAAGATGTAACTCTGTGAGATGAATTAACAGAACACAGAGCAGTTTCTCAGAAAGCTTCTTTCCAGTTTTGAACGGAAGATATTTCCTTTTTCACCATAGCCCTCTATGGGCTTCCAAAGATCCCTTTGCCAATTCCACAAGAACAGCCTTAGCGAAAGGCTTCTTGAAGGGAAAGATGTAACTCTGTGAGATGAATTAACAGAACACAGAGCAGTTTCTCAGAAAGCTTCTTTCCAGTTTTGAACGGAAGATATTTCCTTTTTCACCATAGCCCTCTATGGGCTTCCAAATATCCCTTTGCCAATTCCACAAGAACAGCCTTAGCGAAAGGCTTCTTGAACGGAAAGATGTAACTCTGTGAGATGAATTAACAGAACACAGAGCAGTTTCTCAGAAAGCTTCTTCCCAGTTTTGAACGGAAGATATTTCCTTTTTCAACATAGCCCTCTATGGGCTTCCAAATATCCCTTTGCCAATTCCACAAGAACAGCCTTAGCGAAAGGCTTCTTGAAGGGAAAGATGTAACTCTGTGAGATGAATTAACAGAAAACAGAGCAGTTTCTCAGAAAGCTTCTTTCCCGTTTTGAACGGAAGATATTTCCTTTTTCACCATAGCCCTCTATGGGCTTCCAAATATCCCTTTGCCAATTCCACAAGAACAGCCTTAGCGAAAGGCTTCTTGAAGGGAAAGATGTAATTCTGTGAGATGAATTAACAGAACACAGAGCAGTTTCTCAGAAAGCTTCTTTCCACTTTTGAACGGAAGATATTTCCTTTTTCACCATAGCCCTCTATGGGCTTCCAAATATCCCTTTGCCAATTCCACAAGAACAGCCTTAGCGAAAGGCTTCTTGAAGGGAAAGATGTAACTCTGTGAGATGAATTAACAGAACACAGAGCAATTTCTCAGAAAGCTTCTTTCCAGTTTTGAAAGGAAGATATTTCCTTTTTCAACTTAGCCCTCTATGGGCTTCCAAATATCCCTTTGCCAATTGCACAAGAACAGCCTTAGCGAAAGGCTTCTTGAAGGGAAAGATGTAACTCTGTGAGATGAATTAACAGAACACAGAGCAGTTTCTCAGAAAGCTTCTTTCCATTTTGAACGGAAGATATTTCCTTTTACACCATAGCCCTCTATGGGCTTCCAAATATCCCTTTGCCAATTCCACAAGAACAACCTTAGCGAAAGGCTTCTTGAAGGGAAAGATGTAACTCTGTGAGATGAAATAACAGGACACAGAGCAGTTTCTCAGAAAGCTTCTTTCCAGTTTTGAACGGAAGATATTTCCTTTTTCACCATAGCCCTCTATGGGCTTCCAAATATCCCTTTGCCAATTCCACAAGAACAGCCTTAGCGAAAGGCTTCTTGAAGGGAAAGATGTAACTCTGTGAGATGAATTAACAGAACACAGAGCAGTTTCTCGGAAAGCTTCTTTCCCCTTTTGAACGGAAGATAATTCCTTTTTCACCATAGCCCTCTATGGGCTTCCAAATATCCCTTTGCCAATTCCACAAGAACAGCCTTAGCGAAAGGCTTCTTGAAGGGAAAGATGTAACTCTGTGAGATGAATTAACAGAACACAGAGCAGCTTCTCAGAAAGCTTCTTTCCAGTTTTGAACGGAAGATATTTCCTTTTTCACCATAGCCCTCTATGGGCTTCCAAATATGCCTTTGCCAATTCCACAAGAACAGCCTTAGCGAAAGGCTTCTTGAAGGGAAAGATGTAACTCTGTGAGATGAATTAACAGAACACAGAGCAGTTTCTCAGAAAGCTTCTTTCCAGTTTTGAACGGAAGATATTTCCTTTTTCACCATAGCCCTCTATGGGCTTCCAAATATCCCTTTGCCAATTCCACAAGAACAGCCTTAGCGAAAGGCTTCTTGAAGGGAAAGATGTAACTCTGTGAGATGAATTAACAGAACACAGAGCAGTTTCTCAGAAAGCTTCTTTCCAGTTTTGAACGGAAGATATTTCCTTTTTCACCATAGCCCTCTATGGGCTTCCAAATATCCCTCTGCCAATTCCACAAGAACAGCCTTAGCCAAAGACTTCTTGAAGGGAAAGATGTAACTCTGTGAGATGAATTAACAGAACACAGAGCAGTTTCTCAGAAAGCTTCTTTCCAGTTTTGAACGGAAGATATTTCCTTTTTCACCATAGCCCTCTATGGGCTTCCAAAGATCCCTTTGCCAATTCCACAAGAACAGCCTTAGCGAAAGGCTTCTTGAAGGGAAAGATGTAACTCTGTGAGATGAATTAACAGAACACAGAGCAGTTTCTCAGAAAGCTTCTTTCCAGTTTTGAACGGAAGATATTTCCTTTTTCACCATAGCCCTCTATGGGCTTCCAAATATCCCTTTGCCAATTCCACAAGAACAGCCTTAGCGAAAGGCTTCTTGAACGGAAAGATGTAACTCTGTGAGATGAATTAACAGAACACAGAGCAGTTTCTCAGAAAGCTTCTTCCCAGTTTTGAACGGAAGATATTTCCTTTTTCAACATAGCCCTCTATGGGCTTCCAAATATCCCTTTGCCAATTCCACAAGAACAGCCTTAGCGAAAGGCTTCTTGAAGGGAAAGATGTAACTCTGTGAGATGAATTAACAGAAAACAGAGCAGTTTGTCAGAAAGCTTCTTTCCCGTTTTGAACGGAAGATATTTCCTTTTTCACCATAGCCCTCTATGGGCTTCCAAATATCCCTTTGCCAATTCCACAAGAACAGCCTTAGCGAAAGGCTTCTTGAAGGGAAAGATGTAATTCTGTGAGATGAATTAACAGAACACAGAGCAGTTTCTCAGAAAGCTTCTTTCCACTTTTGAACGGAAGATATTTCCTTTTTCACCATAGCCCTCTATGGGCTTCCAAATATCCCTTTGCCAATTCCACAAGAACAGCCTTAGCGAAAGGCTTCTTGAAGGGAAAGATGTAACTCTGTGAGATGAATTAACAGAACACAGAGCAATTTCTCAGAAACTTCTTTCCAGTTTTGAAAGGAAGATATTTCCTTTTTCAACTTAGCCCTCTATGGGCTTCCAAATATCCCTTTGCCAATTGCACAAGAACAGCCTTAGCGAAAGGCTTCTTGAAGGGAAAGATGTAACTCTGTGAGATGAATTAACAGAACACAGAGCAGTTTCTCAGAAAGCTTCTTTCCATTTTGAACGGAAGATATTTCCTTTTACACCATAGCCCTCTATGGGCTTCCAAATATCCCTTTGCCAATTCCACAAGAACAGCCTTAGCGAAAGGCTTCTTGAAGGGAAAGATGTAACTCTGTGAGATGAATTAACAGAACACAGAGCAGTTTCTCAGAAAGCTTCTTTCCAGTTTTGAACGGAAGATATTTCCTTTTTCACCATAGCCCTCTATGGGCTTCCAAATATCCCTCTGCCAATTCCACAAGAACAGCCTTAGCCAAAGACTTCTTGAAGGGAAAGATGTAACTCTGTGAGATGAATTAACAGAAAACAGAGCAGTTTCTCAGAAAGCTTCTTTCCCGTTTTGAACGGAAGATATTTCCTTTTTCACCATAGCCCTCTATGGGCTTCCAAATATCCCTTTGCCAATTCCACAAGAACAGCCTTAGCGAAAGGCTTCTTGAAGGGAAAGATGTAATTCTGTGAGATGAATTAACAGAACACAGAGCAGTTTCTCAGAAAGCTTCTTTCCAGTTTTGAACGGAAGATATTTCCTTTTTCACCATAGCCCTCTATGGGCTTCCAAATATCCCTTTGCCAATTCCACAAGAACAGCCTTAGCGAAAGGCTTCTTGAAGGGAAAGATGTAACTCTGTGAGATGAATTAACAGAACACAGAGCAATTTCTCAGAAAGCTTCTTTCCAGTTTTGAAAGGAAGATATTTCCTTTTTCAACTTAGCCCTCTATGGGCTTCCAAATATCCCTTTGCCAATTGCACAAGAACAGCCTTAGCGAAAGGCTTCTTGAAGGGAAAGATGTAACTCTGTGAGATGAATTAACAGAACACAGAGCAGTTTCTCAGAAAGCTTCTTTCCAGTTTTGAACGGAAGATATTTCCTTTTTCACCATAGCCCTCTATGGGCTTCCAAATATCCCTTTGCCAATTCCACAAGAACAGCCTTAGCGAAAGGCTTCTTGAAGGGAAAGATGTAACTCGGTGAGATGAATTAACAGAACACAGAGCAGTTTCTCAGAAAGCTTCTTTCCAGTTTTGAACGGAAGATATTTCCTTTTTCACCATAGCCCTCTATGGGCTTCCAAATATCCCTTTGCCAATTCCACAAGAACAGCCTTAGCGAAAGGCTTCTTGAAGGGAAAGATGTAACTCTGTGAGATGAATTAACAGAACACAGAGCAGTTTCTCAGAAAGCTTCTTTCAAGTTTTGAACGGAAGATATTTCCTTTTTCACCATAGCCCTCTATGGGCTTCCAAATATCCCTTTGCCAATTCCACAAGAACAGCCTTAGCGAAAGGCTTCTTGAAGGGAAAGATGTAACTCTGTGAGATGAATTAACAGAACACAGAGCAGTTTCTCAGAAAGCTTCTTTCCAGTTTTGAACGGAAGATATTTCCTTTTTCACCATAGCCCTCTATGGGCTTCCAAATATCCCTTTGCCAATTCCACAAGAACAGCCTTAGCGAAAGACTTCTTGAAGGGAAAGATGTATCTCTGTGAGATGAATTAACAGAACACAGAGCAGTTTCTCAGAAAGCTTCTTTCCAGTTTTGAACGGAAGATATTTCCTTTTTCACCATAGCCCTCTATGGGCTTCCAAATATCCCTTTGCCAATTCCACAAGAACAGCCTTAGCGAAAGACTTCTTGAAGGGAAAGATGTAACTCTGTGAGATGAATTAACAGAACACAGAGCAGTTTCTCAGAAAGCTTCTTTCCAGTTTTGAACGGAAGATATTTCCTTTTTCACCATAGCCCTCTATGTGCTTCCAAATATCCCTTTGCCAATTCCACAAGAACAGCCTTAGCGAAAGGCTTCTTGAAGGGAAAGATGTAACTCTGTGAGATGAATTAACAGAACACAGAGCAGTTTCCCAGAAAGCTTCTTCCCAGTTTTGAACGGAAGATATTTCCTTTTTCACCATAGCCCTCTATGGGCTTCCAAATATCCCTTTGCCAATTCCACAAGAACAGCCTTAGCGAAAGGCTTCTTGAAGGGCACGATGTAACTCTGTGAGATGAATTAACAGAACACAGAGCAGTTTCTCAGAAAGCTTCTTTCCAGTTTTGAACGGAAGATATTTCCTTTTTCACCATAGCCCTCTATGGGCTTCCAAATATGCCTTTGCCAATTCCACAAGAACAGCCGTAGCGAAAGGCTTCTTGAAGGGAAAGATGTAACTCTGTGAGATGAATTAACAGAACACAGAGCAGTTTCTCAGAAAGCTTCTTTCCAGTTTTGAACGGAAGATATTTCCTTTTTCACCATAGCCCTCTATGGGCTTCCAAATATCCCTTTGCCAATTCCACAAGAACAGCCTTAGCGAAAGGCTTCTTGAAGGGAAAGATGTAACTCTGTGAGATGAATTAACAGAACACAGAGCAGTTTCTCAGAAAGCTTCTTTCCAGTTTTGAACGGAAGATATTTCCTTTTTCACCATAGCCCTCTATGGGCTTCCAAATATCCCTCTGCCAATTCCACAAGAACAGCCTTAGCCAAAGACTTCTTGAAGGGAAAGATGTAACTCTGTGAGATGAATTAACAGAACACAGAGCAGTTTCTCAGAAAGCTTCTTTCCAGTTTTGAACGGAAGATATTTCCTTTTTCACCATAGCCCTCTATGGGCTTCCAAATATCCCTTTGCCAATTCCACAAGAACAGCCTTAGCGAAAGGCTTCTTGAAGGGAAAGATGTAACTCTGTGAGATGAATTAACAGAACACAGAGCAGTTTCTCAGAAAGCTTCTTTCCACTTTTGAACGGAAGATATTTCCTTTTTCACCATAGCCCTCTATGGGCTTCCAAATATCCCTTTGCCAATTCCACAAGAACAGCCTTAGCGAAAGGCTTCTTGAAGGGAAAGATGTAACACTGTGAGATGAATTAACAGAACACAGAGCAATTTCTCAGAAAGCTTCTTTCCAGTTTTGAAAGGAAGATATTTCCTTTTTCACCTTAGCCCTCTATGGGCTTCCAAATATCCCTTTGCCAATTCCACAAGAACAGCCTTAGCGAAAGGCTTCTTGAAGGGAAAGATGTAACTCTGTGAGATGAATTAACAGAACACAGAGCAGTTTCTCAGAAAGCTTCTTTCCAGTTTTGAACGGAAGATATTTCCTTTTTCACCATAGCCCTCTATGGGCTTCCAAATATCCCTTTGCCAATTCCACAAGAACAGCCTTAGCGAAAGGCTTCTTGAAGGGAAAGATGTAACTCTGTGAGATGAATTAACAGAACACAGAGCAGTTTCTCAGAAAGCTTCTTTCCAGTTTTGAACGGAAGATAATTGCTTTTTCACCATAGCCCTCTATGGGCTTCCAAATATCCCTTTGCCAATTCCACAAGAACAGCCATAGCGAAAGGCTTCTTGAAGGGAAAGATATAACTCTGTGAGATGAATTAACAGAACACAGAGCAGTTTCTCAGAAAGCTTCTTTCCCCTTTTGAACGGAAGATAATTCCTTTTTCACCATAGCCCTCTATGGGCTTCGAAATATCCCTTTGCCAATTCCACAAGAACAGCCTTAGCGAAAGGCTTCTTGAAGGGAAAGATGTAACTCTGTGAGATGAATTAACAGAACACAGAGCAGTTTCTCAGAAAGCTTCTTTCCAGTTTTGAACGGAAGATATTTCCTTTTTCACCATAGCCCTCTATGGGCTTCCAAATATCCCTTTGCCAATTCCACAAGAACAGCCTTAGCGAAAGGCTTCTTGAACGGAAAGATGTAACTCTGTGAGATGAATTAACAGAACAGAGAGCAGTTTCTCAGAAAGCTTCTTCCCAGTTTTGAACGGAAGATATTTCCTTTTTCAACATAGCCTTCTATGGGCTTCCAAATATCCCTTTGCCAATTCCACAAGAACAGCCTTAGCGAAAGGCTTCTTGAAGGGAAAGATGTAACTCTGTGAGATGAATTAACAGAACACAGAGCAGTTTCTCAGAAAGCTTCTTTCCAGTTTTGAACGGAAGATATTTCCTTTTTCACCATAGCCCTCTATGGGCTTCCAAATATCCCTTTGCCAATTGCACAAGAACAGCCTTAGCGAAAGGCTTCTTGAAGGGAAAGATGTAACACTGTGAGATGAATTAACAGAACACGGAGCAGTTTCTCAGAAAGCTTCTTCCCGTTTTGAACGGAAGATATTTCCTCTTTCACCATAGCCCTCTATGGGCTTCCAAATATCCATTTGCCAATTCCACAAGAACAGCCTTAGCGAAAGGCTTCTTGAAGGGAAAGATGTAACTCTGTGAGATGAATTAACAGAACACAGAGCAGTTTCTCAGAAAGCTTCTTTCCAGTTTTGAACGGAAGATATTTCCTTTTTCACCATAGCCCTCTATGGGCTTCCAAATATCCCTTTGCCAATTCCACAAGAACAGCCTTAGCGAAAGACTTCTTGAAGGGAAAGATGTATCTCTGTGAGATGAATTAGCAGAACACAGAGCAGTTTCTCAGAAAGCTTCTTTCCAGTTTTGAACGGAAGATATTTCCTTTTTCACCATAGCCCTCTATGGGCTTCCAAATATCCCTTTGCCAATTCCACAAGAACAGCCTTAGCGAAAGGCTTCTTGAAGGGAAAGATGTAACTCTGTGAGATGAATTAACAGAACACAGAGCAGTTTCTCAGAAAGCTTCTTTCCAGTTTTGAACGGAAGATATTTCCTTTTTCACCATAGCCCTCTATGGGCTTCCAAATATCCCTTTGCCAATTCCACAAGAACAGCCTTAGCGAAAGGCTTCTTGAAGGGAAAGATGTAACTCTGTGAGATGAATTAACAGAACACAGAGCAGTTTCTCAGAAAGCTTCTTTCCAGTTTTGAACGGAAGATATTTCCTTTTTCACCATAGCCCTCTATGGGCTTCCAAATATCCCTTTGCCAATTCCACAAGAACAGCCTTAGCGAAAGGCTTCTTGAACGGAAAGATGTAACTGTGAGATGAATTAACAGAACACAGAGCAGTTTCTCAGAAAGCTTCTTCCCAGTTTTGAACGGAAGATATTTCCTTTTTCAACATAGCCCTCTATGGGCTTCCAAATATCCCTTTGCCAATTGCACAAGAACAGCCTTAGCGAAAGGCTTCTTGAAGGGAAAGATGTAACTCTGTGAGATGAATTAACAGAACACGGAGCAGTTTCTCAGAAAGCTTCTTTCCAGTTTTGAACGGAAGATATTTCCTCTTTCACCATAGCCCTCTATGGGCTTCCAAATATCCATTTGCCAATTCCACAAGAACAGCCTTAGCGAAAGGCTTCTTGAAGGGAAAGATGTAACTCTGTGAGATGAATTAACAGAACACAGAGCAGTTTCTCAGAAAGCTTCTTTCCAGTTTTGAACGGAAGATATTTCCTTTTTCACCATAGCCCTCTATGGGCTTCCAAATATCCCTTTGCCAATTCCACAAGAACAGCCTTAGCGAAAGACTTCTTGAAGGGAAAGATGTATCTCTGTGAGATGAATTAACAGAACACAGAGCAGTTTCTCAGAAAGCTTCTTTCCAGTTTTGAACGGAAGATATTTCCTTTTTCACCATAGCCCTCTATGGGCTTCCAAATATCCCTTTGCCAATTCCACAAGAACAGCCTTAGCGAAAGACTTCTTGAAGGGAAAGATGTAACTCTGTGAGATGAATTAACAGAACACAGAGCAGTTTCTCAGAAAGCTTCTTTCCAGTTTTGAACGGAAGATATTTCCTTTTTCACCATAGCCCTCTATGTGCTTCCAAATATCCCTTTGCCAATTCCACAAGAACAGCCTTAGCGAAAGGCTTCTTGAAGGGAAAGATGTAACTCTGTGAGATGAATTAACAGAACACAGAGCAGTTTCCCAGAAAGCTTCTTCCCAGTTTTGAACGGAAGATATTTCCTTTTTCACCATAGCCCTCTATGGGCTTCCAAATATCCCTTTGCCAATTCCACAAGAACAGCCTTAGCGAAAGGCTTCTTGAAGGGCACGATGTAACTCTGTGAGATGAATTAACAGAACACAGAGCAGTTTCTCAGAAAGCTTCTTTCCAGTTTTGAACGGAAGATATTTCCTTTTTCACCATAGCCCTCTATGGGCTTCCAAATATGGCTTTGCCAATTCCACAAGAACATCCGTAGCGAAAGGCTTCTTGAAGGGAAAGATGTAACCCTGTGAGATGAATTAACAGAACACAGAGCAGTTTCTCAGAAAGCTTCTTTCCAGTTTTGAACGGAAGATATTTCCTTTTTCACCATAGCCCTCTATGGGCTTCCAAATATCCCTTTGCCAATTCCACAAGAACAGCCTTAGCGAAAGGCTTCTTGAAGGGAAAGATGTAACTCTGTGAGATGAATTAACAGAACACAGAGCAGTTTCTCAGAAAGCTTCTTTCCAGTTTTGAACGGAAGATATTTCCTTTTTCACCATAGCCCTCTATGGGCTTCCAAATATCCCTCTGCCAATTCCACAAGAACAGCCTTAGCCAAAGACTTCTTGAAGGGAAAGATGTAACTCTGTGAGATGAATTAACAGAACACAGAGCAGTTTCTCAGAAAGCTTCTTTCCAGTTTTGAACGGAAGATATTTCCTTTTTCACCATAGCCCTCTATGGGCTTCCAAATATCCCTTTGCCAATTCCACAAGAACAGCCTTAGCGAAAGGCTTCTTGAAGGGAAAGATGTAACTCTGTGAGATGAATTAACAGAACACAGAGCAGTTTCTCAGAAAGCTTCTTTCCACTTTTGAACCGAAGATATTTCCTTTTTCACCATAGCCCTCTATGGGCTTCCAAATATCCCTTTGCCAATTCCACAAGAACAGCCTTAGCGAAAGGCTTCTTGAAGGGAAAGATGTAACACTGTGAGATGAATTAACAGAACACAGAGCAATTTCTCAGAAAGCTTCTTTCCAGTTTTGAAAGGAAGATATTTCCTTTTTCACCTTAGCCCTCTATGGGCTTCCAAATATCCCTTTGCCAATTCCACAAGAACAGCCTTAGCGAAAGGCTTCTTGAAGGGAAAGATGTAACTCTGTGAGATGAATTAACAGAACACAGAGCAGTTTCTCAGAAAGCTTCTTTCCAGTTTTGAACGGAAGATATTTCCTTTTTCACCATAGCCCTCTATGGGCTTCCAAATATCCCTTTGCCAATTCCACAAGAACAGCCTTAGCGAAAGGCTTCTTGAAGGGAAAGATGTAACTCTGTGAGATGAATTAACAGAACACAGAGCAGTTTCTCAGAAAGCTTCTTTCCAGTTTTGAACGGAAGATAATTGCTTTTTCACCATAGCCCTCTATGGGCTTCCAAATATCCCTTTGCCAATTCCACAAGAACAGCCTTAGCGAAAGGCTTCTTGAAGGGAAAGATATAACTCTGTGAGATGAATTAACAGAACACAGAGCAGTTTCTCAGAAAGCTTCTTTCCCCTTTTGAACGGAAGATAATTCCTTTTTCACCATAGCCCTCTATGGGCTTCGAAATATCCCTTTGCCAATTCCACAAGAACAGCCTTAGCGAAAGGCTTCTTGAAGGGAAAGATGTAACTCTGTGAGATGAATTAACAGAACACAGAGCAGTTTCTCAGAAAGCTTCTTTCCAGTTTTGAACGGAAGATATTTCCTTTTTCACCATAGCCCTCTATGGGCTTCCAAATATCCCTTTGCCAATTCCACAAGAACAGCCTTAGAGAAAGGCTTCTTGAACGGAAAGATGTAACTCTGTGAGATGAATTAACAGAACAGAGAGCAGTTTCTCAGAAAGCTTCTTCCCAGTTTTGAACGGAAGATATTTCCTTTTTCAACATAGCCTTCTATGGGCTTCCAAATATCCCTTTGCCAATTCCACAAGAACAGCCTTAGCGAAAGGCTTCTTGAAGGGAAAGATGTAACTCTGTGAGATGAATTAACAGAACACAGAGCAGTTTCTCAGAAAGCTTCTTTCCACTTTTGAACGGAAGATATTTCCTTTTTCACCATAGCCCTCTATGGGCTTCCAAATATCCCTTTGACAATTCCACAAGAACAGCCTTAGCGAAAGGCTTCTTGAAGGGAAAGATGTAACTCTGTGAGATGAATTAACAGAACACGGAGCAGTTTCTCAGAAAGCTTCTTTCCAGTTTTGAACGGAAGATATTTCCTCTTTCACCATAGCCCTCTATGGGCTTCCAAATATCCATTTGCCAATTCCACAAGAACAGCCTTAGCGAAAGGCTTCTTGAAGGGAAAGATGTAACTCTGTGAGATGAATTAACAGAACACAGAGCAGTTTCTCAGAAAGCTTCTTTCCAGTTTTGAACGGAAGATATTTCCTTTTTCACCATAGCCCTCTATGGGCTTCCAAATATCCCTTTGCCAATTCCACAAGAACAGCCTTAGCGAAAGGCTTCTTGAACGGAAAGATGTAACTGTGAGATGAATTAACAGAACACAGAGCAGTTTCTCAGAAAGCTTCTTCCAGTTTTGAACGGAAGATATTTCCTTTTTCAACATAGCCCTCTATGGGCTTCCAAATATCCCTTTGCCAATTCCACAAGAACAGCCTTAGCGAAAGGCTTCTTGAAGGGAAAGATGTAACTCTGTGAGATGAATTAACAGAACACAGAGCAGTTTCTCAGAAAGCTTCTTTCCAGTTTTGAACGAAAGATATTTCCTTTTTCACCATAGCCCTCTATGGGCTTAAAAATATGCCTTTGCCAATTCCACAAGAACAGCCTTAGCGAAAGGCTTCTTGAAGGGAAAGATGTAACTCTGTGAGATGAATTAACAGAACACAGAGCAGTTTCTCAGAAAGCTTCTTTCCAGTTTTGAACGGAAGATATTTCCTTTTTCACCATAGCCCTCTATGGGCTTCCAAATATGCCTTTGCCAATTCCACAAGAACAGCCGTAGCGAAAGGCTTCTTGAAGGGAAAGATGTAACTCTGTCAGATGAATTAACAGAACACAGAGCAGTTTCGCAGAAAGCTTCTTTCCAGTTTTGAACGGAAGATATTTCCTTTTTCACCATAGCCCTCTATGGGCTTCCAAATATCCCTTTGCTAATTCCACAAGAACAGCCTTAGCGAAAGGCTTCTTGAAGGGAAAGATGTAACTCTGTGAGATGAATTAACAGAACACAGAGCAGTTTCTCAGAAAGCTTCTTTCCAGTTTTGAACGGAAGATATTTCCTTTTTCACCATAGCCCTCTATGGGCTTCCAAATATCCCTCTGCCAATTCCACAAGAACAGCCTTAGCCAAAGACTTCTTGAAGGGAAAGATGTAACTCTGTGAGATGAATTAACAGAACACAGAGCAGTTTCTCAGAAAGCTTCTTTCCAGTTTTGAACGGAAGATATTTCCTTTTTCACCATAGCCCTCTATGGGCTTCCAAATATCCCTTTGCCAATTCCACAAGAACAGCCTTAGCGAAAGGCTTCTTGAAGGGAAAGATGTAACTCTGTGAGATGAATTAACAGAACACAGAGCAGTTTCTCAGAAAGCTTCTTTCCACTTTTGAACGGAAGATATTTTCTTTTTCACCATAGCCCTCTATGGGCTTCCAAATATCCCTTTGCCAACTCCACAAGAACAGCCTTAGCGAAAGGCTTCTTGAAGGGAAAGATGTAACACTGTGAGATGAATTAACAGAACACAGAGCAATTTCTCAGAAAGCTTCTTTCCAGTTTTGAAAGGAAGATATTTCCTTATTCACCTTAGCCCTCTATGGGCTTCCAAATATCCCTTTGCCAATTCCACAAGAACAGCCTTAGCGAAAGGCTTCTTGAAGGGAAAGATGTAACTCTGTGAGATGAATTAACAGAACACAGAGCAGTTTCTCAGAAAGCTTCTTTCCAGTTTTGAACGGAAGATATTCCCTTTTTCACAATAGCCCTCTATGGGCTTCCAAATATCCCTTTGCCAATTCCACAAGAACAGCCTTAGCGAAAGGCTTCTTGAAGGGAAAGATGTAACTCTGTGAGATGAATTAACAGAACACAGAGCAGTTTCTCAGAAAGCTTCTTTCAAGTTTTGAACGGAAGATAATTGCTTTTTCACCATAGCCCTCTATGGGCTTCCAAATATCCCTTTGCCAATTCCACAAGAACAGCCTTAGCGAAAGGCTTCTTGAAGGGAAAGATGTAACTCTGTGAGATGAATTAACAGAACACAGAGCAGTTTCTCAGAAAGCTTCTTTCCCCTTTTGAACGGAAGATAATTCCTTTTTCACCATAGCCCTCAATGGGCTTCCAAATATCCCTTTGCCAATTCCACAAGAACAGCCTTAGCGAAAGGCTTCTTGAAGGGAAAGATGTAACTCTGTGAGATGAATTAACAGAACACAGAGCAGTTTCTCAGAAAGCTTCTTTCCAGTTTTGAACGGAAGATATTTCCTTTTTCACCATAGCCCTCTATGGGCTTCCAAATATCCCTTTGCCAATTCCACAAGAACAGCCTTAGCGAAAGGCTTCTTGAACGGAAAGATGTAACTCTGTGAGATGAATTAACAGAACACAAAGCAGTTTCTCAGAAAGCTTCTTTCCAGTTTTGAACGGAAGATATTTCCTTTTTCACCATAGCCCTCTATGGGCTTCCAAATATCCCTCTGCCAATTCCACAAGAACAGCCTTAGCCAAAGACTTCTTGAAGGGAAAGATGTAACTCTGTGAGATGAATTAACAGAAAACAGGGCAGTTTCTCAGAAAGCTTCTTTCCGTTTTGAACGGAAGATATTTCCTTTTTCACCATAGCCCTCTATGGGCTTCCAAATATCCCTTTGCCAATTCCACAAGAACAGCCTTAGCGAAAGGCTTCTTGAAGGGAAAGATGTAACTCTGTGAGATGAATTAACAGAACACAGAGCAGTTTCTCAGAAAGCTTCTTTCCAGTTTTGAACGGAAGATATTTCCTTTTTCACCATAGCCCTCTATGGGCTTCCAAATATACCTTTGCAAATTGCACAAGAACAGCCTTAGCGAAAGGCTTCTTGAAAGGAAAGATGTAACTCTGTGAGATGAATTAACAGAACACGGAGCAGTTTCTCAGAAAGCTTCTTTCCAGTTTTGAACGGAAGATATTTCCTCTTTCACCATAGCCCTCTATGGGCTTCCAAATATCCATTTGCCAATTCCACAAGAACAGCCTTAGCGAAAGGCTTCTTGAAGGGAAAGATGTAACTCTGTGAGATGAATTAACAGAACACAGAGCAGTTTCTCAGAAAGCTTCTTTCCAGTTTTGAACGGAAGATATTTCCTTTTTCACCATAGCCCTCTATGGGCTTCCAAATATCCCTTTGCCAATTCCACAAGAACAGCCTTAGCGAAATACTTCTTGAAGGGAAAGATGTATCTCTGGAAGATGAATTAGCAGAACACAGAGCAGTTTCTCAGAAAGCTTCTTTCCAGTTTTGAACGGAAGATATTTCCTTTTTCACCATAGCCCTCTATGGGCTTCCAAATATCCCTTTGCCAATTCCAGAAGAACAGCCTTAGCGAAAGGCTTCTTGAAGGGAAAGATGTAACTCTGTGAGATGAATTAACAGAACACAGAGCAGTTTCTCAGAAAGCTTCTTTCCCCTTTTGAACGGAAGATAATTCCTTTTTCACCATAGCCCTCTATGGGCTTCCAAATATCCCTTTGCCAATTCCACAAGAACAGCCTTAGCGAAAGGCTTCTTGAAGGGAAAGATGTAACTCTGTGAGATGAATTAAGACAACACAGAGCAGTTTCTCAGAAAGCTTCTTTCCAGTTTTGAACGGAAGATATTTCCTTTTTCACCATAGCCCTCTATGGGCTTCCAAATATCCCTTTGCCAATTCCACAAGAACAGCCTTAGCGAAAGGCTTCTTGAAGGGAAAGATGTAACTCTGTGAGATGAATTAACAGAACACGGAGCAGTTTCTCAGAAAGCTTCTTTCCAGTTTTGAACGGAAGATATTTCCTTTTTCACCATAGCCCTCTATGGGCTTCCAAATATCCCTTTGCCAATTCCACAAGAACAGCCTTAGCGAAAGACTTCTTGAAGGGAAAGATGTATCTCTGTGAGATGAATTAGCAGAACACAGAGCAGTTTCTCAGAAAGCTTCTTTCCAGTTTTGAACGGAAGATATTTCCTTTTTCACCATAGCCCTCTATGGGCTTCCAAATATCCCTTTGCCAATTCCACAAGAACAGCCTTAGCGAAAGACTTCTTGAAGGGAAAGGTGTAACTCTGTGAGATGAATTAACAGAACACAGAGCAGTTTCTCAGAAAGCTTCTTTCCCCTTTTGAACGGAAGATAATTCCTTTTTCACCATAGCCCTCAATGGGCTTCCAAATATCCCTTTGCCAATTCCACAAGAACAGCCTTAGCGAAAGGCTTCTTGAAGGGAAAGATGTAACTCTGTGAGATGAATTAACAGAACACAGAGCAGTTTCTCAGAAAGCTTCTTTCCAGTTTTGAACGGAAGATATTTCCTTTTTCACCATAGCCCTCTATGGGCTTCCAAATATCCCTTTGCCAATTCCACAAGAACAGCCTTAGCGAAAGGCTTCTTGAACGGAAAGATGTAACTCTGTGAGATGAATTAACAGAACACAAAGCAGTTTCTCAGAAAGCTTCTTTCCAGTTTTGAACGGAAGATATTTCCTTTTTCACCATAGCCCTCTATCTGCTTCCAAATATCCCTTTGCCAATTCCACAAGAACAGCCTTGGCGAAAGGCTTCTTGAAGGGCAAGATGTAACTCTGTGAGATGAATTAACAGAACACAGAGCAGTTTCTCAGAAAGCTTCTTTCCAGTTTTGAACGGAAGATATTTCCTTTTTCACCATAGCCCTCTATGGGCTTCCAAATATCCCTTTGCCAATTCCACAAGAACAGCCTTAGCGAAAGGCTTCTTGAAGGGAAAGATGTAACTCTGTGAGATGAATTAACAGAACACAGAGCAGTTTCTCAGAAAGCTTCTTTCCAGTTTTGAACGGAAGATATTTCCTTTTTCACCATAGCCCTCTATGGGCTTCCAAATATCCCTCTGCCAATTCCACAAGAACAGCCTTAGCCAAAGACTTCTTGAAGGGAAAGATGTAACTCTGTGAGATGAATTAACAGAAAACAGGGCAGTTTCTCAGAAAGCTTCTTTCCGTTTTGAACGGAAGATATTTCCTTTTTCACCATAGCCCTCTATGGGCTTCCAAATATCCCTTTGCCAATTCCACAAGAACAGCCTTAGCGAAAGGCTTCTTGAAGGGAAAGATGTAACTCTGTGAGATGAATTAACAGAACACAGAGCAGTTTCTCAGAAAGCTTCTTTCCAGTTTTGAACGGAAGATATTTCCTTTTTCACCATAGCCCTCTATGGGCTTCCAAATATACCTTTGCAAATTGCACAAGAACAGCCTTAGCGAAAGGCTTCTTGAAAGGAAAGATGTAACTCTGTGAGATGAATTAACAGAACACGGAGCAGTTTCTCAGAAAGCTTCTTTCCAGTTTTGAACGGTAGATATTTCCTCTTTCACCATAGCCCTCTATGGGCTTCCAAATATCCATTTGCCAATTCCACAAGAACAGCCTTAGCGAAAGGCTTCTTGAAGGGAAAGATGTAACTCTGTGAGATGAATTAACAGAACACAGAGCAGTTTCTCAGAAAGCTTCTTTCCAGTTTTGAACGGAAGATATTTCCTTTTTCACCATAGCCCTCTATGGGCTTCCAAATATCCCTTTGCCAATTCCACAAGAACAGCCTTAGCGAAATACTTCTTGAAGGGAAAGATGTATCTCTGTGAGATGAATTAGCAGAACACAGAGCAGTTTCTCAGAAAGCTTCTTTCCAGTTTTGAACGGAAGATATTTCCTTTTTCACCATAGCCCTCTATGGGCTTCCAAATATCCCTTTGCCAATTCCACAAGAACAGCCTTAGCGAAAGGCTTCTTGAAGGGAAAGATGTAACTCTGTGAGATGAATTAACAGAACACAGAGCAGTTTCTCAGAAAGCTTCTTTCCCCTTTTGAACGGAAGATAATTCCTTTTTCACCATAGCCCTCTATGGGCTTCCAAATATCCCTTTGCCAATTCCACAAGAACAGCCTTAGCGAAAGGCTTCTTGAAGGGAAAGATGTAACTCTGTGAGATGAATTAAGACAACACAGAGCAGTTTCTCAGAAAGCTTCTTTCCAGTTTTGAACGGAAGATATTTCCTTTTTCACCATAGCCCTCTATGGGCTTCCAAATATCCCTTTGCCAATTCCAGAAGAACAGCCTTAGCGAAAGGCTTCTTGAAGGGAAAGATGTAACTCTGTGAGATGAATTAACAGAACACGGAGCAGTTTCTCAGAAAGCTTCTTTCCAGTTTTGAACGGAAGATATTTCCTTTTTCACCATAGCCCTCTATGGGCTTCCAAATATCCCTTTGCCAATTCCACAAGAACAGCCTTAGCGAAAGACTTCTTGAAGGGAAAGATGTATCTCTGTGAGATGAATTAGCAGAACACAGAGCAGTTTCTCAGAAAGCTTCTTTCCAGTTTTGAACGGAAGATATTTCCTTTTTCACCATAGCCCTCTATGGGCTTCCAAATATCCCTTTGCCAATTCCACAAGAACAGCCTTAGCGAAAGACTTCTTGAAGGGAAAGGTGTAACTCTGTGAGATGAATTAACAGAACACAGAGCAGTTTCTCAGAAAGCTTCTTTCCAGTTTTGAACGGAAGATATTTCCTTTTTCACCATGGCCCTCTATGGGCTTCCAAATATCCCTTTGCCAATTCCACAAGAACAGCCTTAGCGAAAGGCTTCTTGAAGGGAAAGATGTAACTCTGTGAGATGAATTAACAGAACACAGAGCAGTTTCTCAGAAAGCTTCTTCCCAGTTTTGAACGGAAGATATTTCCTTTTTCACCATAGCCCTCTATGGGCTTCCAAATATCCCTTTGCCAATTCCACAAGAACAGCCTTAGCGAAAGGCTTCTTGAAGGGAAAGATGTAACTCTGTGAGATGAATTAACAGAACACAGAGCAGTTTCTCAGAAAGCTTCTTTCCAGTTTTGAACGGAAGATATTTCCTTTTTCACCATAGCCCTCTAAGGGCTTCCAAATATCCCTCTGCCAATTCCACAAGAACAGCCTTAGCCAAAGACTTCTTGAAGGGAAAGATGTAACTCTGTGAGATGAATTAACAGAACACAGAGCAGTTTCTCAGAAAGCTTCTTTCCAGTTTTGAACGGAAGGTATTTCCTTTTTCACCATAGCCCTCTATGGGCTTCCAAATATCCCTTTGCCAATTCCACAAGAACAGCCTTAGAGAAAGGCTTCTTGAAGGGAAAGATGTAACTCTGTGAGATGAATTAACAGAACACAGAGCAGTTTCTCAGAAAGCTTCTTTCCACTTTTGAACGGAAGATATTTCCTTTTTCACCATAGCCCTCTATGGGCTTCCAAATATCCCTTTGCCAACTCCACAAGAACAGCCTTAGCGAAAGGCTTCTTGAAGGGAAAGATGTAACTCTGTGAGATGAATTAACAGAACACAGAGCAGTTTCTCAGAAAGCTTCTTTCCAGTTTTGAACGGAAGATAATTGCTTTTTCACCATAGCCCTCTATGGGCTTCCAAATATCCCTTTGCCAATTCCACAAGAACAGCCTTAGCGAAAGGCTTCTTGAAGGGAAAGATGTAACTCTGTGAGATGAATTAACAGAACACAGAGCAGTTTCTCAGAAAGATTCTTTCCCCTTTTGAACGGAAGATAATTCCTTTTTCACCATAGCCCTCTATGGGCTTCCAAATATCCCTTTGCCAATTCCACAAGAACAGCCTTAGCGAAAGGCTTCTTGAAGGGAAAGATGTAACTCTGTGAGATGAATTAACAGAACACAGAGCAGTTTCTCAGAAAGCTTCTTTCCAGTTTTGAACGGAAGATATTTCCTTTTTCACCATAGCCCTCTATGGGCTTCCAAATATCCCTTTCCCAATTCCACAAGAACAGCCTTAGCGAAAGGCTTCTTGAAGGGAAAGATGTAACTCTGTGAGATGAATTAACAGAACACAAAGCAGTTTCTCAGAAAGCTTCTTTCCAGTTTTGAACGGAAGATATTTCCCTTTTCACCATAGCCCTCTATGGGCTTCCAAATATCCCTTTGCCAATTCCACAAGAACAGCCTTGGCGAAAGGCTTCTTGAAGGGCAAGATGTAACTCTGTGAGATGAATTAACAGAACACAGAGCAGTTTCTCAGAAAGCTTCTTTCCAGTTTTCAACGGAAGATATTTCCTTTTTCACCATAGCCCTCTATGGGCTTCCAAATATCCCTTTGCCAATTCCACAGGAACAGCCTTAGCGAAAGGCTTCCTGAAGGGAAAGATGTAACTCTGTGAGATGAATTAAGAGAACACAGAGCAGTTTCTCAGAAAGCTTCTTTCCAGTTTTGAACGGAAGATATTTCCTTTTTCACCATAGCCCTCTATGGGCTTCCAAATATCCCTTTGCCAATTCCACAAGAACAGCCTTAGCGAAAGGCTTCTTGAAGGGAAAGATGTAACCCTGTGAGACGAATTAACAGAACACAGAGCAGTTTCTCAGAAAGCTTCTTTCCAGTTTTGAACGGAAGATATTTCCTCTTTCACCATAGCCCTCCATGGGCTTCCAAATATCCCTTTGCAAATTCCACAAGAACAGCCTTAGCGAAAGGCTTCTTGAAGTGAAAGATGTAACTCTGTGAGATGAATTAACAGAACACAGAGCAGTTTCTCAGAAAGCTTCTTTCCAGTTTTGAACGGAAGATATTTCCTTTTTCACCATAGCCCTCTATGGGCTTCCAAATATCCCTTTGCCAATTCCACAAGAACAGCCTTAGCGAAAGACTTCTTGAAGGGAAAGATGTATCTCTGTGAGATGAATTAACAGAACACAGAGCAGTTTCTCAGAAAGCTTCTTTCCAGTTTTGAACGGAAGATATTTCCTTTTTCACCATAGCCCTCTATGGGCTTCCAAATATCCCTTTGCCAATTCCACAAGAACAGCCTTAGCCAAAGGCTTCTTGAAGGGCAATATGTAACTCTGTGAGATGAATTAACAGAACACAGAACAGTTTCTCAGAAAGCTTCTTTCCAGTTTTGAACGGAAGATATTTCCTTTTTCACCATAGCCCTCTATGGGCTTCGAAATATCCCTTTGCCAATTCCACAAGAACACCCTTAGCGAAAGGCTTCTTGAAGGGAAAGATGTAACTCTGTGAGATGAATTAACAGAACACAGAGCAGTTTCTCCGAAAGCTTCTTCCCAGTTTTGAACGGAAGATATTTCCTTTTTCACCATAGCCCTCTATGGGCTTCCAAATATCCCTTTGCCAATTCCACAAGAACAGCCTTAGCGAAAGGCTTCTTGAAGGGAAAGATGTAACTCTGTGAGATGAATTAACAGAACACAGAGCAGTTTCTCAGAAAGCTTCTTTCCAGTTTTGAACGGAAGATATTTCCTTTTTCACCATAGCCCTCTATGGGCTTCCAAATATGCCTTTGCCAATTCCACAAGAACAGCCTTAGCGAAAGGCTTCTTGAAGGGAAAGATGTAACTCTGTGAGATGAATTAACAGAACACAGAGCAGTTTCTCAGAAAGCTTCTTTCCAGTTTTGAACGGAAGATATTTCCTTTTTCACCATAGCCCTCTATGGGCTTCCAAATATCCCTTTGCCAATTCCACAAGAACAGCCTTAGCGAAAGGCTTCTTGAAGGGAAAGATGTAACTCTGTGAGATGAATTAACAGAACACAGAGCAGTTTCTCAGAAAGCTTCTTTCCAGTTTTGAACGGAAGATATTTCCTTTTTCACCATAGCCATCTATGGGCTTCCAAATATCCCTATGCCAATTCCACAAGAACAGCCTTAGCCAAAGACTTCTTGAAGGGAAAGATGTAACTCTGTGAGATGAATTAACAGAAAACAGAGCAGTTTCTCAGAAAGCTTCTTTCCCGTTTTCAACGGAAGATATTTCCTTTTTCAAAATAGCCCTCTATGGGCTTCCAAATATCCCTTTGCCAATTCCACAAGAACAGCCTTAGCGAAAGGCTTCTTGAAGGGAAAGATGTAACTCTGTGAGATGAATTAACAGAACACAGAGCAGTTTCTCAGAAAGCTTCTTTCCACTTTTGAACGGAAGATATTTCCTTTTTCACCATAGCCCTCTATGGGCTTCCAAATATCCCTTTGCCAATTGCACAAGAACAGCCTTAGCGAAAGGCTTCTTGAAGGGAAAGATGTAACTCTGTGAGATGAATTAACAGAGCACAGAGCAATTTCTCAGAAAGCTTCTTTCCAGTTTTGAAAGGAAGATATTTCCTTTTTCAACTTAGCCCTCTATGGGCTTCCAAATATCCCTTTGCCAATTGCACAAGAACAGCCTTAGCGAAAGGCTTCTTGAAGGGAAAGATGTAACTCTGTGAGATGAATTAACAGAACACAGAGCAGTTTCTCAGAAAGCTTCTTTCCAGTTTTGAACGGAAGATATTTCCTTTTTCACCATAGCCCTCTATGGGCTTCCAAATATCCCTTTGCCAATTCCACAAGAACAGCCTTAGCGAAAGGCTTCTTGAAGGGAAAGATGTAACTCTGTGAGATGAATTAACAGAACACAGAGCAGTTTCTCAGAAAGCTTCTTTCCAGTTTTGAACGGAAGATATTTCCTCTTTCACCATAGCCCTCTATGGGCTTCCAAATATCCCTTTGCCAATTCCACAAGAACAGCCTTAGCGAAAGGCTTCCTGACGGGAAAGATGTAACTCTGTGAGATGAATTAACAGAACACAGAGCAGTTTCTCAGAAAGCTTCTTCCCAGTTTTGAACGGAAGATATTTCCTTTTTCACCATAGCATTCTATGGGCTTCCAAATATCCCTTTGCCAATTCCACAAGAACAGCCTTAGCGAAAGGCTTCTTGAAGGGAAAGATGTAACTCTGTGAGATGAATTAACAGAACACAGAGCAGTTTCACGGAAAGTTCTTTCCAGTTTTGAACGGAAGATATTTCCTTTTTCACCAAAGTCCTCTATGGGCTTCCAAATATGCCTTTGCCAATTCCACAAGAACAGCCTTAGCGAAAGGCTACTTGAAGGGAAAGATGTAACTCTGTGAGATGAATTAACACAACACAGAGCAGTTTCTCAGAAAGCTTCTTTCCAGTTTTGAACGGAAGATATTTCCTTTTTCACCATAGCCCTCTATGGGCTTCCAAATATCCCTTTGCCAATTCCACATGAACAGCCTTAGCGAAAGGCTTCTTGAAGGGAAAGATGTAACTCTGTGAGATGAATTAACAGAACACAGAGCAGTTTCTCAGAAAGCTTCTTTCCAGTTTTGAACGGAAGATATTTCCTTTTTCACCATAGCCCTCTATGGGCTTCCAAATATCCCTTTGCCAATTCCACAAGAACAGCCTTAGCGAAAGACTTCTTGAAGGGAATGATGTAACTCTGTGAGATGAATTAACAGAACAAACAGCAGTTTCTCAGAAAGCTTTTTTCCAGTTTTGAACGGAAGATATTTCCTTTTTCTCCATAGCCCTCTATGGGCTTCCAAATATCACTTTGCCAATTCCACAAGAACAGCCTTAGCGAAAGGCTTCTTGAAGGGAAAGATGTAACTCTGTGAGATGAATTAACAGAACACAGAGCAGTTTCTCAGAAAGCTTCTTTCCAATTTTGAACGGAAGATATTTCCTTTTTCACCTTAGCCGTCTATGGGCTTCCAAGTATCCCTTTGCCAATTTCACAAGAACAGCCTTAGCGAAAGTCTTCTTTAAGGGAAAGATGTAACTCTGTGAGATGAATTCACAGAACACAGAGCAGTTTCTCAGAAAGCTTCTTTCCAGTTTTGAACGGAAGATATTTCCTTTTTCACCATAGCCCTCTATGGGCTTCCAAATATCCCTTTGCCAATTCCACAAGAACAGCCTTAGCGAAAGGCTTCTTGAAGGGAAAGATGTAACTCTGTGTGATGAATTAACAGAACACAGAGCAGTTTCTCAGAAAGCTTCTTTCCAGTTTTGAACGGAAGATAATTCCTTTTTCACCATAGCCCTCTATGGGCTTCCACATATCCCTTTGCCAATTCCACAAGAACAGCCTTAGCGAAAGGCTTCTGGAAGTTAAAGATGTAACTCTGTGAGATGAATTAACAGAACACAGAGCAGTTTCTCAGAAAGCTTATTTCCACTTTTGAACGGAAGATAATTCCTTTTTCACCATAGCCCTCTATGGGCTTCCAAATATCCCTTTGCCAATTCCACAAGAACAGCCTTAGCGAAAGGCTTCTTGAAGGGAAAGATGTAACTCTGTGAGATGAATTAACAGAACACAGAGCAGTTTCTCAGAAAGCTTCTTTCCAGTTTTGAACGGAAGATATTTCCTTTTTCACCATAGCCCTCTATGGGCTTCCAAATATCCCTTTGCCAATTCCACAAGAACAGCCTTAGCGAAAGGCTTCTTGAAGGGAAGATGTAACTCTGTGAGATGAATTAACAGAACACAGAGCAGTTTCTCAGAAAGCTTCTATCCAGGTTTGAGCGGAAGATATTTCCTTTTTCACCATAGCCCTCTATGGGATTCCAAATATCCCTTTGCCAATTCCACAAGAACAGCCTTAGCGAAAGGCTTCTTGAAGGGAAAGATGTAACTCTGTGAGATGAATTAAAAGAACACAGAGCAGTTTCTCAGAAAGCTTCTTTCCAGTTTTGAACGGAAGATATTTCCTTTTTCACCATAGCCCTCAATGGGCTTCCAAATATCCCTTTGCCAATTCCACAAGAACAGCCTTAGCGAAAGGCTTCTTGAAGGGAAAGATGTAACTCTGTGAGATGAATTAACAGAACACAGAGCAGTTTCTCAGAAAGCTTCTTTCCAGTTTTGAACGGAAGATATTTCCTTTTTCACCATAGCCCTCTATGGGCTTCCAAATATCCCTTTGCCAATTCCACAAGAACAGCCTTAGCGAAAGGCTTCTTGAAGGGAAAGATGTAACTCTGTGAGATGAATTAACAGAACACAGAGCAGTTTCTCAGAAAGCTTCTTTCCAGTTTTGAACGGAAGATATTTCCTTTTTCACCATAGCCCTCTATGGGCTTCCAAATATCCCTTTGCCAATTCCACAAGAACAGCCTTAGCGAAAGGCTTCTTGAAGGGAAAGATGTAACTCTGTGAGATGAATTAACAGAACACAGAGCAGTTTCTCAGAAAGCTTCTTTCCAGTTTTGAACGGAAGATAATTGCTTTTTCACCATAGCCCTCTATGGGCTTCCAAATATCCCTTTGCCAATTCCACAAGAACAGCCTTAGAGAAAGGCTTCTTGAAGGGAAAGATGTAACTCTGTGAGATGAATTAACAGAACACAGAGCAGTTTCTCGGAAAGCTTCTTTCCCCTTTTGAACGGAAGATAATTCCTTTTTCACCATAGCCCTCTATGGGCTTCCAAATATCCCTTTGCCAATTCCACAAGAACAGCCTTAGCGAAAGGCTTCTTGAAGGGAAAGATGTAACTCTGTGAGATGAATTAACAGAACACAGAGCAGTTTCTCAGAAAGCTTCTTTCCAGTTTTGAAAGGAAGATATTTCCTTTTTCACCATAGCCCTCTATGGGCTTCCAAATATCCCTTTGCCAATTCCACAAGAACAGCCTTAGCGAAAGGCTTCTTGAAGGGAAAGATGTAACTCTGTGAGATGAATTAACAGAACACAGAGCAGTTTCTCAGAAAGCTTCTTTCCAATTTTGAACGGAAGATATTTCCTTTTTCACCTTAGCCGTCTATGGGTTTCCAAGTATCCCTTTGCCAATTTCACAAGAACAGCCTTAGCGAAAGGCTTCTTTAAGGGAAAGATGTAACTCTGTGAGATGAATTCACAGAACACAGAGCAGTTTCTCAGAAAGCTTCTTTCCAGTTTTGAACGGAAGATATTTCCTTTTTCACCATAGCCCTCTATGGGCTTCCAAATATCCCTTTGCCAATTCCACAAGAACAACCTTAGCGAAAGGCTTCTTGCAGGGAAAGATGTAACTCTGTGTGATGAATTAACAGAACACAGAGCAGTTTCTCAGAAAGCTTCTTTCCAGTTTTGAACGGAAGATAATTCCTTTTTCACCATAGCCCTCTATGGGCTTCCACATATCCCTTTGCCAATTCCACAAGAACAGCCTTAGCGAAAGGCTTCTGGAAGGGAAAGATGTAACTCTGTGAGATGAATTAACAGAACACAGAGCAGTTTCTCAGAAAGCTTATTTCCACTTTTGAACGGAAGATAATTCCTTTTTCACCATAGCCCTCTATGGGCTTCCAAATATCCCTTTGCCAATTCCACAAGAACAGCCTTAGCGAAAGGCTTCTTGAAGGGAAAGATGTAACTTTGTGAGATGAATTAACAGAACACAGAGCAGTTTCTCAGAAAGCTTCTTTCCAGTTTTGAACGGAAGATATTTCCTTTTTCACCATAGCCCTCTATGAGCTTCCAAATATCCCTTTGCCAATTCCACAAGAACAGCCTTAGCGAAAGGCTTCTTGAAGGGAAAGATGTAACTCCGTGAGATGAATTAACAGAACACAGAGCAGTTTCTCAGAAAGCTTCTTTCCAGTTTTGAACGGAAGATATTTCCTTTTTCACCATAGCCCTCTATGGGCTTCCAAATATCCCTTTGCCAATTCCACAAGAACAGCCTTAGCGAAAGGTTTCTTGAAGGGAAGATGTAACTCTGTGAGATGAATTAACAGAACACAGAGCAGTTTCTCAGAAAGCTTCTATCCAGGTTTGAGCGGAAGATATTTCCTTTTTCACCATAGCCCTCTATGGGATTCCAAATATCCCTTTGCCAATTCCACAAGAACAGCCTTAGCGAAAGGCTTCTTGAAGGGAAAGATGTAACTCTGTGAGATGAATTAACAGAACACAGAGCAGTTTCTCAGAAAGCTTCTTTCCAGTTTTGAACGGAAGATATTTCCTTTTTCACCATAGCCCTCAATGGGCTTCCAAATATCCCTTTGCCAATCCACAAGAACAGCCTTAGCGAAAGGCTTCTTGAAGGGAAAGATGTAACTCTGTGAGATGAATTAACAGAACACAGAGCAGTTTCTCAGAAAGCTTCTTTCCAGTTTTGAACGGAAGATATTTCCTTTTTCACCATAGCCCTCTATGGGCTTCCAAATATCCCTTTGCCAATTCCACAAGAACATCCTTAGCGAAAGGCTTCTTGAAGGGAAAGATGTAACTCTGTGAGATGAATTAACAGAACACAGAGCAGTTTCTCAGAAAGCTTCTTTCCAGTTTTGAACGGAAGATATTTCCTTTTTCACCATAGCCCTCTATGGGCTTCCAAATATCCCTTTGCCAATTCCACAAGAACAGCCTTAGCGAAAGGCTTCTTGAAGGGAAAGATGTAACTCTGTGAGATGAATTAACAGAACACAGAGCAGTTTCTCAGAAAGCTTCTTTCCAGGTTTGAACGGAAGATAATTGCTTTTTCACCATAGCCCTCTATGGGCTTCCAAATATCCCTTTGCCAATTCCACAAGAACAGCCTTAGAGAAAGGCTTCTTGAAGGGAAAGATGTAACTCTGTGAGATGAATTAACAGAACACAGAGCAGTTTCTCGGAAAGCTTCTTTCCCCTTTTGAACGGAGATAATTCCTTTTTCACCATAGCCCTCTATGGGCTTCCAAATATCCCTTTGCCAATTCCACAAGAACAGCCTTAGCGAAAGGCTTCTTGAAGGGAAAGATGTAACTCTGTGAGATGAATTAACAGAACACAGAGCAGTTTCTCAGAAAGCTTCTTTCCAGTTTTGAACGGAAGATATTTCCTTTTTCACCATAGCCCTCTATGGGCTTCCAAATATCCCTTTGCCAATTCCACAAGAACAGCCTTGGCGAAAGGCTTCTTGAAGGGCAAGATGTAACTCTGTGAGATGAATTAACAGAACACAGAGCAGTTTCTCAGAAAGCTTCTTTCCAGTTTTGAACGGAAGATATTTCCTTTTTCACCATAGCCCTCTATGGGCTTCCAAATATCCCTTTGCCAATTGCACAAGAACAGCCTTAGCGAAAGGCTTCTTGAAGGGAAAGATGTAACTCTGTGAGATGAATTAAGAGAACACAGAGCAGTTTCTCAGAAAGCTTCTTTCCAGTTTTGAAAGGAAGATATTTCCTTTTTCACTATAGCCCTCTATGGGCTTCCAAATATCTCTTTGCCAATTCCACAAGAACAGCCTTAGCCAAAGGCTTCTTGAAGGGAAAGATGTAACTCTGTGAGATGAATTAACAGAACACAGAGCAGTTTCTCAGAAAGCTTCTTTCCAGTTTTGAACGGAAGATATTTCCTCTTTCACCATAGCCCTCTATGGGCTTCCAAATATCCCTTTGCCAATTCCACAAGAACAGCCTTAGCGAAAGGCTTCTTGAAGGGAAAGATGTAACTCTGTGAGATGAATTAACAGAACACAGAGCAGTTTCTCAGAAAGCTTCTTTCCAGTTTTGAACGGAAGATATTTCCTTTTTCACCATAGCCCTCTATGGGCTTCCAAATATCCCTTTGCCAATTCCACAAGAACAGCCTTAGCGAAAGGCTTCTTGAAGGGAAAGATGTAACTCTGTGAGATGAATTAACAGAACACAGAGCAGTTTCTCAGAAAGCTTCTTTCCAGTTTTGAACGGAAGATATTTCCTTTTTCACCATAGCCCTCTATGGGCTTCCAAATATCCCTTTGCCAATTCCACAAGAACAGCCTTAGCGAAAGGCTTCTTGAACGGAAAGATGTAACTCTGTGAGATGAATTAACAGAACACAGAGCAGTTAATCAGAAAGCTTCTTCCCAGTTTTAAAGGAAGATATTTCCTTTTTCAACATAGAACTCTATGGGCTTCCAAATATCCCTTTGCCAATTCCACAAGAACAGCCTTAGCGAAAGGCTTCTTGAAGGGAAAGATGTAACTCTGTGAGATGAATTAACAGAACACAGAGCAGTTTCTCAGAAAGCTTCTTTCCAGTTTTGAACGGAAGATATTTCCTTTTTCACCATAGCCCTCTATGGGCTTCCAAATATGCCTTTGCCAATTCCACAAGAACAGCCTTAGCGAAAGGCTTCTTGAAGGGAAAGATGTAACTCTGTGAGATGAATTAACAAAACACAGAGCAGTTTCTCAGAAAGCTTCTTTCCAGTTTTGAACGGAAGATATTTCCTTTTTCACCATAGCCCTCTATGGGCTTCCAAATATCCCTTTGCCAATTCCACAAGAACAGCCTTAGCGAAAGGCTTCTTGAAGGGAAAGATGTAACTCTGTGAGATGAATTAACAGAACACAGAGCAGTTTCTCAGAAAGCTTCTTTCCAGTTTTGAACGGAAGATATTTCCTTTTTCACCATAGCCCTCTATGGGCTTCCAAATATCCCTCTGCCAATTCCACAAGAACAGCCTTAGCCAAAGACTTCTTGAAGGGAAAGATGTAACTCTGTGAGATGAATTAACAGAAAACAGAGCAGTTTCTCAGAAAGCTTCTTTCCAGTTTTGAACGGAAGATAATTCCTTTTTCACCATAGCCCTCTATGGGCTTCCAAATATCCCTTTGCCAATTCCACAAGAACAGCCTTAGCGAAAGGCTTCTTGAAGGGAAAGATGTAACTCTGTGAGATGAATTAACAGAACACAGAGCAGTTTCTCAGAAAGCTTCTTTCCAGTTTTGAACGGAAGATATTTCCTTTTTCACCATAGCCCTCTATGGGCTTCCAAATATCCCTTTGCCAATTCCACAAGAACAGCCTTAGTGAAAGGCTTCTTGAAGGGAAAGATGTAACTCTGTGAGATGAATTAACAGAACACAGAGCAATTTCTCAGAAAGCTTCTTTTCAGTTTTGAAAGGAAGATATTTCCTTTTTCAACTTAGCCCTCTATGGGCTTCCAAATATCCCTTTGCCAATTCCACAAGAACAGCCTTAGCGAATGGCTTCTTGAAGGGAAAGATGTAACTCTGTGAGATGAATTAACAGAACACAGAGCAGTTTCTCAGAAAGCTTCTTTCCAGTTTTGAACGGAAGATATTTCCTTTTTCACCATAGCCCTCTATGGGCTTCCAAATATCCCTTTGCCAATTGCACAAGAACAGCCTTAGCGAAAGGCTTCTTGAAGGGAAAGATGTAACTCTGTGAGATGAATTAACAGAACACGGAGCAGTTTCTCAGAAAGCTTCTTTCCAGTTTTGAACGGAAGATATTTCCTTTTTCACCATAGCCCTCTATGGGCTTCCAAATATCCCTTTGCCAATTCCACAAGAACAGCCTTAGCGAAAGGCTTCTTGAAGGGAAAGATGTAACTCTGTGAGATGAATTAACAGAACACAGAGCAGTTTCTCAGAAAGCTTCTTCCCAGTTTTGAACGGAAGATATTTCCTTTTTCACCATAGCCCTCTATGGGCTTCCAAATATCCCTTTGCCAATTCCACAAGAACAGCCTTAGCGAAAGGCTTCTTGAAGGGAAAGATGTAACTCTGTGAGATGAATTAACAGAACACAGAGCAGTTTCTCAGAAAGCTTCTTTCCAGTTTTGAACGGAAGATATTTCCTTTTTCACCATAGCCCTCTATGGGCTTCCAAATATCCCTCTGCCAATTCCACAAGAACAGCCTTAGCCAAAGACTTCTTGAAGGGAAAGATGTAACTCTGTGAGATGAATTAACGGAACACAGAGCAATTTCTCAGAAAGCTTCTTTCCAGTTTTGAACGGAAGATATTTCCTTTTTCACCATAGCCCTCTATGGGCTTCCAAATATCCCTTTGCCAATTCCACAAGAACAGCCTTAGCGAAAGGCTTCTTGAAGGGAAAGATGTAACTCTGTGAGATGAATTAACAGAACACAGAGCAGTTTCTCAGAAAGCTTCTTTCCACTTTTGAACGGAAGATATTTCCTTTTTCACCATAGCCCTCTATGGGCTTCCAAATATCCCTTTGCCAATTCCACAAGAACAGCCTTAGCGAAAGGCTTCTTGAAGGGAAAGATGTAACACTGTGAGATGAATTAACAGAACACAGAGCAATTTCTCAGAAAGCTTCTTTCCAGTTTTGAAAGGAAGATATTTCCTTTTTCACCTTAGCCCTCTATGGGCTTCCAAATATCCCTTTGCCAATTCCACAAGAACAGCCTTAGCGAAAGGCTTCTTGAAGGGAAAGATGTAACTCTGTGAGATGAATTAACAGAACACAGAGCAGTTTCTCAGAAAGCTTCTTTCCAGTTTTGAACGGAAGATATTTCCTTTTTCACCATAGCCCTCTATGGGCTTCCAAATATCCCTTTGCCAATTCCACAAGAACAGCCTTAGCGAAAGGCTTCTTGAAGGGAAAGATGTAACTCTGTGAGATGAATTAACAGAACACAGAGCAGTTTCTCAGAAAGCTTCTTTCCAGTTTTGAACGGAAGATAATTGCTTTTTCACCATAGCCCTCTATGGGCTTCCAAATATCCCTTTGCCAATTCAACAAGAACAGCCTTAGCGAAAGGCTTCTTGAAGGGAAAGATGTAACTCTGTGAGATGAATTAACAGAACACAGAGCAGTTTCTCAGAAAGCTTCTTTCCCCTTTTGAACGGAAGATAATTCCTTTTTCACCATAGCCCTCTATGGGCTTCCAAATATCCCTTTGCCAATGCCACAAGAACAGCCTTAGCGAAAGGCTTCTTGAAGGGAAAGATGTAACTCTGTGAGATGAATTAACAGAACACAGAGCAGTTTCTCAGAAAGCTTCTTTCCAGTTTTGAACGGAAGATATTTCCTTTTTCACCATAGCCCTCTATGGGCTTCCAAATATCCCTTTGCCAATTCCACAAGAACAGCCTTAGCGAAAGGCTTCTTGAAGGGAAAGATGTAACTCTGTGAGATGAATTAACAGAACACAGAGCAGTTTCTCAGAAAGCTTCTTTCCAGTTTTGAACGGAAGATATTTCCTTTTTCACCATAGCCCTCTATGGGCTTCCAAATATCCCTTTGCCAATTCCACAAGAACAGCCTTGGCGAAAGGCTTCTTGAAGGGCAAGATATAACTCTGTGAGATGAATTAACAGAACACAGAGCAGTTTCTCAGAAAGCTTCTTTCCAGTTTTGAACGGAAGATATTTCCTTTTTCACCATAGCCCTCTATGGGCTTCCAAATATCCCTTTGCCAATTGCACAAGAACAGCCTTAGCGAAAGGCTTCTTGAAGGGAAAGATGTAACTCTGTGAGATGAATTAAGAGAACACAGAGCAGTTTCTCAGAAAGCTTCTTTCCAGTTTTGAACGGAAGATATTTCCTTTTTCACTATAGCCCTCTATGGGCTTCCAAATATCTCTTTGCCAATTCCACAAGAACAGCCTTAGCCAAAGGCTTCTTGAAGGGAAAGATGTAACTCTGTGAGATGAATTAACAGAACACAGAGCAGTTTCTCAGAAAGCTTCTTTCCAGTTTTGAACGGAAGATATTTCCTCTTTCACCATAGCCCTCTATGGGCTTCCAAATATCCCTTTGCCAATTCCACAAGAACAGCCTTAGCGAACTTCTTCTTGAAGGGAAAGATGTAACACTGTGAGATGAATTGACAGAACACAGAGCAGTTTCTCAGAAAGCTTCTTTCCAGTTTTGAACGGAAGATATTTCCTTTTTCACCATAGCCCTCAATGGGCTTCCAAATATCCCTTTGCCAATTCCACAAGAACAGCCTTAGCGAAAGGCTTCTTGAAGGGAAAGATGTAACTCTGTGAGATGAATTAACAGAACACAGAGCAGTTTCTCAGAAAGCTTCTTTCCAGTTTTGAACGGAAGATATTTCCTTTTTCACCATAGCCCTCTATGGGCTTCCAAATATCCCTTTGCCAATTCCACAAGAGCAGCCTTAGCGAAAGGCTTCTTGAACGGAAAGATGTAACTCTGTGAGATGAATTAACAGAACACAGAGCAGTTAATCAGAAAGCTTCTTCCCAGTTTTAACGGAAGATATTTCCTTTTTCAACATAGAACTCTATGGGCTTCCAAATATCCCTTTGCCAATTCCACAAGAACAGCCTTAGCGAAAGGCTTCTTGAAGGGAAAGATGTAACTCTGTGAGATGAATTAACAGAACACAGAGCAGTTTCTCAGAAAGCTTCTTTCCAGTTTTGAACGGAAGATATTTCCTTTTTCACCATAGCCCTCTATGGGCTTCCAAATATGCCTTTGCCAATTCCACAAGAACAGCCTTAGCGAAAGGCTTCTTGAAGGGAAAGATGTAACTCTGTGAGATGAATTAACAGAACACAGAGCAGTTTCTCAGAAAGCTTCTTTCCAGTTTTGAACGGAAGATATTTCCTTTTTCACCATAGCCCTCTATGGGCTTCCAAATATCCCTTTGCCAATTCCACAAGAACAGCCTTAGCGAAAGGCTTCTTGAAGGGAAAGATGTAACTCTGTGAGATGAATTAACAGAACACAGAGCAGTTTCTCAGAAAGCTTCTTTCCAGTTTTGAACGGAAGATATTTCCTTTTTCACCATAGCCCTCTATGGGCTTCCAAATATCCCTCTGCCAATTCCACAAGAACAGCCTTAGCCAAAGACTTCTTGAAGGGAAAGATGTAACTCTGTGAGATGAATTAACAGAAAACAGAGCAGTTTCTCAGAAAGCTTCTTTCCAGTTTTGAACGGAAGATAATTCCTTTTTCACCATAGCCCTCTATGGGCTTCCAAATATCCCTTTGCCAATTCCACAAGAACAGCCTTAGCGAAAGGCTTCTTGAAGGGAAAGATGTAACTCTGTGAGATGAATTAACAGAACACAGAGCAGTTTCTCAGAAAGCTTCTTTCCAGTTTTGAACGGAAGATATTTCCTTTTTCACCATAGCCCTCTATGGGCTTCCAAATATCCCTTTGCCAATTCCACAAGAACAGCCTTAGCGAAAGGCTTCTTGAAGGGAAAGATGTAACTCTGTGAGATGAATTAACAGAACACAGAGCAATTTCTCAGAAAGCTTCTTTTCAGTTTTGAACGGAAGATATTTCCTTTTTCAACTTAGCCCTCTATGGGCTTCCAAATATCCCTTTGCCAATTCCACAAGAACAGCCTTAGCGAAAGGCTTCTTGAAGGGAAAGATGTAACTCTGTGAGATGAATTAACAGAACACAGAGCAGTTTCTCAGAAAGCTTCTTTCCAGTTTTGAACGGAAGATATTTCCTTTTTCACCATAGCCCTCTATGGGCTTCCAAATATCCCTTTGCCAATTCCACAAGAACAGCCTTAGCGAAAGGCTTCTTGAAGGGAAAGATGTAACTCTGTGAGATGAATTAACAGAACACGGAGCAGTTTCTCAGAAAGCTTCTTTCCAGTTTTGAAAGTAAGATATTTCCTCTTTCACCATAGCCCTCTATGGGCTTCCAAATATCCATTTGCCAATTCCACAAGAACAGCCTTAGCGAAAGGCTTCTTGAAGGGAAAGATGTAACTCTGTGAGATGAATTAACAGAACACAGAGCAGTTTCTCAGAAAGCTTCTTTCCAGTTTTGAACGGAAGATATTTCCTTTTTCACCATAGCCCTCTATGGGCTTCCAAGTATCCCTTTGCCAATTCCACAAGAACAGCCTTAGCGAAAGACTTCTTGAAGGGAAAGATGTAACTCTGTGAGATGAATTAACAGAACACAGAGCAGTTTCTCAGAAAGCTTCTATCCAGGTTTGAGCGGAAGATATTTCCTTTTTCACCATAGCCCTCTATGGGATTCCAAATATCCCTTTGCCAATTCCACAAGAACAGCCTTAGCGAAAGGCTTCTTGAAGGGAAAGATGTAACTCTGTGAGATGAATTAAAAGAACACAGAGCAGTTTCTCAGAAAGCTTCTTTCCAGTTTTGAACGGAAGATATTTCCTTTTTCACCATAGCCCTCAATGGGCTTCCAAATATCCCTTTGCCAATTCCACAAGAACAGCCTTAGCGAAAGGCTTCTTGAAGGGAAAGATGTAACTCTGTGAGATGAATTAACAGAACACAGAGCAGTTTCTCAGAAAGCTTCTTTCCAGTTTTGAACGGAAGATATTTCCTTTTTCACCATAGACCTCTATGGGCTTCCAAATATCCCTTTGCCAATTCCACAAGAACAGCCTTAGCGAAAGGCTTCTTGAAGGGAAAGATGTAACTCTGTGAGATGAATTAACAGAACACAGAGCAGTTTCTCAGAAAGCTTCTTTCCAGTTTTGAACGGAAGATATTTCCTTTTTCACCATAGCCCTCTATGGGCTTCCAAATATCCCTTTGCCAATTCCACAAGAACAGCCTTAGCGAAAGGCTTCTTGAAGGGAAAGATGTAACTCTGTGAGATGAATTAACAGAACACAGAGCAGTTTCTCAGAAAGCTTCTTTCCAGTTTTGAACGGAAGATAATTGCTTTTTCACCATAGCCCTCTATGGGCTTCCAAATATCCCTTTGCCAATTCCACAAGAACAGCCTTAGAGAAAGGCTTCTTGAAGGGAAAGATGTAACTCTGTGAGATGAATTAACAGAACACAGAGCAGTTTCTCGGAAAGCTTCTTTCCCCTTTTGAACGGAAGATAATTCCTTTTTCACCATAGCCCTCTATGGGCTTCCAAATATCCCTTTGCCAATTCCACAAGAACAGCCTTAGCGAAAGGCTTCTTGAAGGGAAAGATGTAACTCTGTGAGATGAATTAACAGAACACAGAGCAGTTTCTCAGAAAGCTTCTTTCCAGTTTTGAAAGGAAGATATTTCCTTTTTCACCATAGCCCTCTATGGGCTTCCAAATATCCCTTTGCCAATTCCACAAGAACAGCCTTAGCGAAAGGCTTCTTGAAGGGAAAGATGTAACTCTGTGAGATGAATTAACAGAACACAGAGCAGTTTCTCAGAAAGCTTCTTTCCAATTTTGAACGGAAGATATTTCCTTTTTCACCTTAGCCGTCTATGGGTTTCCAAGTATCCCTTTGCCAATTTCACAAGAACAGCCTTAGCGAAAGGCTTCTTTAAGGGAAAGATGTAACTCTGTGAGATGAATTCACAGAACACAGAGCAGTTTCTCAGAAAGCTTCTTTCCAGTTTTGAACGGAAGATATTTCCTTTTTCACCATAGCCCTCTATGGGCTTCCAAATATCCCTTTGCCAATTCCACAAGAACAACCTTAGCGAAAGGCTTCTTGCAGGGAAAGATGTAACTCTGTGTGATGAATTAACAGAACACAGAGCAGTTTCTCAGAAAGCTTCTTTCCAGTTTTGAACGGAAGATAATTCCTTTTTCACCATAGCCCTCTATGGGCTTCCACATATCCCTTTGCCAATTCCACAAGAACAGCCTTAGCGAAAGGCTTCTTGAAGGGAAAGATGTAACTTTGTGAGATGAATTAACAGAACACAGAGCAGTTTCTCAGAAAGCTTCTTTCCAGTTTTGAACGGAAGATATTTCCTTTTTCACCATAGCCCTCTATGAGCTTCCAAATATCCCTTTGCCAATTCCACAAGAACAGCCTTAGCGAAAGGCTTCTTGAAGGGAAAGATGTAACTCCGTGAGATGAATTAACAGAACACAGAGCAGTTTCTCAGAAAGCTTCTTTCCAGTTTTGAACGGAAGATATTTCCTTTTTCACCATAGCCCTCTATGGGCTTCCAAATATCCCTTTGCCAATTCCACAAGAACAGCCTTAGCGAAAGGTTTCTTGAAGGGAAGATGTAACTCTGTGTGATGAATTAACAGAACACAGAGCAGTTTCTCAGAAAGCTTCTTTCCAGTTTTGAACGGAAGATATTTCCTTTTTCACCATAGCCCTCAATGGGCTTCCAAATATCCCTTTGCCAATCCACAAGAACAGCCTTAGCGAAAGGCTTCTTGAAGGGAAAGATGTAACTCTGTGAGATGAATTAACAGAACACAGAGCAGTTTCTCAGAAAGCTTCTTTCCAGTTTTGAACGGAAGATATTTCCTTTTTCACCATAGCCCTCTATGGGCTTCCAAATATCCCTTTGCCAATTCCACAAGAACATCCTTAGCGAAAGGCTTCTTGAAGGGAAAGATGTAACTCTGTGAGATGAATTAACAGAACACAGAGCAGTTTCTCAGAAAGCTTCTTTCCAGTTTTGAACGGAAGATATTTCCTTTTTCACCATAGCCCTCTATGGGCTTCCAAATATCCCTTTGCCAATTCCACAAGAACAGCCTTAGCGAAAGGCTTCTTGAAGGGAAAGATGTAACTCTGTGAGATGAATTAACAGAACACAGAGCAGTTTCTCAGAAAGCTTCTTTCCAGGTTTGAACGGAAGATAATTGCTTTTTCACCATAGCCCTCTATGGGCTTCCAAATATCCCTTTGCCAATTCCACAAGAACAGCCTTAGAGAAAGGCTTCTTGAAGGGAAAGATGTAACTCTGTGAGATGAATTAACAGAACACAGAGCAGTTTCTCGGAAAGCTTCTTTCCCCTTTTGAACGGAAGATAATTCCTTTTTCACCATAGCCCTCTATGGGCTTCCAAATATCCCTTTGCCAATTCCACAAGAACAGCCTTAGCGAAAGGCTTCTTGAAGGGAAAGATGTAACTCTGTGAGATGAATTAACAGAACACAGAGCAGTTTCTCAGAAAGCTTCTTTCCAGTTTTGAACGGAAGATATTTCCTTTTTCACCATAGCCCTCTATGGGCTTCCAAATATCCCTTTGCCAATTCCACAAGAACAGCCTTGGCGAAAGGCTTCTTGAAGGGCAAGATGTAACTCTGTGAGATGAATTAACAGAACACAGAGCAGTTTCTCAGAAAGCTTCTTTCCAGTTTTGAACGGAAGATATTTCCTTTTTCACCATAGCCCTCTATGGGCTTCCAAATATCCCTTTGCCAATTGCACAAGAACAGCCTTAGCGAAAGGCTTCTTGAAGGGAAAGATGTAACTCTGTGAGATGAATTAAGAGAACACAGAGCAGTTTCTCAGAAAGCTTCTTTCCAGTTTTGAAAGGAAGATATTTCCTTTTTCACTATAGCCCTCTATGGGCTTCCAAATATCTCTTTGCCAATTCCACAAGAACAGCCTTAGCCAAAGGCTTCTTGAAGGGAAAGATGTAACTCTGTGAGATGAATTAACAGAACACAGAGCAGTTTCTCAGAAAGCTTCTTTCCAGTTTTGAACGGAAGATATTTCCTCTTTCACCATAGCCCTCTATGGGCTTCCAAATATCCCTTTGCCAATTCCACAAGAACAGCCTTAGCGAAAGGCTTCTTGAAGGGAAAGATGTAACTCTGTGAGATGAATTAACAGAACACAGAGCAGTTTCTCAGAAAGCTTCTTTCCAGTTTTGAACGGAAGATATTTCCTTTTTCACCATAGCCCTCTATGGGCTTCCAAATATCCCTTTGCCAATTCCACAAGAACAGCCTTAGCGAAAGGCTTCTTGAAGGGAAAGATGTAACTCTGTGAGATGAATTAACAGAACACAGAGCAGTTTCTCAGAAAGCTTCTTTCCAGTTTTGAACGGAAGATATTTCCTTTTTCACCATAGCCCTCTATGGGCTTCCAAATATCCCTTTGCCAATTCCACAAGAACAGCCTTAGCGAAAGGCTTCTTGAACGGAAAGATGTAACTCTGTGAGATGAATTAACAGAACACAGAGCAGTTAATCAGAAAGCTTCTTCCCAGTTTTAAAGGAAGATATTTCCTTTTTCAACATAGAACTCTATGGGCTTCCAAATATCCCTTTGCCAATTCCACAAGAACAGCCTTAGCGAAAGGCTTCTTGAAGGGAAAGATGTAACTCTGTGAGATGAATTAACAGAACACAGAGCAGTTTCTCAGAAAGCTTCTTTCCAGTTTTGAACGGAAGATATTTCCTTTTTCACCATAGCCCTCTATGGGCTTCCAAATATGCCTTTGCCAATTCCACAAGAACAGCCTTAGCGAAAGGCTTCTTGAAGGGAAAGATGTAACTCTGTGAGATGAATTAACAAAACACAGAGCAGTTTCTCAGAAAGCTTCTTTCCAGTTTTGAACGGAAGATATTTCCTTTTTCACCATAGCCCTCTATGGGCTTCCAAATATCCCTTTGCCAATTCCACAAGAACAGCCTTAGCGAAAGGCTTCTTGAAGGGAAAGATGTAACTCTGTGAGATGAATTAACAGAACACAGAGCAGTTTCTCAGAAAGCTTCTTTCCAGTTTTGAACGGAAGATATTTCCTTTTTCACCATAGCCCTCTATGGGCTTCCAAATATCCCTCTGCCAATTCCACAAGAACAGCCTTAGCCAAAGACTTCTTGAAGGGAAAGATGTAACTCTGTGAGATGAATTAACAGAAAACAGAGCAGTTTCTCAGAAAGCTTCTTTCCAGTTTTGAACGGAAGATAATTCCTTTTTCACCATAGCCCTCTATGGGCTTCCAAATATCCCTTTGCCAATTCCACAAGAACAGCCTTAGCGAAAGGCTTCTTGAAGGGAAAGATGTAACTCTGTGAGATGAATTAACAGAACACAGAGCAGTTTCTCAGAAAGCTTCTTTCCAGTTTTGAACGGAAGATATTTCCTTTTTCACCATAGCCCTCTATGGGCTTCCAAATATCCCTTTGCCAATTCCACAAGAACAGCCTTAGTGAAAGGCTTCTTGAAGGGAAAGATGTAACTCTGTGAGATGAATTAACAGAACACAGAGCAATTTCTCAGAAAGCTTCTTTTCAGTTTTGAAAGGAAGATATTTCCTTTTTCAACTTAGCCCTCTATGGGCTTCCAAATATCCCTTTGCCAATTCCACAAGAACAGCCTTAGCGAATGGCTTCTTGAAGGGAAAGATGTAACTCTGTGAGATGAATTAACAGAACACAGAGCAGTTTCTCAGAAAGCTTCTTTCCAGTTTTGAACGGAAGATATTTCCTTTTTCACCATAGCCCTCTATGGGCTTCCAAATATCCCTTTGCCAATTGCACAAGAACAGCCTTAGCGAAAGGCTTCTTGAAGGGAAAGATGTAACTCTGTGAGATGAATTAACAGAACACGGAGCAGTTTCTCAGAAAGCTTCTTTCCAGTTTTGAACGGAAGATATTTCCTTTTTCACCATAGCCCTCTATGGGCTTCCAAATATCCCTTTGCCAATTCCACAAGAACAGCCTTAGCGAAAGGCTTCTTGAAGGGAAAGATGTAACTCTGTGAGATGAATTAACAGAACACAGAGCAGTTTCTCAGAAAGCTTCTTCCCAGTTTTGAACGGAAGATATTTCCTTTTTCACCATAGCCCTCTATGGGCTTCCAAATATCCCTTTGCCAATTCCACAAGAACAGCCTTAGCGAAAGGCTTCTTGAAGGGAAAGATGTAACTCTGTGAGATGAATTAACAGAACACAGAGCAGTTTCTCAGAAAGCTTCTTTCCAGTTTTGAACGGAAGATATTTCCTTTTTCACCATAGCCCTCTATGGGCTTCCAAATATCCCTCTGCCAATTCCACAAGAACAGCCTTAGCCAAAGACTTCTTGAAGGGAAAGATGTAACTCTGTGAGATGAATTAACGGAACACAGAGCAATTTCTCAGAAAGCTTCTTTCCAGTTTTGAACGGAAGATATTTCCTTTTTCACCATAGCCCTCTATGGGCTTCCAAATATCCCTTTGCCAATTCCACAAGAACAGCCTTAGCGAAAGGCTTCTTGAAGGGAAAGATGTAACTCTGTGAGATGAATTAACAGAACACAGAGCAGTTTCTCAGAAAGCTTCTTTCCACTTTTGAACGGAAGATATTTCCTTTTTCACCATAGCCCTCTATGGGCTTCCAAATATCCCTTTGCCAATTCCACAAGAACAGCCTTAGCGAAAGGCTTCTTGAAGGGAAAGATGTAACACTGTGAGATGAATTAACAGAACACAGAGCAATTTCTCAGAAAGCTTCTTTCCAGTTTTGAAAGGAAGATATTTCCTTTTTCACCTTAGCCCTCTATGGGCTTCCAAATATCCCTTTGCCAATTCCACAAGAACAGCCTTAGCGAAAGGCTTCTTGAAGGGAAAGATGTAACTCTGTGAGATGAATTAACAGAACACAGAGCAGTTTCTCAGAAAGCTTCTTTCCAGTTTTGAACGGAAGATATTTCCTTTTTCACCATAGCCCTCTATGGGCTTCCAAATATCCCTTTGCCAATTCCACAAGAACAGCCTTAGCGAAAGGCTTCTTGAAGGGAAAGATGTAACTCTGTGAGATGAATTAACAGAACACAGAGCAGTTTCTCAGAAAGCTTCTTTCCAGTTTTGAACGGAAGATAATTGCTTTTTCACCATAGCCCTCTATGGGCTTCCAAATATCCCTTTGCCAATTCAACAAGAACAGCCTTAGCGAAAGGCTTCTTGAAGGGAAAGATGTAACTCTGTGAGATGAATTAACAGAACACAGAGCAGTTTCTCAGAAAGCTTCTTTCCCCTTTTGAACGGAAGATAATTCCTTTTTCACCATAGCCCTCTATGGGCTTCCAAATATCCCTTTGCCAATGCCACAAGAACAGCCTTAGCGAAAGGCTTCTTGAAGGGAAAGATGTAACTCTGTGAGATGAATTAACAGAACACAGAGCAGTTTCTCAGAAAGCTTCTTTCCAGTTTTGAACGGAAGATATTTCCTTTTTCACCATAGCCCTCTATGGGCTTCCAAATATCCCTTTGCCAATTCCACAAGAACAGCCTTAGCGAAAGGCTTCTTGAAGGGAAAGATGTAACTCTGTGAGATGAATTAACAGAACACAGAGCAGTTTCTCAGAAAGCTTCTTTCCAGTTTTGAACGGAAGATATTTCCTTTTTCACCATAGCCCTCTATGGGCTTCCAAATATCCCTTTGCCAATTCCACAAGAACAGCCTTGGCGAAAGGCTTCTTGAAGGGCAAGATATAACTCTGTGAGATGAATTAACAGAACACAGAGCAGTTTCTCAGAAAGCTTCTTTCCAGTTTTGAACGGAAGATATTTCCTTTTTCACCATAGCCCTCTATGGGCTTCCAAATATCCCTTTGCCAATTGCACAAGAACAGCCTTAGCGAAAGGCTTCTTGAAGGGAAAGATGTAACTCTGTGAGATGAATTAAGAGAACACAGAGCAGTTTCTCAGAAAGCTTCTTTCCAGTTTTGAACGGAAGATATTTCCTTTTTCACTATAGCCCTCTATGGGCTTCCAAATATCTCTTTGCCAATTCCACAAGAACAGCCTTAGCCAAAGGCTTCTTGAAGGGAAAGATGTAACTCTGTGAGATGAATTAACAGAACACAGAGCAGTTTCTCAGAAAGCTTCTTTCCAGTTTTGAACGGAAGATATTTCCTCTTTCACCATAGCCCTCTATGGGCTTCCAAATATCCCTTTGCCAATTCCACAAGAACAGCCTTAGCGAACTTCTTCTTGAAGGGAAAGATGTAACACTGTGAGATGAATTGACAGAACACAGAGCAGTTTCTCAGAAAGCTTCTTTCCAGTTTTGAACGGAAGATATTTCCTTTTTCACCATAGCCCTCAATGGGCTTCCAAATATCCCTTTGCCAATTCCACAAGAACAGCCTTAGCGAAAGGCTTCTTGAAGGGAAAGATGTAACTCTGTGAGATGAATTAACAGAACACAGAGCAGTTTCTCAGAAAGCTTCTTTCCAGTTTTGAACGGAAGATATTTCCTTTTTCACCATAGCCCTCTATGGGCTTCCAAATATCCCTTTGCCAATTCCACAAGAGCAGCCTTAGCGAAAGGCTTCTTGAACGGAAAGATGTAACTCTGTGAGATGAATTAACAGAACACAGAGCAGTTAATCAGAAAGCTTCTTCCCAGTTTTAACGGAAGATATTTCCTTTTTCAACATAGAACTCTATGGGCTTCCAAATATCCCTTTGCCAATTCCACAAGAACAGCCTTAGCGAAAGGCTTCTTGAAGGGAAAGATGTAACTCTGTGAGATGAATTAACAGAACACAGAGCAGTTTCTCAGAAAGCTTCTTTCCAGTTTTGAACGGAAGATATTTCCTTTTTCACCATAGCCCTCTATGGGCTTCCAAATATGCCTTTGCCAATTCCACAAGAACAGCCTTAGCGAAAGGCTTCTTGAAGGGAAAGATGTAACTCTGTGAGATGAATTAACAGAACACAGAGCAGTTTCTCAGAAAGCTTCTTTCCAGTTTTGAACGGAAGATATTTCCTTTTTCACCATAGCCCTCTATGGGCTTCCAAATATCCCTTTGCCAATTCCACAAGAACAGCCTTAGCGAAAGGCTTCTTGAAGGGAAAGATGTAACTCTGTGAGATGAATTAACAGAACACAGAGCAGTTTCTCAGAAAGCTTCTTTCCAGTTTTGAACGGAAGATATTTCCTTTTTCACCATAGCCCTCTATGGGCTTCCAAATATCCCTCTGCCAATTCCACAAGAACAGCCTTAGCCAAAGACTTCTTGAAGGGAAAGATGTAACTCTGTGAGATGAATTAACAGAAAACAGAGCAGTTTCTCAGAAAGCTTCTTTCCAGTTTTGAACGGAAGATAATTCCTTTTTCACCATAGCCCTCTATGGGCTTCCAAATATCCCTTTGCCAATTCCACAAGAACAGCCTTAGCGAAAGGCTTCTTGAAGGGAAAGATGTAACTCTGTGAGATGAATTAACAGAACACAGAGCAGTTTCTCAGAAAGCTTCTTTCCAGTTTTGAACGGAAGATATTTCCTTTTTCACCATAGCCCTCTATGGGCTTCCAAATATCCCTTTGCCAATTCCACAAGAACAGCCTTAGCGAAAGGCTTCTTGAAGGGAAAGATGTAACTCTGTGAGATGAATTAACAGAACACAGAGCAATTTCTCAGAAAGCTTCTTTTCAGTTTTGAACGGAAGATATTTCCTTTTTCAACTTAGCCCTCTATGGGCTTCCAAATATCCCTTTGCCAATTCCACAAGAACAGCCTTAGCGAAAGGCTTCTTGAAGGGAAAGATGTAACTCTGTGAGATGAATTAACAGAACACAGAGCAGTTTCTCAGAAAGCTTCTTTCCAGTTTTGAACGGAAGATATTTCCTTTTTCACCATAGCCCTCTATGGGCTTCCAAATATCCCTTTGCCAATTCCACAAGAACAGCCTTAGCGAAAGGCTTCTTGAAGGGAAAGATGTAACTCTGTGAGATGAATTAACAGAACACGGAGCAGTTTCTCAGAAAGCTTCTTTCCAGTTTTGAAAGTAAGATATTTCCTCTTTCACCATAGCCCTCTATGGGCTTCCAAATATCCATTTGCCAATTCCACAAGAACAGCCTTAGCGAAAGGCTTCTTGAAGGGAAAGATGTAACTCTGTGAGATGAATTAACAGAACACAGAGCAGTTTCTCAGAAAGCTTCTTTCCAGTTTTGAACGGAAGATATTTCCTTTTTCACCATAGCCCTCTATGGGCTTCCAAGTATCCCTTTGCCAATTCCACAAGAACAGCCTTAGCGAAAGACTTCTTGAAGGGAAAGATGTAACTCTGTGAGATGAATTAACAGAACACAGAGCAGTTTCTCAGAAAGCTTCTTTCCAGTTTTGAACGGAAGATATTTCCTTTTTCACCATAGCCCTCTATGGGCTTCCAAATATCCCTTTGCCAATTCCACAAGAACAGCCTTAGCGAAAGGCTTCTTGAAGGGAAAGATGTAACTCTGTGAGATGAATTAACAGAACACAGAGCAGTTTCTCAGAAAGCTTCTTCCCAGTTTTGAACGGAAGATATTTCCTTTTTCACCATATCCCTCTATGGGCTTCCAAATATCCCTTTGCCAATTCCACAAGAACAGCCTTAGCGAAAGGCTTCTTGAAGGGAAAGATGTAACTCTGTGAGATGAATTAACAGAACACAGAGCAGTTTCTCAGAAAGCTTCTTTCCAGTTTTGAACGGAAGATATTTCCTTTTTCACCATAGCCCTCTATGGGCTTCCAAATATCCCTCTGCCAATTCCACAAGAACAGCCTTAGCCAAAGACTTCTTGAAGGAAAGATGTAACTCTGTGAGATGAATTAACAGAACACAGAGCAGTTTCTCAGAAAGCTTCTTTCCAGTTTTGAACGGAAGATATTTCCTTTTTCACCATAGCCCTCTATGGGCTTCCAAATATCCCTTTGCCAATTCCACAAGAACAGCCTTAGCGAAAGGCTTCTTGAAGGGAAAGATGTAACTCTGTGAGATGAATTAACAGAACACAGAGCAGTTTCTCAGAAAGCTTCTTTCCACTTTTGAACGGAAGATATTTCCTTTTTCACCATAGCCCTCTATGGGCTTCCAAATATCCCTTTGCCAATTCCACAAGAACAGCCTTAGCGAAAGTCTTCTTGAAGGGAAAGATGTAACACTGTGAGATGAATTAACAGAACACAGAGCAATTTCTCAGAAAGCTTCTTTCCAGTTTTGAAAGGAAGATATTTCCTTTTTCACCTTAGCCCTCTATGGGCTTCCAAATATCCCTTTGCCAATTCCACAAGAACAGCCTTAGCGAAAGGCTTCTTGAAGGGAAAGATGTAACTCTGTGAGATGAATTAACAGAACACAGAGCAGTTTCTCAGAAAGCTTCTTTCCAGTTTTGAACGGAAGATATTTCCTTTTTCACCATAGCCCTCTATGGGCTTCCAAATATCCCTTTGCCAATTCCACAAGAACAGCCTTAGCGAAAGGCTTCTTGAAGGGAAAGATGTAACTCTGTGAGATGAATTAACAGAACACAGAGCAGTTTCTCAGAAAGCTTCTTTCCAGTTTTGAACGGAAGATAATTGCTTTTTCACCATAGCCCTCTATGGGCTTCCAAATATCCCTTTGCCAATTCCACAAGAACAGCCTTAGCGAAAGGCTTCTTGAAGGGAAAGATGTAACTCTGTGAGATGAATTAACAGAACACAGAGCAGTTTCTCAGAAAGCTTCTTTCCCCTTTTGAACGGAAGATAATTCCTTTTTCACCATAGCCCTCTATGGGCTTCCAAATATCCCTTTGCCAATGCCACAAGAACAGCCTTAGCGAAAGGCTTCTTGAAGGGAAAGATGTAACTCTGTGAGATGAATTAACAGAACACAGAGCAGTTTCTCAGAAAGCTTCTTTCCAGTTTTGAACGGAAGATATTTCCTTTTTCACCATAGCCCTCTATGGGCTTCCAAATATCCCTTTGCCAATTCCACAAGAACAGCCTTAGCGAAAGGCTTCTTGAAGGGAAAGATGTAACTCTGTGAGATGAATTAACAGAACACAGAGCAGTTTCTCAGAAAGCTTCTTCCCAGTTTTGAACGGAAGATATTTCCTTTTTCACCATAGCCCTCTATGGGCTTCCAAATATCCCTTTGCCATTTCCACAAGAACAGCCTTAGCGAAAGGCTTCTTGAAGGGAAAGATGTAACTCTGTGAGATGAATTAACAGAACACAGAGCAGTTTCTCAGAAAGCTTCTTTCCAGTTTTGAACGGAAGATATTTCCTTTTTCACCATAGCCCTCTATGGGCTTCCAATTATGCCTTTGCCAATTCCAAAAGAACAGCCTTAGCGAAAGGCTTCTTGAAGGGAAAGATGTAACTCTGTGAGATGAATTAACAGAACACAGAGCAGTTTCTCAGAAAGCTTCTTTCCAGTTTTGAACGGAAGATATTTCCTTTTTCACCATAGCCCTCTAGGGGCTTCCAAATATCCCTTTGCCAATTCCACAAGAACAGCCTTAGCGAAAGGCTTCTTGAAGGGAAAGATGTAACTCTGTGAGATAAATTAACAGAACACAGAGCAGTTTCTCAGAAAGCTTCTTTCCACTTTTGAACGGAAGATATTTCCTTTTTCACCATAGCCCTCTATGGGCTTCCAAATATCCCTTTGCCAATTCCACAAGAACAGCCTTAGCGAAAGGCTTCTTGAAGGGAAAGATGTAACTCTGTGAGATGAATTAACAGAACACAGAGCAGTTTCTCAGAAAGCTTCTTTCCAGTTTTGAACGGAAGATATTTCCTTTTTCACCATAGCCCTCTATGGGCTTCCAAATATGCCTTTGCCAATTCCACAAGAACAGCCTTAGCGAAAGGCTTCTTGAAGGGAAAGATGTAACTCTGTGAGATGAATTAACAGAACACAGAGCAGTTTCTCAGAAAGCTTCTTTCCAGTTTTGAACGGAAGATATTTCCTTTTTCACCATAGCCCTCTATGGGCTTCCAAATATCCCTTTGCCAATTCCACAAGAACAGCCTTAGCGAAAGGCTTCTTGAAGGGAAAGATGTAACTCTGTGAGATGAATTAACAGAACACAGAGCAGTTTCTCAGAAAGCTTCTTTCCAGTTTTGAACGGAAGATATTTCCTTTTTCACCATAGCCCTCTATGGGCATCCAAATATCCCTCTGCCAATTCCACAAGAACAGCCTTAGCCAAAGACTTCTTGAAGGAAAGATGTAACTCTGTGAGATGAATTAACAGAACACAGAGCAGTTTCTCAGAAAGCTTCTTTCCAGTTTTGAACGGAAGATATTTCCTTTTTCACCATAGCCCTCTATGGGCTTCCAAATATCCCTTTGCCAATTCCACAAGAACAGCCTTAGCGAAAGGCTTCTTGAAGGGAAAGATGTAACTCTGTGAGATGAATTAACAGAACACAGAGCAGTTTCTCAGAAAGCTTCTTTCCACTTTTGAACGGAAGATATTTCCTTTTTCACCATAGCCCTCTATGGGCTTCCAAATATCCCTTTGCCAATTCCACAAGAACAGCCTTAGCGAAAGGCTTCTTGAAGGGAAAGATGTAACACTGTGAGATGAATTAACAGAACACAGAGCAATTTCTCAGAAAGCTTCTTTCCAGTTTTGAAAGGAAGATATTTCCTTTTTCACCTTAGCCCTGTATGGGCTTCCAAATATCCCTTTGCCAATTCCACAAGAACAGCCTTAGCGAAAGGCTTCTTGAAGGGAAAGATGTAACTCTTTGAGATGAATTAACAGAACACAGAGCAGTTTCTCAGAAAGCTTCTTTCCAGTTTTGAACGGAAGATATTTCCTTTTTCACCATAGCCCTCTATGGGCTTCCAAATATCCCTTTGCCAATTCCACAAGAACAGCCTTAGCGAAAGGCTTCTTGAAGGGAAAGATGTAAATCTGTGAGATGAATTAACAGAACACAGAGCAGTTTCTCAGAAAGCTTCTTTCCAGTTTTGAACGGAAGATAATTGCTTTTTCACCATAGCCCTCTATGGGCTTCCAAATATCCCTTTGCCAATTCCACAAGAACAGCCTTAGCGAAAGGCTTCTTGAAGGGAAAGATGTAACTCTGTGAGATGAATTAACAGAACACAGAGCAGTTTCTCAGAAAGCTTCTTTCCCCTTTTGAACGGAAGATAATTCCTTTTTCACCATAGCCCTCTATGGGCTTCCAAATATCCCTTTGCCAATGCCACAAGAACAGCCTTAGCGAAAGGCTTCTTGAAGGGAAAGATGTAACTCTGTGAGATGAATTAACAGAACACAGAGCAGTTTCTCAGAAAGCTTCTTTCCAGTTTTGAACGGAAGATATTTCCTTTTTCACCATAGCCCTCTATGGGCTTCCAAATATCCCTTTGCCAATTCCACAAGAACAGCCTTAGCGAAAGGCTTCTTGAAGGGAAAGATGTAACTCTGTGAGATGAATTAACAGAACACAGAGCAATTTCTCAGAAAGCTTCTTTTCAGTTTTGAAAGGAAGATATTTCCTTTTTCAACTTAGCCCTCTATGGGCTTCCAAATATCCCTTTGCCAATTCCACAAGAACAGCCTTAGCGAATGGCTTCTTGAAGGGAAAGATGTAACTCTGTGAGATGAATTAACAGAACACAGAGCAGTTTCTCAGAAAGCTTCTTTCCAGTTTTGAACGGAAGATATTTCCTTTTTCACCATAGCCCTCTATGGGCTTCCAAATATCCCTTTGCCAATTGCACAAGAACAGCCTTAGCGAAAGGCTTCTTGAAGGGAAAGATGTAACTCTGTGAGATGAATTAACAGAACACGGAGCAGTTTCTCAGAAAGCTTCTTTCCAGTTTTGAAAGGAAGATATTTCCTCTTTCACCATAGCCCTCTATGGGCTTCCAAATATCCATTTGCCAATTCCACAAGAACAGCCTTAGCGAAAGGCTTCTTGAAGGGAAAGATGTAACTCTGTGAGATGAATTAACAGAACACAGAGCAGTTTCTCAGAAAGCTTCTTTCCAGTTTTGAACGGAAGATATTTCCTTTTTCACCATAGCCCTCTATGGGCTTCCAAGTATCCCTTTGCCAATTCCACAAGAACAGCCTTAGCGAAAGACTTCTTGAAGGGAAAGATGTAACTCTGTGAGATGAATTAACAGAACACAGAGCAGTTTCTCAGAAAGCTTCTTTCCAGTTTTGAACGGAAGATATTTCCTTTTTCACCATAGCCCTCTATGGGCTTCCAAATATCCCTTTGCCAATTCCACAAGAACAGCCTTAGCGAAAGGCTTCTTGAAGGGAAAGATGTAACTCTGTGAGATGAATTAACAGAACACAGAGCAGTTTCTCAGAAAGCTTCTTCCCAGTTTTGAACGGAAGATATTTCCTTTTTCACCATATCCCTCTATGGGCTTCCAAATATCCCTTTGCCAATTCCACAAGAACAGCCTTAGCGAAAGGCTTCTTGAAGGGAAAGATGTAACTCTGTGAGATGAATTAACAGAACACAGAGCAGTTTCTCAGAAAGCTTCTTTCCAGTTTTGAACGGAAGATATTTCCTTTTTCACCATAGCCCTCTATGGGCATCCAAATATCCCTCTGCCAATTCCACAAGAACAGCCTTAGCCAAAGACTTCTTGAAGGAAAGATGTAACTCTGTGAGATGAATTAACAGAACACAGAGCAGTTTCTCAGAAAGCTTTTTTCCAGTTTTGAACGGAAGATATTTCCTTTTTCACCATAGCCCTCTATGGGCTTCCAAATATCCCTTTGCCAATTCCACAAGAACAGCCTTAGCGAAAGGCTTCTTGAAGGGAAAGATGTAACTCTGTGAGATGAATTAACAGAACACAGAGCAGTTTCTCAGAAAGCTTCTTTCCACTTTTGAACGGAAGATATTTCCTTTTTCACCATAGCCCTCTATGGGCTTCCAAATATCCCTTTGCCAATTCCACAAGAACAGCCTTAGCGAAAGGCTTCTTGAAGGGAAAGATGTAACACTGTGAGATGAATTAACAGAACACAGAGCAATTTCTCAGAAAGCTTCTTTCCAGTTTTGAAAGGAAGATATTTCCTTTTTCACCTTAGCCCTCTATGGGCTTCCAAATATCCCTTTGCCAATTCCACAAGAACAGCCTTAGCGAAAGGCTTCTTGAAGGGAAAGATGTAACTCTGTGAGATGAATTAACAGAACACAGAGCAGTTTCTCAGAAAGCTTCTTTCCAGTTTTGAACGGAAGATATTTCCTTTTTCACCATAGCCCTCTATGGGCTTCCAAATATCCCTTTGCCAATTCCACAAGAACAGCCTTAGCGAAAGGCTTCTTGAAGGGAAAGATGTAAATCTGTGAGATGAATTAACAGAACACAGAGCAGTTTCTCAGAAAGCTTCTTTCCAGTTTTGAACGGAAGATAATTGCTTTTTCACCATAGCCCTCTATGGGCTTCCAAATATCCCTTTGCCAATTCCACAAGAACAGCCTTAGCGAAAGGCTTCTTGAAGGGAAAGATGTAACTCTGTGAGATGAATTAACAGAACACAGAGCAGTTTCTCAGAAAGCTTCTTTCCCCTTTTGAACGGAAGATAATTCCTTTTTCACCATAGCCCTCTATGGGCTTCCAAATATCCCTTTGCCAATGCCACAAGAACAGCCTTAGCGAAAGGCTTCTTGAAGGGAAAGATGTAACTCTGTGAGATGAATTAACAGAACACAGAGCAGTTTCTCAGAAAGCTTCTTTCCAGTTTTGAACGGAAGATATTTCCTTTTTCACCATAGCCCTCTATGGGCTTCCAAATATCCCTTTGCCAATTCCACAAGAACAGCCTTAGCGAAAGGCTTCTTGAAGGGAAAGATGTAACTCTGTGAGATGAATTAACAGAACACAGAGCAGTTTCTCAGAAAGCTTCTTCCCAGTTTTGAACGGAAGATATTTCCTTTTTCACCATAGCCCTCTATGGGCTTCCAAATATCCCTTTGCCAATTCCACAAGAACAGCCTTAGCGAAAGGCTTCTTGAAGGGAAAGATGTAACTCTGTGAGATGAATTAACAGAACACAGAGCAGTTTCTCAGAAAGCTTCTTTCCAGTTTTGAACGGAAGATATTTCCTTTTTCACCATAGCCCTCTATGGGCTTCCAATTATGCCTTTGCCAATTCCACAAGAACAGCCTTAGCGAAAGGCTTCTTGAAGGGAAAGATGTAACTCTGTGAGATGAATTAACAGAACACAGAGCAGTTTCTCAGAAAGCTTCTTTCCAGTTTTGAACGGAAGATATTTCCTTTTTCACCATAGCCCTCTATGGGCTTCCAAATATCCCTTTGCCAATTACAAAAGAACAGCCTTAGCGAAAGGCTTCTTGAAGGGAAAGATGTAACTCTGTGAGATGAATTAACAGAACACAGAGCAGTTTCTCAGAAAGCTTCTTTCCACTTTTGAACGGAAGATATTTCCTTTTTCACCATAGCCCTCTATGGGCTTCCAAATATCCCTTTGCCAATTCCACAAGAACAGCCTTAGCGAAAGGCTTCTTGAAGAGAAAGATGTAACTCTGTGAGATGAATTAACAGAACACAGAGCAATTTCTCAGAAAGCTTCTTTCCAGTTTTGAAAGGAAGATATTTCCTTTTTCAACTTAGCCCTCTATGGGCTTCCAAATATCCCTTTGCCAATTGCACAAGAACAGCCTTAGCGAAAGGCTTCTTGAAGGGAAAGATGTAACTCTGTGAGATGAATTAACAGAACACAGAGCAGTTTCTCAGAAAGCTTCTTTCCAGTTTTGAACGGAAGATATTTCCTCTTTCACCATAGCCCTCTATGGGCTTCCAAATATACCTTTGCCAATTCCACAAGAACAGCCTTAGCGAAAGGCTTCTTGAAGGGAAAGATGTAACTCTGTGAGATGAATTAACAGAACACAGAGCAGTTTCTCAGAAAGCTTCTTTCCAGTTTTGAACGGAATATATTTCCTCTTTCACCATAGCCCTCTATGGGCTTCCAAATATCCCTTTGCCAATTCCACAAGAACAGCCTTAGCGAAAGGCTTCTTGAAGGGAAAGATGTAACTCTGTGAGATGAATTAACAGAACACAGAGCAGTTTCTCAGAAAGCTTCTTTCCAGTTTTGAACGGAAGATATTTCCTTTTTCACCATAGCCCTCTATGGGCTTCCAAATAACCCTTTGCCAATTGCACAAGAACAGCCTTAGCGAAAGGCTTCTTGAAGGGAAAGATGTAACTCTGTGAGATGAATTAACAGAACACAGAGCAGTTTCTCAGAAAGCTTCTTTCCAGTTTTGAACGGAAGATATTTCCTTTTTCACCATAGCCCTCTATGGGCTTCCAAATATCCCTTTGCCAATTCCACAAGAACAGCCTTAGCGAAAGGCTTCTTGAAGGGAAAGATGTAACTCTGTGAGATGAATTAACAGAACACAGAGCAGTTTCTCAGAAAGCTTCTTCCCAGTTTTGAACGGAAGATATTTCCTTTTTCAACATAGCCCTCTATGGGCTTCCAAATATCCCTTTGCCAATTCCACAAGAACAGCCTTAGCGAAAGGCTTCTTGAAGGGAAAGATGTAACTCTGTGAGATGAATTAACAGAACACAGAGCAGTTTCTCAGAAAGCTTCTTTCCAGTTTTGAACGGAAGATATTTCCTTTTTCACCATAGCCCTCTATGGGCTTCCAAATATGCCTTTGCCAATTCCACAAGAACAGCCTTAGCGAAAGGCTTCTTGAAGGGAAAGATGTAACTCTGTGAGATGAATTAACAGAACACAGAGCAGTTTCTCAGAAAGCTTCTTTCCAGTTTTGAACGGAAGATATTTCCTTTTTCACCATAGCCCTCTATGGGCTTCCAAATACCCCTTTGCCAATTACACAAGAACAGCCTTAGCGAAAGGCTTCTTGAAGGGAAAGATGTAACTCTGTGAGATGAATTAACAGATCACAGAGCAGTTTCTCAGAAAGCTTCTTTCCAGTTTGGAACGGAAGATATTTCCTTTTTCACCATAGCCCTCTATGGGCTTCCAAATATCCCTTTGCCAATTCCACAAGAACAGCCTTAGCGAAAGTCTTCTTGAAGGGAAAGATGTAACTCTGTGAGATGAATTAACAGAACACAGAGCAGTTTCTCAGAAAGCTTCTTTCCAGTTTTGAACGGAAGATAATTGCTTTTTCACCATAGCCCTCTATGGGCTTCCAAATATCCCTTTGCCAATTCCACAAGAACAGCCTTAGCGAAAGGCTTCTTGAAGGGAAAGATGTAACTCTGTGAGATGAATTAACAGAACACAGAGCAGTTTCTCAGAAAGCTTCTTTCCAGTTTTGAACGGAAGATATTTCCTTTTTCACCATAGCCCTCTATGGGCTTCCAAATATCCCTTTGCCAATTCCAAAAGAACAGCCTTAGCGAAAGGCTTCTTGAAGGGAAAGATGTAACTCTGTGAGATGAATTAACAGAACACAAAGCAGTTTCTCAGAAAGCTTCTTTCCAGTTTTGAACGGAAGATATTTCCTTTTTCACCATAGCCCTCTATGGGCTTCCAAATATCCCTTTGCCAATTCCACAAGAACAGCCTTGGCGAAAGGCATCTAGAAGGGCAAGATGTAACTCTGTGAGATGAATTAACAGAACACAGAGCAGTTTCTCAGAAAGCTTCTTTCCAGTTTTGAACGCAAGATATTTCCTTTTTCACCATAGCCCTCTATGGGCTTCCAAATATCCCTTTGCCAATTCCAAAAGAACAGCCTTAGTGAAAGGCTTCTTGAAGGGAAAGATGTAACTCTGTGAGATGAATTAACAGAACACAAAGCAGTTTCTCAGAAAGCTTCTTTCCAGTTTTGAACGGAAGATATTTCCTTTTTCACCATAGCCCTCTATGGGCTTCCAAATATCCCTTTGCCAATTCTACAAGAACAGCCTTGGCGAAAGGCTTCTTGAAGGGCAAGATGTAACTCTGTGAGATGAATTAACAGAACACAGAGAAGTTTCTCAGAAAGCTTCTTTCCACTTTTGAACGGAAGATATTTCCTTTTTCACAATAGCCCTCTATGGGCTTCCAAATATCCCTTTGCCAATTGCACAAGAACAGCCTTAGCGAAAGGCTTCTTGAAGGGAAAGATGTAACTCTGTGAGATGAATTAAGGGAACACAGAGCAGTTTCTCAGAAAGCTTCTTTCCAGTTTTGAACGGAAGATATTTCCTTTTTCACCATAGCCCTCTATGGGCTTCCAAATATCCCTTTGCCAATTCCACAAGAACAGCCTTAGCGAAAGGCTTCTTGAAGGGAAAGATGTAACACTGTGAGATGAATTAACAGAACACAGAGCAGTTTCTCAGAAAGCTTCTTTCCAGTTTTGAACGGAAGATATTTCCTCTTTCACCATAGCCCTCTATGGGCTTCCAAATATCCCTTTGCCAATTCCACAAGAACAGCCTTAGCGAAAGGCTTCTTGAAGGGAAAGATGTAACTCTGTGAGATGAATTAACAGAACACAGAGCAGTTTCTCAGAAAGCTTCTTTCCAGTTTTGAACGGAAGATATTTCCTTTTTCACCATAGCCCTCTATGGGCTTCCAAATATCCCTTTGCCAATTCCACAAGAACAGCCTTAGCGAAAGGCTTCTTGAAGGGAAAGATGTATCTCTGTGAGATGAATTAACAGAACACAGAGCAGTTTCTCAGAAAGCTTCTTTCCAGTTTTGAACGGAAGATATTTCCTTTTTCACCATAGCCCTCTATGGGCTTCCAAATATCCCTTTGCCAATTCCACAAGAACAGCCTTAGCGAAAGGCTTCTTGAAGGGAAAGATGTAACTCTGTGAGATGAATTAACAGAACACAGAGCAGTTTCTCAGAAAGTTTCTTTCCAGTTTTGAACGGAAGATATTTCCTTTTTCACCATAGCCCTCTATGGGCTTCCAAATATCCCTTTGCCAATTCCACAAGAACAGCCTTAGCGAAAGGGTTCTTGAAGGGAAAGATGTAACTCTGTGAGATGAATTAACAGAACACAGAGCAGTTTCTCAGAAAGCTTCTTCCCAGTTTTGAACGGAAGATATTTCCTTTTTCACCATAGCCCTCTATGGGCTTCCAAATATCCCTTTGCCAATTCCACAAGAACAGCCTTAGCGAAAGGCTTCTTGAAGGGAAAGATGTAACTCTGTGAGATGAATTATCAGAACACAGAGCAGTTTCTCACAAAGCTTCTTTCCAGTTTTGAACGGAAGATATTTCCTTTTTCACCATAGCCCTCTATGGGCTTCCAAATATGCCTTTGCCAATTCCACAATAACAGCCTTAGCGAAAGGCTTCTTGAAGGGAAAGATGTAACTCTGTGAGATGAATTAACAGAACACAGAGCAGTTTCTCAGAAAGCTTCTTTCCAGTTTTGAACGGAAGATATTTCCTTTTTCACCATAGCCCTCTATGGGCTTCCAAATATCCCTCTGCCAATTACACAAGAACAGCCTTAGCCAAAGACTTCTTGAAGGGAAAGATGTAACTCTGTGAGATGAATTAACAGAAAACAGAGCAGTTTCTCAGAAAGCTTCTTTCCCGTTTTGAACGGAAGATATTTCCTTTTTCACCATAGCCCTCTATGGGCTTCCAAATATCCCTTTGCCAATTCCACAAGAACAGCCTTAGCGAAAGGCTTCTTGAAGGGAAAGATGTAACTCTGTGAGATGAATTAACAGAACACAGAGCAGTTTCTCAGAAAGCTTCTTTCCACTTTTGAACGGAAGATATTTCCTTTTTCACCATAGCCCTCTATGGGCTTCCAAATATCCCTTTGCCAATTCCACAAGAACAGCCTTAGCGAAAGGCTTCTTGAAGGGAAAGATGTAACTCTGTGAGATGAATTAACAGAACACAGAGCAATTTCTCAGAAAGCTTCTTTCCAGTTTTGAAAGGAAGATATTTCCTTTTTCAACTTAGCCCTCTATGGGCTTCCAAATATCCCTTTGCCAATTCCACAAGAACAGCCTTAGCGAAAGGCTTCTTGAAGGGAAAGATGTAACTCTGTGAGATGAATTAACAGAACACAGAGCAGTTTCTCAGAAAGTTTCTTTCCAGTTTTGAACGGAAGATATTTCCTTTTTCACCATAGCCCTCTATGGGCTTCCAAATATCCCTTTGCCAATTCCACAAGAACAGCCTTAGCGAAAGGCTTCTTGAAGGGAAAGATGTAACTCTGTGAGATGAATTAGCAGAACACAGAGCAGTTTCTCAGAAAGCTTCTTTCCAGTTTTGAACGGAAGATATTTCCTTTTTCACCATAGCCCTCTATGGGCTTCCAAATATCCCTTTGCCAATTCCACAAGAACAGCCTTAGCGAAAGGCTTCTTGAAGGGAAAGATGTAACTCTGTGAGATGAATTAACAGAACACAGAGCAGTTTCTCAGAAAGCTTCTTTCCAGTTTTGAACGGAAGATATTTCCTTTTTCACCATAGCCCTCTATGGGCTTACAAATATCCCTTTGCCAATTCCACAAGAACAGCCTTAGCGAAAGGCTTCTTGAAGGGAAAGATGTAACTCTGTGAGATGAATTAACAGAACACAAAGCAGTTTCTCAGAAAGCTTCTTTCCAGTTTTGAACGGAAGATATTTCCTTTTTCACCATAGCCCTCTATGGGCTTCCAAATATCCCTTTGCCAATTCCACAAGAACAGCCTTGGCGAAAGGCTTCTTGAAGGGCAAGATGTAACTCTGTGAGATGAATTAACAGAACACAGAGCAGTTTCTCAGAAAGCTTCTTTCCAGTTTTGAACGGACGATATTTCCTTTTTCACCATAGCCCTCTATGGGCTTCCAAATATCCCTTTGCCAATTGCACAAGAACAGCCTTAGCGAAAGGCTTCTTGAAGGGAAAGATGTAACTCTGTGAGATGAATTAAGAGAACACAGGGCAGTTTCTCAGAAAGCTTCTTTCCAGTTTTGAACGGAAGATATTTCCTTTTTCACCATAGCCCTCTATGGGGTTCCAAATATCCCTTTGCCAACTCCACAAGAACAGCCTTAGCCAAAGGCTTCTTGAAGGGAAAGATGTAACTCTGTGAGATGAATTAACAGAACACAGAGCAGTTTCTCAGAAAGCTTCTTTCCAGTTTTGAACGGAAGATATTTCCTTTTTCACCATAGCCCTTTATGGGCTTCCAAATATCCCTTTGCCAATTCCACAAGAACAGCCTTAGCGAAAGACTTCTTGAAGGGAAAGATGTATCTCTGTGAGATGAATTAACAGAACACAGAGCAGTTTCTCAGAAAGCTTCTTTCCAGTTTTGAACGGAAGATATTTCCTTTTTCACTATAGCCCTCTATGGGCTTCCAAATATCCCTTTGCCAATTCCACAAGAACAGCCTTAGCGAAAGGCTTCTTGAAGGGAAAGATGTAACTCTGTGAGATGAATTAACAGAACACAGAGCAGTTTCTCAGAAAGCTTCTTTCCAGTTTTGAACGGAAGATATTTCCTTTTTCACCATAGCCCTCTATGGGCTTCCAAATATCCCTTTGCCAATTCCACAAGAACAGCCTTAGCGAAACGCTTCTTGAAGGGAAAGATGTAACTCTGTGAGATGAATTAAGAGAACACAGAGCAGTTTCTCAGAAAGCTTCTTCCCAGTTTTGAACGGAAGATATTTCGTTTTTCACCGTAGCCCTCTATGGGCTTCCAAATATCCCTTTGCCAATTCCACAAGAACAGCCTTAGCGAAAGGCTTCTTGAAGGGAAAGATGTAACTCTGTGAGATGAATTAACAGAACACAGAGCAGTTTCTCAGAAAGCTTCTTTCCAGTTTTGAACGGAAGATATTTCCTTTTTCACCATAGCCCTCTATGGGCTTCGAAATATGCCTTTGCCAATTCCACAAGAACAGCCTTAGCGAAAGGCTTCTTGAAGGGAAAGCTGTAACTCTGTGAGATGAATTAACAGAACACAGAGCAGTTTCTCAGAAAGCTTCTTTCCAGTTTTGAACGGAAGATATTTCCTTTTTCACCATAGCCCTCTATGGGCTTCCAAATATCCCTTTGCCAATTCCACAAGAACAGCCTTAGCGAAAGGCTTCTTGAAGGGAAAGATATAACTCTGTGAGATGAATTAACAGAACACAGAGCAGTTTCTCAGAAAGCTTCTTTCCAGTTTTGAACGGAAGATATTTCCTTTTTCACCATAGCCCTCTATGGGCTTCCAAATATCCCTCTGCCAATTCCACAAGAACAGCCTTATCCAAAGACTTCTTGAAGGGAAAGATGTAACTCTGTGAGATGAATTAACAGAAAACAGAGCAGTTTCTCAGAAAGCTTCTTTCCCGTTTTGAACGGAAGATATTTCCTTTTTCACCATAGCCCTCTATGGGCTTCCAAATATCCCTTTGCCAATTCCACAAGAACAGCCTTAGCGAAAGGCTTCTTGAAGGGAAAGATGTAACTCTGTGAGATGAATTAACAGAACACAGAGCAGTTTCTCAGAAAGCTTCTTTCCAGTTTTGAACGGAAGATATTTCCTTTTTCACCATAGCCCTCTATGGGCTTCCAAATATCCCTCTGCCAATTCCACAAGAACAGCCTTAGCCAAAGACTTCTTGAAGGGAAAGATGTAACTCTGTGAGATGAATTAACAGAAAACAGAGCAGTTTCTCAGAAAGCTTCTTTCCCGTTTTGAACGGAAGATATTTCCTTTTTCACCATAGCCCTCTATGGGCTTCCAAATATCCCTTTGCCAATTCCACAAGAACAGCCTTAGCGAAAGGCTTCTTGAAGGGAAAGATGTAACTCTGTGAGATGAATTAACAGAACACAGAGCAGTTTCTCAGAAAGCTTCTTTCCACTTTTGAACGGAAGATATTTCCTTTTTCACCATAGCCCTCTATGGGCTTCCAAATATCCCTTTGCCAATTCCACAAGAACAGCCTTAGCGAAAGGCTTCTTGAAGGGAAAGATGTAACTCTGTGAGATGAATTAACAGAACACAGAGCAATTTCTCAGAAAGCTTCTTCCAGTTTTGAAAGGAAGATATTTCCTTTTTCAACTTAGCCCTCTATGGGCTTCCAAATATCCCTTTGCCAATTCCACAAGAACAGCCTTAGCGAAAGGCTTCTTGAAGGGAAAGATGTAACTCTGTGAGATGAATTAACAGAACACAGAGCAGTTTCTCAGAAAGCTTCTTTCCAGTTTTGAACGGAAGATATTTCCTTTTTCACCATAGCCCTCTATGGGCTTCCAAATATCCCTTTGCCAATTCCACAAGAACAGCCTTAGCGAAAGGCTTCTTGAAGGGAAAGATGTAACTCTGTGAGATGAATGAACAGAACACAGAGCAGATTCTCAGAAAGCTTCTTTCCAGTTTTGAAAGGAAGATATTTCCTTTTTCACCATAGCCCTCTATGGGCTTCCAAATATCCCTTTGCCAATTCCACAAGAACAGCCTTAGCGAAAGGCTTCTTGAAGGGAAAGATGTAACTCTGTGAGATGAATTAACAGAACACAGAGCAGTTTCTCAGAAAGTTTCTTTCCAGTTTTGAACGGAAGATATTTCCTTTTTCACCATAGCCCTCTATGGGCTTCCAAATATCCCTTTGCCAATTCCACAAGAACAGCCTTAGCGAAAGGGTTCTTGAAGGGAAAGATGTAACTCTGTGAGATGAATTAACAGAACACAGAGCAGTTTCTCAGAAAGCTTCTTCCCAGTTTTGAACGGAAGATATTTCCTTTTTCACCATAGCCCTCTATGGGCTTCCAAATATCCCTTTGCCAATTCCACAAGAACAGCCTTAGCGAAAGGCTTCTTGAAGGGAAAGATGTAACTCTGTGAGATGAATTATCAGAACACAGAGCAGTTTCTCACAAAGCTTCTTTCCAGTTTTGAACGGAAGATATTTCCTTTTTCACCATAGCCCTCTATGGGCTTCCAAATATGCCTTTGCCAATTCCACAATAACAGCCTTAGCGAAAGGCTTCTTGAAGGGAAAGATGTAACTCTGTGAGATGAATTAACAGAACACAGAGCAGTTTCTCAGAAAGCTTCTTTCCAGTTTTGAACGGAAGATATTTCCTTTTTCACCATAGCCCTCTATGGGCTTCCAAATATCCCTCTGCCAATTCCACAAGAACAGCCTTAGCCAAAGACTTCTTGAAGGGAAAGATGTAACTCTGTGAGATGAATTAACAGAAAACAGAGCAGTTTCTCAGAAAGCTTCTTTCCCGTTTTGAACGGAAGATATTTCCTTTTTCACCATAGCCCTCTATGGGCTTCCAAATATCCCTTTGCCAATTCCACAAGAACAGCCTTAGCGAAAGGCTTCTTGAAGGGAAAGATGTAACTCTGTGAGATGAATTAACAGAACACAGAGCAGTTTCTCAGAAAGCTTCTTTCCACTTTTGAACGGAAGATATTTCCTTTTTCACCATAGCCCTCTATGGGCTTCCAAATATCCCTTTGCCAATTCCACAAGAACAGCCTTAGCGAAAGGCTTCTTGAAGGGAAAGATGTAACTCTGTGAGATGAATTAACAGAACACAGAGCAATTTCTCAGAAAGCTTCTTTCCAGTTTTGAAAGGAAGATATTTCCTTTTTCAACTTAGCCCTCTATGGGCTTCCAAATATCCCTTTGCCAATTCCACAAGAACAGCCTTAGCGAAAGGCTTCTTGAAGGGAAAGATGTAACTCTGTGAGATGAATTAACAGAACACAGAGCAGTTTCTCAGAAAGTTTCTTTCCAGTTTTGAACGGAAGATATTTCCTTTTTCACCGTAGCCCTCTATGGGCTTCCAAATATCCCTTTGCCAATTCCACAAGAACAGCCTTAGCGAAAGGCTTCTTGAAGGGAAAGATGTAACTCTGTGAGATGAATTAGCAGAACACAGAGCAGTTTCTCAGAAAGCTTCTTTCCAGTTTTGAACGGAAGATATTTCCTTTTTCACCATAGCCCTCTATGGGCTTCCAAATATCCCTTTGCCAATTCCACAAGAACAGCCTTAGCGAAAGGCTTCTTGAAGGGAAAGATGTAACTCTGTGAGATGAATTAACAGAACACAGAGCAGTTTCTCAGAAAGCTTCTTTCCAGTTTTGAACGGAAGATATTTCCTTTTTCACCATAGCCCTCTATGGGCTTACAAATATCCCTTTGCCAATTCCACAAGAACAGCCTTAGCGAAAGGCTTCTTGAAGGGAAAGATGTAACTCTGTGAGATGAATTAACAGAACACAAAGCAGTTTCTCAGAAAGCTTCTTTCCAGTTTTGAACGGAAGATATTTCCTTTTTCACCATAGCCCTCTATGGGCTTCCAAATATCCCTTTGCCAATTCCACAAGAACAGCCTTGGCGAAAGGCTTCTTGAAGGGCAAGATGTAACTCTGTGAGATGAATTAACAGAACACAGAGCAGTTTCTCAGAAAGCTTCTTTCCAGTTTTGAACGGACGATATTTCCTTTTTCACCATAGCCCTCTATGGGCTTCCAAATATCCCTTTGCCAATTGCACAAGAACAGCCTTAGCGAAAGGCTTCTTGAAGGGAAAGATGTAACTCTGTGAGATGAATTAAGAGAACACAGGGCAGTTTCTCAGAAAGCTTCTTTCCAGTTTTGAACGGAAGATATTTCCTTTTTCACCATAGCCCTCTATGGGGTTCCAAATATCCCTTTGCCAACTCCACAAGAACAGCCTTAGCGAAAGGCTTCTTGAAGGGAAAGATGTAACTCTGTGAGATGAATTAACAGAACACAGAGCAGTTTCTCAGAAAGCTTCTTTCCAGTTTTGAACGGAAGATATTTCCTTTTTCACCATAGCCCTTTATGGGCTTCCAAATATCCCTTTGCCAATTCCACAAGAACAGCCTTAGCGAAAGACTTCTTGAAGGGAAAGATGTATCTCTGTGAGATGAATTAACAGAACACAGAGCAGTTTCTCAGAAAGCTTCTTTCCAGTTTTGAACGGAAGATATTTCCTTTTTCACTATAGCCCTCTATGGGCTTCCAAATATCCCTTTGCCAATTCCACAAGAACAGCCTTAGCGAAAGGCTTCTTGAAGGGAAAGATGTAACTCTGTGAGATGAATTAACAGAACACAGAGCAGTTTCTCAGAAAGCTTCTTTCCAGTTTTGAACGGAAGATATTTCCTTTTTCACCATAGCCCTCTATGGGCTTCCAAATATCCCTTTGCCAATTCCACAAGAACAGCCTTAGCGAAACGCTTCTTGAAGGGAAAGATGTAACTCTGTGAGATGAATTAAGAGAACACAGAGCAGTTTCTCAGAAAGCTTCTTCCCAGTTTTGAACGGAAGATATTTCGTTTTTCACCATAGCCCTCTATGGGCTTCCAAATATCCCTTTGCCAATTCCACAAGAACAGCCTTAGCGAAAGGCTTCTTGAAGGGAAAGATGTAACTCTGTGAGATGAATTAACAGAACACAGAGCAGTTTCTCAGAAAGCTTCTTTCCAGTTTTGAACGGAAGATATTTCCTTTTTCACCATAGCCCTCTATGGGCTTCCAAATATGCCTTTGCCAATTCCACAAGAACAGCCTTAGCGAAAGGCTTCTTGAAGGGAAAGCTGTAACTCTGTGAGATGAATTAACAGAACACAGAGCAGTTTCTCAGAAAGCTTCTTTCCAGTTTTGAACGGAAGATATTTCCTTTTTCACCATAGCCCTCTATGGGCTTCCAAATATCCCTTTGCCAATTCCACAAGAACAGCCTTAGCGAAAGGCTTCTTGAAGGGAAAGATATAACTCTGTGAGATGAATTAACAGAACACAGAGCAGTTTCTCAGAAAGCTTCTTTCCAGTTTTGAACGGAAGATATTTCCTTTTTCACCATAGCCCTCTATGGGCTTCCAAATATCCCTCTGCCAATTCCACAAGAACAGCCTTAGCCAAAGACTTCTTGAAGGGAAAGATGTAACTCTGTGAGATGAATTAACAGAAAACAGAGCAGTTTCTCAGAAAGCTTCTTTCCCGTTTTGAACGGAAGATATTTCCTTTTTCACCATAGCCCTCTATGGGCTTCCAAATATCCCTTTGCCAATTCCACAAGAACAGCCTTAGCGAAAGGCTTCTTGAAGGGAAAGATGTAACTCTGTGAGATGAATTAACAGAACACAGAGCAGTTTCTCAGAAAGCTTCTTTCCAGTTTTGAACGGAAGATATTTCCTTTTTCACCATAGCCCTCTATGGGCTTCCAAATATCCCTCTGCCAATTCCACAAGAACAGCCTTAGCCAAAGACTTCTTGAAGGGAAAGATGTAACTCTGTGAGATGAATTAACAGAAAACAGAGCAGTTTCTCAGAAAGCTTCTTTCCCGTTTTGAACGGAAGATATTTCCTTTTTCACCATAGCCCTCTATGGGCTTCCAAATATCCCTTTGCCAATTCCACAAGAACAGCCTTAGCGAAAGGCTTCTTGAAGGGAAAGATGTAACTCTGTGAGATGAATTAACAGAACACAGAGCAGTTTCTCAGAAAGCTTCTTTCCACTTTTGAACGGAAGATATTTCCTTTTTCACCATAGCCCTCAATGGGCTTCCAAATATCCCTTTGCCAATTCCACAAGAACAGCCTTAGCGAAAGGCTTCTTGAAGGGAAAGATGTAACTCTGTGAGATGAATTAACAGAACACAGAGCAATTTCTCAGAAAGCTTCTTCCAGTTTTGAAAGGAAGATATTTCCTTTTTCAACTTAGCCCTCTATGGGCTTCCAAATATCCCTTTGCCAATTCCACAAGAACAGCCTTAGCGAAAGGCTTCTTGAAGGGAAAGATGTAACTCTGTGAGATGAATTAACAGAACACAGAGCAGTTTCTCAGAAAGCTTCTTTCCAGTTTTGAACGGAAGATATTTCCTTTTTCACCATAGCCCTCTATGGGCTTCCAAATATCCCTTTGCCAATTCCACAAGAACAGCCTTAGCGAAAGGCTTCTTGAAGGGAAAGATGTAACTCTGTGAGATGAATTAGCAGAACACAGAGCAGTTTCTCAGAAAGCTTCTTTCCAGTTTTGAACGGAAGATATTTCCTTTTTCACCATAGCCCTCTATGGGCTTCCAAATATCCCTTTGCCAATTCCACAAGAACAGCCTTAGCGAAAGGCTTCTTGAAGGGAAAGATGTAACTCTGTGAGATGAATTAACAGAACACAGAGCAGTTTCTCAGAAAGCTTCTTTCCAGTTTTGAACGGAAGATATTTCCTTTTTCACCATAGCCCTCTATGGGGTTCCAAATATCCCTTTGCCAACTCCACAAGAACAGCCTTAGCGAAAGGCTTCTTGAAGGGAAAGATGTAACTCTGTGAGATGAATTAACAGAACACAGAGCAGTTTCTCAGAAAGCTTCTTTCCAGTTTTGAACGGAAGATATTTCCTTTTTCACCATAGCCCTTTATGGGCTTCCAAATATCCCTTTGCCAATTCCACAAGAACAGCCTTAGCGAAAGACTTCTTGAAGGGAAAGATGTATCTCTGTGAGATGAATTAACAGAACACAGAGCAGTTTCTCAGAAAGCTTCTTTCCAGTTTTGAACGGAAGATATTTCCTTTTTCACCATAGCCCTCTATGGGCTTCCAAATATCCCTTTGCCAATTCCACAAGAACAGCCTTAGCGAAAGGCTTCTTGAAGGGAAAGATGTAACTCTGTGAGATGAATTAACAGAACACAGAGCAGTTTCTCAGAAAGCTTCTTTCCAGTTTTGAACGGAAGATATTTCCTTTTTCACCATAGCCCTCTATGGGCTTCCAAATATCCCTTTGCCAATTCCACAAGAACAGCCTTAGCGAAACGCTTCTTGAAGGGAAAGATGTAACTCTGTGAGATGAATTAAGAGAACACAGAGCAGTTTCTCAGAAAGCTTCTTCCCAGTTTTGAACGGAAGATATTTCCTTTTTCACCATAGCCCTCTATGGGCTTCCAAATATCCCTTTGCCAATTCCACAAGAACAGCCTTAGCGAAAGGCTTCTTGAAGGGAAAGATGTAACTCTGTGAGATGAATTAACAGAACACAGAGCAGTTTCTCAGAAAGCTTCTTTCCACTTTTGAACGGAAGATATTTCCTTTTTCACCATAGCCCTCTATGGGCTTCCAAATATGCCTTTGCCAATTCCACAAGAACAGCCTTAGCGAAAGGCTTCTTGAAGGGAAAGATGTAACTCTGTGAGATGAATTAACAGAACACAGAGCAGTTTCTCAGAAAGCTTCTTTCCAGTTTTGAACGGAAGATATTTCCTTTTTCACCATAGCCCTCTATGGGCTTCCAAATATCCCTTTGCCAATTCCACAAGAACAGTCTTAGCGAAAGGCTTCTTGAAGGGAAAGATATAACTCTGTGAGATGAATTAACAGAACACAGAGCAGTTTCTCAGAAAGCTTCTTTCCAGTTTTGAACGGAAGATATTTCCTTTTTCACCATAGCCCTCTACGGGCTTCCAAATATCCCTCTGCCAATTCCACAAGAACAGCCTTAGCCAAAGACTTCTTGAAGGGAAAGATGTAACTCTGTGAGATGAATTAACAGAAAACAGAGCAGTTTCTCAGAAAGCTTCTTTCCCGTTTTGAACGGAAGATATTTCCTTTTTCACCATAGCCCTCTATGGGCTTCCAAATATCCCTTTGCCAATTCCACAAGAACAGCCTTAGCGAAAGGCTTCTTGAAGGGAAAGATGTAACTCTGTGAGATGAATTAACAGAACACAGAGCAGTTTCTCAGAAAGCTTCTTTCCAGTTTTGAACGGAAGATATTTCCTTTTTCACCATAGCCCTCTATGGGCTTCCAAATATCCCTCTGCCAATTCCACAAGAACAGCCTTAGCCAAAGACTTCTTGAAGGGAAAGATGTAACTCTGTGAGATGAATTAACAGAAAACAGAGCAGTTTCTCAGAAAGCTTCTTTCCCGTTTTGAACGGAAGATATTTCCTTTTTCACCATAGCCCTCTATGGGCTTCCAAATATCCCTTTGCCAATTCCACAAGAACAGCCTTAGCGAAAGGCTTCTTGAAGGGAAAGATGTAACTCTGTGAGATGAATTAACAGAACACAGAGCAGTTTCTCAGAAAGCTTCTTTCCACTTTTGAACGGAAGATATTTCCTTTTTCACCATAGCCCTCTATGGGCTTCCAAATATCCCTTTGCCAATTCCACAAGAACAGCCTTAGCGAAAGGCTTCTTGAAGGGAAAGATGTAACTCTGTGAGATGAATTAACAGAACACAGAGCAATTTCTCAGAAAGCTTCTTTCCAGTTTTGAAAGGAAGATATTTCCTTTTTCAACTTAGCCCTCTATGGGCTTCCAAATATCCCTTTGCCAATTCCACAAGAACAGCCTTAGCGAAAGGCTTCTTGAAGGGAAAGATGTAACTCTGTGAGATGAATTAACAGAACACAGAGCAGTTTCTCAGAAAGCTTCTTTCCAGTTTTGAACGGAAGATATTTCCTTTTTCACCATAGCCCTCTATGGGCTTCCAAATATCCCTTTGCCAATTCCACAAGAACAGCCTTAGCGAAAGGCTTCTTGAAGGGAAAGATGTAACTCTGTGAGATGAATTAACAGAACACAGAGCAGTTTCTCAGAAAGCTTCTTTCCAGTTTTGAACGGAAGATATTTCCTTTTTCACCATAGCCCTCTATGGGCTTCCAAATATCCCTTTGCCAATTCCACAAGAACAGCCTTAGCGAAAGGCTTCTTGAAGGGAAAGATGTAACTCTGTGAGATGAATTAAGAGAACACAGAGCAGTTTCTCAGAAAGCTTCTTTCCAGTTTTGAACGGAAGATATTTCCTTTTTCACCATAGCCCTCTATGGGCTTCCAAATATCCCTTTGCCAATTCCACAAGAACAGCCTTAGCGAAAGGCTTCTTGAAGGGAAAGATATAACTCTGTGAGATGAATTAACAGAACACAGAGCAGTTTCTCAGAAAGCTTCTTTCCAGTTTTGAACGAAAGATATTTCCTCTTTCACCATAGCCCTCTATGGGCTTCCAAATATCCCTTTGCCAATTCCACAAGAACAGCCTTAGCGAAAGGCTTCTTGAAGGGAAAGATGTAACTCTGTGAGATGAATTAACAGAACACAGAGCAGTTTCTCAGAAAGCTTCTTTCCAGTTTTGAACGGAAGATATTTCCTTTTTCACCATAGCCCTTTATGGGCTTCCAAATATCCCTTTGCCAATTCCACAAGAACAGCCTTAGCGAAAGACTTCTTGAAGGGAAAGATGTATCTCTGTGAGATGAATTAACAGAACACAGAGCAGTTTCTCAGAAAGCTTCTTTCCAGTTTTGAACGGAAGATATTTCCTTTTTCACCATAGCCCTCTATGGGCTTCCAAATATCCCTTTGCCAATTCCAGAAGAACAGCCTTAGCGAAAGGCTTCTTGAAGGGAAAGATGTAACTCTGTGAGATGAATTAACAGAACACAGAGCAGTTTCTCAGAAAGCTTCTTTCCAGTTTTGAACGGAAGATATTTCCTTTTTCACCATAGCCCTCTATGGGCTTCCAAATATCCCTTTGCCAATTCCACAAGAACAGCCTTAGCGAAAGGCTTCTTGAAGGGAAAGATGTAACTCTGTGAGATGAATTAACAGAACACAGAGCAGTTTCTCAGAAAGCTTCTTTCCACTTTTGAACGGAAGATATTTCCTTTTTCACCATAGCCCTCAATGGGCTTCCAAATATCCCTTTGCCAATTCCACAAGAACAGCCTTAGCGAAAGGCTTCTTGAAGGGAAAGATGTAACTCTGTGAGATGAATTAACAGAACACAGAGCAATTTCTCAGAAAGCTTCTTCCAGTTTTGAAAGGAAGATATTTCCTTTTTCAACTTAGCCCTCTATGGGCTTCCAAATATCCCTTTGCCAATTCCACAAGAACAGCCTTAGCGAAAGGCTTCTTGAAGGGAAAGATGTAACTCTGTGAGATGAATTAACAGAACACAGAGCAGTTTCTCAGAAAGCTTCTTTCCAGTTTTGAACGGAAGATATTTCCTTTTTCACCATAGCCCTCTATGGGCTTCCAAATATCCCTTTGCCAATTCCACAAGAACAGCCTTAGCGAAAGGCTTCTTGAAGGGAAAGATGTAACTCTGTGAGATGAATTAACAGAACACAGAGCAGTTTCTCAGAAAGCTTCTTTCCACTTTTGAACGGAAGATATTTCCTTTTTCACCATAGCCCTCTATGGGCTTCCAAATATCCCTTTGCCAATTCCACAAGAACAGCCTTAGCGAAAGGCTTCTTGAAGGGAAAGATGTAACTCTGTGAGATGAATTAACAGAACACAGAGCAATTTCTCAGAAAGCTTCTTTCCAGTTTTGAAAGGAAGATATTTCCTTTTTCAACTTAGCCCTCTATGGGCTTCCAAATATCCCTTTGCCAATTCCACAAGAACAGCCTTAGCGAAAGGCTTCTTGAAGGGAAAGATGTAACTCTGTGAGATGAATTAACAGAACACAGAGCAGTTTCTCAGAAAGTTTCTTTCCAGTTTTGAACGGAAGATATTTCCTTTTTCACCGTAGCCCTCTATGGGCTTCCAAATATCCCTTTGCCAATTCCACAAGAACAGCCTTAGCGAAAGGCTTCTTGAAGGGAAAGATGTAACTCTGTGAGATGAATTAGCAGAACACAGAGCAGTTTCTCAGAAAGCTTCTTTCCAGTTTTGAACGGAAGATATTTCCTTTTTCACCATAGCCCTCTATGGGCTTCCAAATATCCCTTTGCCAATTCCACAAGAACAGCCTTAGCGAAAGGCTTCTTGAAGGGAAAGATGTAACTCTGTGAGATGAATTAATAGAACACAGAGCAGTTTCTCAGAAAGCTTCTTTCCAGTTTTGAACGGAAGATATTTCCTTTTTCACCATAGCCCTCTATGGGCTTACAAATATCCCTTTGCCAATTCCACAAGAACAGCCTTAGCGAAAGGCTTCTTGAAGGGAAAGATGTAACTCTGTGAGATGAATTAACAGAACACAAAGCAGTTTCTCAGAAAGCTTCTTTCCAGTTTTGAACGGAAGATATTTCCTTTTTCACCATAGCCCTCTATGGGCTTCCAAATATCCCTTTGCCAATTCCACAAGAACAGCCTTGGCGAAAGGCTTCTTGAAGGGCAAGATGTAACTCTGTGAGATGAATTAACAGAACACAGAGCAGTTTCTCAGAAAGCTTCTTTCCAGTTTTGAACGGACGATATTTCCTTTTTCACCATAGCCCTCTATGGGCTTCCAAATATCCCTTTGCCAATTGCACAAGAACAGCCTTAGCGAAAGGCTTCTTGAAGGGAAAGATGTAACTCTGTGAGATGAATTAAGAGAACACAGGGCAGTTTCTCAGAAAGCTTCTTTCCAGTTTTGAACGGAAGATATTTCCTTTTTCACCATAGCCCTCTATGGGGTTCCAAATATCCCTTTGCCAACTCCACAAGAACAGCCTTAGCGAAAGGCTTCTTGAAGGGAAAGATGTAACTCTGTGAGATGAATTAACAGAACACAGAGCAGTTTCTCAGAAAGCTTCTTTCCAGTTTTGAACGGAAGATATTTCCTTTTTCACCATAGCCCTTTATGGGCTTCCAAATATCCCTTTGCCAATTCCACAAGAACAGCCTTAGCGAAAGACTTCTTGAAGGGAAAGATGTATCTCTGTGAGATGAATTAACAGAACACAGAGCAGTTTCTCAGAAAGCTTCTTTCCAGTTTTGAACGGAAGATATTTCCTTTTTCACTATAGCCCTCTATGGGCTTCCAAATATCCCTTTGCCAATTCCACAAGAACAGCCTTAGCGAAAGGCTTCTTGAAGGGAAAGATGTAACTCTGTGAGATGAATTAACAGAACACAGAGCAGTTTCTCAGAAAGCTTCTTTCCAGTTTTGAACGGAAGATATTTCCTTTTTCACCATAGCCCTCTATGGGCTTCCAAATATCCCTTTGCCAATTCCACAAGAACAGCCTTAGCGAAACGCTTCTTGAAGGGAAAGATGTAACTCTGTGAGATGAATTAAGAGAACACAGAGCAGTTTCTCAGAAAGCTTCTTCCCAGTTTTGAACGGAAGATATTTCGTTTTTCACCATAGCCCTCTATGGGCTTCCAAATATCCCTTTGCCAATTCCACAAGAACAGCCTTAGCGAAAGGCTTCTTGAAGGGAAAGATGTAACTCTGTGAGATGAATTAACAGAACACAGAGCAGTTTCTCAGAAAGCTTCTTTCCAGTTTTGAACGGAAGATATTTCCTTTTTCACCATAGCCCTCTATGGGCTTCCAAATATGCCTTTGCCAATTCCACAAGAACAGCCTTAGCGAAAGGCTTCTTGAAGGGAAAGCTGTAACTCTGTGAGATGAATTAACAGAACACAGAGCAGTTTCTCAGAAAGCTTCTTTCCAGTTTTGAACGGAAGATATTTCCTTTTTCACCATAGCCCTCTATGGGCTTCCAAATATCCCTTTGCCAATTCCACAAGAACAGCCTTAGCGAAAGGCTTCTTGAAGGGAAAGATATAACTCTGTGAGATGAATTAACAGAACACAGAGCAGTTTCTCAGAAAGCTTCTTTCCAGTTTTGAACGGAAGATATTTCCTTTTTCACCATAGCCCTCTATGGGCTTCCAAATATCCCTCTGCCAATTCCACAAGAACAGCCTTAGCCAAAGACTTCTTGAAGGGAAAGATGTAACTCTGTGAGATGAATTAACAGAAAACAGAGCAGTTTCTCAGAAAGCTTCTTTCCCGTTTTGAACGGAAGATATTTCCTTTTTCACCATAGCCCTCTATGGGCTTCCAAATATCCCTTTGCCAATTCCACAAGAACAGCCTTAGCGAAAGGCTTCTTGAAGGGAAAGATGTAACTCTGTGAGATGAATTAACAGAACACAGAGCAGTTTCTCAGAAAGCTTCTTTCCAGTTTTGAACGGAAGATATTTCCTTTTTCACCATAGCCCTCTATGGGCTTCCAAATATCCCTCTGCCAATTCCACAAGAACAGCCTTAGCCAAAGACTTCTTGAAGGGAAAGATGTAACTCTGTGAGATGAATTAACAGAAAACAGAGCAGTTTCTCAGAAAGCTTCTTTCCCGTTTTGAACGGAAGATATTTCCTTTTTCACCATAGCCCTCTATGGGCTTCCAAATATCCCTTTGCCAATTCCACAAGAACAGCCTTAGCGAAAGGCTTCTTGAAGGGAAAGATGTAACTCTGTGAGATGAATTAACAGAACACAGAGCAGTTTCTCAGAAAGCTTCTTTCCACTTTTGAACGGAAGATATTTCCTTTTTCACCATAGCCCTCAATGGGCTTCCAAATATCCCTTTGCCAATTCCACAAGAACAGCCTTGGCGAAAGGCTTCTTGAAGGGAAAGATGTAACTCTGTGAGATGAATTAACAGAACACAGAGCAATTTCTCAGAAAGCTTCTTCCAGTTTTGAAAGGAAGATATTTCCTTTTTCAACTTAGCCCTCTATGGGCTTCCAAATATCCCTTTGCCAATTCCACAAGAACAGCCTTAGCGAAAGGCTTCTTGAAGGGAAAGATGTAACTCTGTGAGATGAATTAACAGAACACAGAGCAGTTTCTCAGAAAGCTTCTTTCCAGTTTTGAACGGAAGATATTTCCTTTTTCACCATAGCCCTCTATGGGCTTCCAAATATCCCTTTGCCAATTCCACAAGAACAGCCTTAGCGAAAGGCTTCTTGAAGGGAAAGATGTAACTCTGTGAGATGAATTAGCAGAACACAGAGCAGTTTCTCAGAAAGCTTCTTTCCAGTTTTGAACGGAAGATATTTCCTTTTTCACCATAGCCCTCTATGGGCTTCCAAATATCCCTTTGCCAATTCCACAAGAACAGCCTTAGCGAAAGGCTTCTTGAAGGGAAAGATGTAACTCTGTGAGATGAATTAACAGAACACAGAGCAGTTTCTCAGAAAGCTTCTTTCCAGTTTTGAACGGAAGATATTTCCTTTTTCACCATAGCCCTCTATGGGGTTCCAAATATCCCTTTGCCAACTCCACAAGAACAGCCTTAGCGAAAGGCTTCTTGAAGGGAAAGATGTAACTCTGTGAGATGAATTAACAGAACACAGAGCAGTTTCTCAGAAAGCTTCTTTCCAGTTTTGAACGGAAGATATTTCCTTTTTCACCATAGCCCTTTATGGGCTTCCAAATATCCCTTTGCCAATTCCACAAGAACAGCCTTAGCGAAAGACTTCTTGAAGGGAAAGATGTATCTCTGTGAGATGAATTAACAGAACACAGAGCAGTTTCTCAGAAAGCTTCTTTCCAGTTTTGAACGGAAGATATTTCCTTTTTCACCATAGCCCTCTATGGGCTTCCAAATATCCCTTTGCCAATTCCACAAGAACAGCCTTAGCGAAAGGCTTCTTGAAGGGAAAGATGTAACTCTGTGAGATGAATTAACAGAACACAGAGCAGTTTCTCAGAAAGCTTCTTTCCAGTTTTGAACGGAAGATATTTCCTTTTTCACCATAGCCCTCTATGGGCTTCCAAATATCCCTTTGCCAATTCCACAAGAACAGCCTTAGCGAAACGCTTCTTGAAGGGAAAGATGTAACTCTGTGAGATGAATTAAGAGAACACAGAGCAGTTTCTCAGAAAGCTTCTTCCCAGTTTTGAACGGAAGATATTTCCTTTTTCACCATAGCCCTCTATGGGCTTCCAAATATCCCTTTGCCAATTCCACAAGAACAGCCTTAGCGAAAGGCTTCTTGAAGGGAAAGATGTAACTCTGTGAGATGAATTAACAGAACACAGAGCAGTTTCTCAGAAAGCTTCTTTCCACTTTTGAACGGAAGATATTTCCTTTTTCACCATAGCCCTCTATGGGCTTCCAAATATGCCTTTGCCAATTCCACAAGAACAGCCTTAGCGAAAGGCTTCTTGAAGGGAAAGATGTAACTCTGTGAGATGAATTAACAGAACACAGAGCAGTTTCTCAGAAAGCTTCTTTCCAGTTTTGAACGGAAGATATTTCCTTTTTCACCATAGCCCTCTATGGGCTTCCAAATATCCCTTTGCCAATTCCACAAGAACAGTCTTAGCGAAAGGCTTCTTGAAGGGAAAGATATAACTCTGTGAGATGAATTAACAGAACACAGAGCAGTTTCTCAGAAAGCTTCTTTCCAGTTTTGAACGGAAGATATTTCCTTTTTCACCATAGCCCTCTACGGGCTTCCAAATATCCCTCTGCCAATTCCACAAGAACAGCCTTAGCCAAAGACTTCTTGAAGGGAAAGATGTAACTCTGTGAGATGAATTAACAGAAAACAGAGCAGTTTCTCAGAAAGCTTCTTTCCCGTTTTGAACGGAAGATATTTCCTTTTTCACCATAGCCCTCTATGGGCTTCCAAATATCCCTTTGCCAATTCCACAAGAACAGCCTTAGCGAAAGGCTTCTTGAAGGGAAAGATGTAACTCTGTGAGATGAATTAACAGAACACAGAGCAGTTTCTCAGAAAGCTTCTTTCCAGTTTTGAACGGAAGATATTTCCTTTTTCACCATAGCCCTCTATGGGCTTCCAAATATCCCTCTGCCAATTCCACAAGAACAGCCTTAGCCAAAGACTTCTTGAAGGGAAAGATGTAACTCTGTGAGATGAATTAACAGAAAACAGAGCAGTTTCTCAGAAAGCTTCTTTCCCGTTTTGAACGGAAGATATTTCCTTTTTCACCATAGCCCTCTATGGGCTTCCAAATATCCCTTTGCCAATTCCACAAGAACAGCCTTAGCGAAAGGCTTCTTGAAGGGAAAGATGTAACTCTGTGAGATGAATTAACAGAACACAGAGCAGTTTCTCAGAAAGCTTCTTTCCACTTTTGAACGGAAGATATTTCCTTTTTCACCATAGCCCTCTATGGGCTTCCAAATATCCCTTTGCCAATTCCACAAGAACAGCCTTAGCGAAAGGCTTCTTGAAGGGAAAGATGTAACTCTGTGAGATGAATTAACAGAACACAGAGCAATTTCTCAGAAAGCTTCTTTCCAGTTTTGAAAGGAAGATATTTCCTTTTTCAACTTAGCCCTCTATGGGCTTCCAAATATCCCTTTGCCAATTCCACAAGAACAGCCTTAGTGAAAGGCTTCTTGAAGGGAAAGATGTAACTCTGTGAGATGAATTAACAGAACACAGAGCAGTTTCTCAGAAAGCTTCTTTCCAGTTTTGAACGGAAGATATTTCCTTTTTCACCATAGCCCTCTATGGGCTTCCAAATATCCCTTTGCCAATTCCACAAGAACAGCCTTAGCGAAAGGCTTCTTGAAGGGAAAGATGTAACTCTGTGAGATGAATTAACAGAACACAGAGCAGTTTCTCAGAAAGCTTCTTTCCAGTTTTGAACGGAAGATATTTCCTTTTTCACCATAGCCCTCTATGGGCTTCCAAATATCCCTTTGCCAATTCCACAAGAACAGCCTTAGCGAAAGGCTTCTTGAAGGGAAAGATGTAACTCTGTGAGATGAATTAAGAGAACACAGAGCAGTTTCTCAGAAAGCTTCTTTCCAGTTTTGAACGGAAGATATTTCCTTTTTCACCATAGCCCTCTATGGGCTTCCAAATATCCCTTTGCCAATTCCACAAGAACAGCCTTAGCGAAAGGCTTCTTGAAGGGAAAGATATAACTCTGTGAGATGAATTAACAGAACACAGAGCAGTTTCTCAGAAAGCTTCTTTCCAGTTTTGAACGAAAGATATTTCCTCTTTCACCATAGCCCTCTATGGGCTTCCAAATATCCCTTTGCCAATTCCACAAGAACAGCCTTAGCGAAAGGCTTCTTGAAGGGAAAGATGTAACTCTGTGAGATGAATTAACAGAACACAGAGCAGTTTCTCAGAAAGCTTCTTTCCAGTTTTGAACGGAAGATATTTCCTTTTTCACCATAGCCCTTTATGGGCTTCCAAATATCCCTTTGCCAATTCCACAAGAACAGCCTTAGCGAAAGACTTCTTGAAGGGAAAGATGTATCTCTGTGAGATGAATTAACAGAACACAGAGCAGTTTCTCAGAAAGCTTCTTTCCAGTTTTGAACGGAAGATATTTCCTTTTTCACCATAGCCCTCTATGGGCTTCCAAATATCCCTTTGCCAATTCCAGAAGAACAGCCTTAGCGAAAGGCTTCTTGAAGGGAAAGATGTAACTCTGTGAGATGAATTAACAGAACACAGAGCAGTTTCTCAGAAAGCTTCTTTCCAGTTTTGAACGGAAGATATTTCCTTTTTCACCATAGCCCTCTATGGGCTTCCAAATATCCCTTTGCCAATTCCACAAGAACAGCCTTAGCGAAAGGCTTCTTGAAGGGAAAGATGTAACTCTGTGAGATGAATTAACAGAACACAGAGCAGTTTCTCAGAAAGCTTCTTTCCACTTTTGAACGGAAGATATTTCCTTTTTCACCATAGCCCTCAATGGGCTTCCAAATATCCCTTTGCCAATTCCACAAGAACAGCCTTAGCGAAAGGCTTCTTGAAGGGAAAGATGTAACTCTGTGAGATGAATTAACAGAACACAGAGCAATTTCTCAGAAAGCTTCTTCCAGTTTTGAAAGGAAGATATTTCCTTTTTCAACTTAGCCCTCTATGGGCTTCCAAATATCCCTTTGCCAATTCCACAAGAACAGCCTTAGCGAAAGGCTTCTTGAAGGGAAAGATGTAACTCTGTGAGATGAATTAACAGAACACAGAGCAGTTTCTCAGAAAGCTTCTTTCCAGTTTTGAACGGAAGATATTTCCTTTTTCACCATAGCCCTCTATGGGCTTCCAAATATCCCTTTGCCAATTCCACAAGAACAGCCTTAGCGAAAGGCTTCTTGAAGGGAAAGATGTAACTCTGTGAGATGAATTAGCAGAACACAGAGCAGTTTCTCAGAAAGCTTCTTTCCAGTTTTGAACGGAAGATATTTCCTTTTTCACCATAGCCCTCTATGGGCTTCCAAATATCCCTTTGCCAATTCCACAAGAACAGCCTTAGCGAAAGGCTTCTTGAAGGGAAAGATGTAACTCTGTGAGATGAATTAACAGAACACAGAGCAGTTTCTCAGAAAGCTTCTTTCCAGTTTTGAACGGAAGATATTTCCTTTTTCACCATAGCCCTCTATGGGGTTCCAAATATCCCTTTGCCAACTCCACAAGAACAGCCTTAGCGAAAGGCTTCTTGAAGGGAAAGATGTAACTCTGTGAGATGAATTAACAGAACACAGAGCAGTTTCTCAGAAAGCTTCTTTCCAGTTTTGAACGGAAGATATTTCCTTTTTCACCATAGCCCTTTATGGGCTTCCAAATATCCCTTTGCCAATTCCACAAGAACAGCCTTAGCGAAAGACTTCTTGAAGGGAAAGATGTATCTCTGTGAGATGAATTAACAGAACACAGAGCAGTTTCTCAGAAAGCTTCTTTCCAGTTTTGAACGGAAGATATTTCCTTTTTCACCATAGCCCTCTATGGGCTTCCAAATATCCCTTTGCCAATTCCACAAGAACAGCCTTAGCGAAAGGCTTCTTGAAGGGAAAGATGTAACTCTGTGAGATGAATTAACAGAACACAGAGCAGTTTCTCAGAAAGCTTCTTTCCAGTTTTGAACGGAAGATATTTCCTTTTTCACCATAGCCCTCTATGGGCTTCCAAATATCCCTTTGCCAATTCCACAAGAACAGCCTTAGCGAAACGCTTCTTGAAGGGAAAGATGTAACTCTGTGAGATGAATTAAGAGAACACAGAGCAGTTTCTCAGAAAGCTTCTTCCCAGTTTTGAACGGAAGATATTTCCTTTTTCACCATAGCCCTCTATGGGCTTCCAAATATCCCTTTGCCAATTCCACAAGAACAGCCTTAGCGAAAGGCTTCTTGAAGGGAAAGATGTAACTCTGTGAGATGAATTAACAGAACACAGAGCAGTTTCTCAGAAAGCTTCTTTCCACTTTTGAACGGAAGATATTTCCTTTTTCACCATAGCCCTCTATGGGCTTCCAAATATGCCTTTGCCAATTCCACAAGAACAGCCTTAGCGAAAGGCTTCTTGAAGGGAAAGATGTAACTCTGTGAGATGAATTAACAGAACACAGAGCAGTTTCTCAGAAAGCTTCTTTCCAGTTTTGAACGGAAGATATTTCCTTTTTCACCATAGCCCTCTATGGGCTTCCAAATATCCCTTTGCCAATTCCACAAGAACAGCCTTAGCGAAAGGCTTCTTGAAGGGAAAGATATAACTCTGTGAGATGAATTAACAGAACACAGAGCAGTTTCTCAGAAAGCTTCTTTCCAGTTTTGAACGGAAGATATTTCCTTTTTCACCATAGCCCTCTACGGGCTTCCAAATATCCCTCTGCCAATTCCACAAGAACAGCCTTAGCCAAAGACTTCTTGAAGGGAAAGATGTAACTCTGTGAGATGAATTAACAGAAAACAGAGCAGTTTCTCAGAAAGCTTCTTTCCCGTTTTGAACGGAAGATATTTCCTTTTTCACCATAGCCCTCTATGGGCTTCCAAATATCCCTTTGCCAATTCCACAAGAACAGCCTTAGCGAAAGGCTTCTTGAAGGGAAAGATGTAACTCTGTGAGATGAATTAACAGAACACAGAGCAGTTTCTCAGAAAGCTTCTTTCCAGTTTTGAACGGAAGATATTTCCTTTTTCACCATAGCCCTCTATGGGCTTCCAAATATCCCTTTGCCAATTCCACAAGAACAGCCTTAGCGAAAGGCTTCTTGAAGGGAAAGATGTAACTCTGTGAGATGAATTAACAGAACACAGAGCAGTTTCTCAGAAAGCTTCTTTCCAGTTTTGAACGGAAGATATTTCCTTTTTCACCATAGCCCTCTATGGGCTTCCAAATATCCCTTTGCCAATTCCACAAGAACAGCCTTAGCGAAAGGCTTCTTGAAGGGCAAGATGTAACTCTGTGAGATGAATTAACAGAACACAGAGCAGTTTCTCAGAAAGCTTCTTTCCAGTTTTGAACGGAAGATATTTCCTTTTTCACAATAGCCCTCTATGGGCTTCCAAATATCCCTTTGCCAATTCCACAAGAACAGCCTTAGCGAAAGGCTTCTTGAAGGGAAAGATGTAACTCTGTGAGATGAATTAGCAGAACACAGAGCAGTTTCTCAGAAAGCTTCTTTCCCGTTTTGAACGGAAGATATTTCCTTTTTCACCATAGCCCTCTATGGGCTTCCAAATATCCCTTTGCCAATTCCACAAGAACAGCCTTAGCGAAAGGCTTCTTGAAGGGAAAGATGTAACTCTGTGAGATGAATTAACAGAACACAGAGCAGTTTCTCAGAAAGCTTCTTTCCAGTTTTGAACGGAAGATATTTCCTTTTTCACCATAGGCCTCTATGGGCTTCCAAATATCCCTTTGCCAATTCCACAAGAACAGCCTTAGCGAAAGGCTTCTTGAAGGGAAAGATGTAACTCTGTGAGATGAATTAACAGAACACAGAACAGTTTCTCAGAAAGCTTCTTTCCAGTTTTGAACGAAAGATATTTCCTCTTTCACCATAGCCCTCTATGGGCTTCCAAATATCCCTCTGCCAATTCCACAAGAACAGCCTTAGCGAAAGGCTTCTTGAAAGGAAAGATGTAACTCTGTGAGATGAATTAACAGAACACAGAGCAGTTTCTCAGAAAGCTTCTTTCCAGTTTTGAACTGAAGATATTTCCTTTTTCACCATAGCCCTTTATGGGCTTCCAAATATCCCTTTGCCAATTCCACAAGAACAGCCTTAGCGAAAGACTTCTTGAAGGGAAAGATGTATCTCTGTGAGATGAATTAACAGAACACAGAGCAGTTTCTCAGAAAGCTTCTTTCCAGTTTTGAACGGAAGATATTTCCTTTTTCACCATAGCCCTCTATGGGCTTCCAAATATGCCTTTGCCAATTCCACAAGAACAGCCTTAGCGAAAGGCTTCTTGAAGGGAAAGATGTAACTCTGTGAGATGAATTAACAGAACACAGAGCAGTTTCTCAGAAAGATTCTTTCCAGTTTTGAACGGAAGATATTTCCTTTTTCACCATAGCCCTCTAGGGGCTTCCAAATATGCCTTTGCCAATTCCACAAGAACAGCCTTAGCGAAAGGCTTCTTGAAGGGAAAGATGTAACTCTGTGAGATGAATTAACAGAACACAGAGCAGTTTCTCAGAAAGCTTCTTTCCAGTTTTGAACGGAAGATATTTCCTTTTTCACAATAGCCCTCTATGGGCTTCCAAATATCCCTTTGCCAATTCCACAAGAACAGCCTTAGCGAAAGGCTTCTTGAAGGGAAAGATGTAACTCTGTGAGATGAATTAACAGAACACAGAGCAGTTTCTCAGAAAGCTTCTTTCCAGTTTTGAACGGAAGATATTTCCTTTTTCACCATAGCCCTCTATGGGCTTCCAAATATCCCTCTGCCAATTCCACAAGAACAGCCTTAGCCAAAGACTTCTTGAAGGGAAAGATGTAACTCTGTGAGATGAATTAACAGAAAACAGAGCAGTTTCTCAGAAAGCTTCTTTCCCGTTTTGAACGGAAGATATTTCCTTTTTCACCATAGCCCTCTATGGGCTTCCAAATATCCCTTTGCCAATTCCACAAGAACAGCCTTAGCGAAAGGCTTCTTGAAGGGAAAGATGTAACTCTGTGAGATGAATTAACAGAACACAGAGCAGTTTCTCAGAAAGCTTCTTTCCACTTTTGAACGGAATATATTTCCTTTTTCACCATAGCCCTCTATGGGCTTCCAAATATCCCTTTGCCAATTCCACAAGAACAGCCTTAGCGAAAGGCTTCTTGAAGGGAAAGATGTAACTCTGTGAGATGAATTAACAGAACACAGAGCAATTTCTCAGAAAGCTTCTTTCCAGTTTTGAAAGGAAGATATTTCCTTTTTCAACTTAGCCCTCTATGGGCTTCCAAATATCCCTTTGCCAATTGCACAAGAACAGCCTTAGCGAAAGGCTTCTTGAAGGGAAAGATGTAACTCTGTGAGATGAATTAACAGAACACAGAGCAGTTTCTCAGAAAGCTTCTTTCCACTTTTGAACGGAAGATATTTCCTTTTTCACCATAGCCCTCTATGGGCTTCCAAATATCCCTTTGCCAATTCCACAAGAACAGCCTTAGCGAAAGGCTTCTTGAAGGGAAAGATGTAACTCTGTGAGATGAATTCGCAGAACACAGAGAAGTTTCTCAGAAAACTTCTTTCCAGTTTTGAACGGAAGATATTTCCTTTTTCACCACAGCCCTCTATGGGCTTCCAAATATCCCTTTGCCCATTCCGCAATGACAGCCTTAGCGAAAGGCTTCTTGAAGGGAAAGAGGTACCTCTGTGAGATGAATTAACATAACACAGAGCAGTTTCTCAGAAAGCTTCTTTCCAGTTTTGAACGGAAGATATTTCCTTTTTCACCATAGCCCTCTAAGGGCTTCCAAATATCCCTTTGCCAATTCCACAAGAACAGCCTTATCGAAAGGCTTCTTGAAGGGAAAGATGTAACTCTGTGAGATGAATTAACAGAACACAGAGCAGTTTCTCAGAAAGCTTCTTTCCAGTTTTGAACGGAAGATATTTCCTTTTTCACCGTAGCCCTCTATGGGCTTCCAAATATCCCTTTGCCAATTCCACAAGAACAGCCTTAGCGAAAGGCTTCTTGAACGGAAAGATGTAACTCTGTGAGATGAATTAACAGAACACAGAGCAGTTTCTCAGAAAGCTTCTTTCCAGTTTTGAACGGAAGATATTTCCTTTTTCACCATAGCCCTCTATGGGCTTCCAAATATCCCTTTGCCAATTCCACAAGAACAGCCTTAGCGAAAGGCTTCTTGAAGGGAAAGATGTATCTCTGTGAGATGAATTAACAGAACACAGAGCAGTTTCTCAGAAAGCTTCTTTCCAGTTTTGAACGGAAGATATTTCCTTTTTCACCATAGCCCTCTATGGGCTTCCAAATATCCCTTTGCCAATTCCACAAGAACAGCCTGAGCGAAAGGCTTCTTGAAGGGAATGATGTAACTCTGTGAGATGAATTAACAGAACACAGAGCAGTTTCTCAGAAAGCTTCTTTCCAGTTTTGAACGGAAGATATTTCCTTTTTCACCATAGCCCTCTATGGGCTTCCAAATATCCCTTTGCCAATTCCACAAGAACAGCCTTAGCGAAAGGCTTCTTGAAGGGAAAGATGTAACTCTGTGAGATGAATTCACAGAACACAGAGCAGTTTCTCAGAAAACTTCTTTCCAGTTTTGAACGGAAGATATTTCCTTTTTCACCATAGCCCTCTAAGGGCTTCCAAATATCCCTTTGCCATTTCCACAAGAACAGCCTTAGCGAAAGGCGTCTTAAAGGGAAAGATGTAACTCTGTGAGATTAATTAACAGAACACAGTGCAGTTTCTCAGAAAGCTTCTTTCCAGTTTTGAACGGAAGATATTTCCTTTTTCAACATAGCCCTCTATGGGCTTCCAAATATCCCTTTGCCAATTAAACAAGAACAGCCTTAGCGAAAGGCTTCTTGAAGGGAAAGATGTAACTCTGTGAGATGAATTAACAGAACACAGAGCAGTTTCTCAGAAGGCTTCTTTCCAGTTTTGAACGGAAGATATTTCCTTTTTCACCATAGCCCTCTATGGGCTTCCAAATATCCCTTTGCCAATTCCACAAGAACAGCCTTAGCGAAAGGCTTCTTGAAGGGAAAGATGTAACTCTGTGAGATGAATTATCAGAACACAGAGCAGTTTCTCAGAAAGCTTCTTTCCAGTTTTGAACGGAAGATATTTCCTTTTTCACCATAGCCCTCTATGGGCTTCCAAATATCCCTTTGCCATATCCACAATTACAGCCTTAGCGAAAGGCTTCTTGAAGGGAAAGATGTAACTCTGTGAGATGAATTAACAGAACACAGAGCAGTTTCTCAGAAAACTTCTTTCCAGTTTTGAACGGAAGATATTTCCTTTTTCATCAAAGCCCTTTATGGGCTTCCAAATATCCCTTTGCCAATTCCACAAGAACAGCCTTAGCGAAAGGCTTCTTGAAGGGAAAGATGTAACTCTTTGAGATGAATTAACAGTTCATAGAACAGTTTCTCAGAAAGCTTCTTTCCAGTTTTGAACGGAAGATATTTCCTTTTTCACCATAGCCCTCTATGGGCTTCCAAATATCCCTTTGCAAATTCCTCAAGAACAGCCTTAGCGAAAGGCTTCTTGAAGGGCAAGATGTAACTCTGTGAGATGAATTAACAGAACACAGAGCAGTTTCTCAGAAGGCTTCTTTCCAGTTTTGAACGGAAGATATTTCCTTTTTCAACATAGCCCTCTCTGGGCTTCCAAATATCCCTTTGCCAATTCCACAAGAACAGCCTTAGCGAAAGGCTTCTTGAAGGGAAAGATGTATCTCTGTGAGATGAATTAACAGAACACAGAGCAGTTTCTCAGAAAGCTTCTTTCCACTTTTGAACGGAAGATATTTCCTTTTTCACCATAGCCCTCTATGGGCTTCCAAATATCCCTTTGCCAATTCCACAAGAACAGCCTTAGCGAAAGGCTTCTTGAAGGGAAAGATGTAACTCTGTGAGATGAATTAACAGAACACAGAGCAGTTTCTCAGAAAGCTTCTTTCCAGTTTTGAACGGAAGATATTTCCTTTTTCACAATAGCCCTCTATGGGCTTCCAAATATCCCTTTGCCAATTCCACAAGAACAGCCTTAGCGAAAGGCTTCTTGAAGGGAAAGATGTAACTCTGTGAGATGAATTAACAGAACACAGAGCAGTTTCTCAGAAAGCTTCTTTCCCGTTTTGAACGGAAGATATTTCCTTTTTCACCATAGCCCTCTATGGGCTTCCAAATATCCCTTTGCCAATTCCACAAGAACAGCCTTAGCGAAAGGCTTCTTGAAGGGAAAGATGTAACTCTGTGAGATGAATTAACAGAACACAGAGCAGTTTCTCAGAAAGCTTCTTTCCAGTTTTGAACGGAAGATATTTCCTTTTTCACCATAGCCCTCTACGGGCTTCCAAATATCCCTCTGCCAATTCCACAAGAACAGCCTTAGCCAAAGACTTCTTGAAGGGAAAGATGTAACTCTGTGAGATGAATTAACAGAAAACAGAGCAGTTTCTCAGAAAGCTTCTTTCCCATTTTGAACGGAAGATATTTCCTTTTTCACCATAGCCCTCTATGGGCTTCCAAATATCCCTTTGCCAATTCCACAAGAACAGCCTTAGCGAAAGGCTTCTTGAAGGGAAAGATGTAACTCTGTGAGATGAATTAACAGAACACAGAGCAGTTTCTCAGAAAGCTTCTTTCCAGTTTTGAACGGAAGATATTTCCTTTTTCACCATAGCCCTCTATGGGCTTCCAAATATCCCTCTGCCAATTCCACAAGAACAGCCTTAGCCAAAGACTTCTTGAAGGGAAAGATGTAACTCTGTGAGATGAATTAACAGAAAACAGAGCAGTTTCTCAGAAAGCTTCTTTCCCGTTTTGAACGGAAGATATTTCCTTTTTCACCATAGCCCTCTATGGGCTTCCAAATATCCCTTTGCCAATTCCACAAGAACAGCCTTAGCGAAAGGCTTCTTGAAGGGAAAGATGTAACTCTGTGAGATGAATTAACAGAACACAGAGCAGTTTCTCAGAAAGCTTCTTTCCACTTTTGAACGGAAGATATTTCCTTTTTCACCATAGCCCTCTATGGGCTTCCAAATATCCCTTTGCCAATTCCACAAGAACAGCCTTAGCGAAAGGCTTCTTGAAGGGAAAGATGTAACTCTGTGAGATGAATTAACAGAACACAGAGCAATTTCTCAGAAAGCTTCTTTCCAGTTTTGAAAGGAAGATATTTCCTTTTTCTACTTAGCCCTCTATGGGCTTCCAAATATCCCTTTGCCAATTCCACAAGAACAGCCTTAGCGAAAGGCTTCTTGAAGGGAAAGATGTAACTCTGTGAGATGAATTAACAGAACACAGAGCAGTTTCTCAGAAAGCTTCTTTCCAGTTTTGAACGGAAGATATTTCCTTTTTCACCATAGCCCTCTATGGGCTTCCAAATATCCCTTTGCCAATTCCACAAGAACAGCCTTAGCGAAAGGCTTCTTGAAGGGAAAGATGTAACTCTGTGAGATGAATTAGCAGAACACAGAGCAGTTTCTCAGAAAGCTTCTTTCCAGTTTTGAACGGAAGATATTTCCTTTTTCACCATAGCCCTCTATGGGCTTCCAAATATCCCTTTGCCAATTCCACAAGAACAGCCTTAGCGAAAGGCTTCTTGAAGGGAAAGATGTAACTCTGTGAGATGAATTAACAGAACACAGAGCAGTTTCTCAGAAAGCTTCTTTCCAGTTTTGAACGGAAGATATTTCCTTTTTCACCATAGGCCTCTATGGGCTTCCAAATATCCCTTTGCCAATTCCACAAGAACAGCCTTAGCGAAAGGCTTCTTGAAGGGAAAGATGTAACTCTGTGAGATGAATTAACAGAACACAGAACAGTTTCTCAGAAAGCTTCTTTCCAGTTTTGAACGAAAGATATTTCCTCTTTCACCATAGCCCTCTATGGGCTTCCAAATATCCCTTTGCCAATTCCACAAGAACAGCCTTAGCGAAAGGCTTCTTGAAAGGAAAGATGTAACTCTGTGAGATGAATTAACAGAACACAGAGCAGTTTCTCAGAAAGCTTCTTTCCAGTTTTGAACGGAAGATATTTCCTTTTTCACCATAGCCCTTTATGGGCTTCCAAATATCCCTTTGCCAATTCCACAAGAACAGCCTTAGCGAAAGACTTCTTGAAGGGAAAGATGTATCTCTGTGAGATGAATTAACAGAACACAGAGCAGTTTCTCAGAAAGCTTCTTTCCAGTTTTGAACGGAAGATATTTCCTTTTTCACCATAGCCCTCTATGGGCTTCCAAATATGCCTTTGCCAATTCCACAAGAACAGCCTTAGCGAAAGGCTTCTTGAAGGGAAAGATGTAACTCTGTGAGATGAATTAACAGAACACAGAGCAGTTTCTCAGAAAGATTCTTTCCAGTTTTGAACGGAAGATATTTCCTTTTTCACCATAGCCCTCTAGGGGCTTCCAAATATGCCTTTGCCAATTCCACAAGAACAGCCTTAGCGAAAGGCTTCTTGAAGGGAAAGATGTAACTCTGTGAGATGAATTAACAGAACACAGAGCAGTTTCTCAGAAAGCTTCTTTCCAGTTTTGAACGGAAGATATTTCCTTTTTCACAATAGCCCTCTATGGGCTTCCAAATATCCCTTTGCCAATTCCACAAGAACAGCCTTAGCGAAAGGCTTCTTGAAGGGAAAGATGTAACTCTGTGAGATGAATTAACAGAACACAGAGCAGTTTCTCAGAAAGCTTCTTTCCAGTTTTGAACGGAAGATATTTCCTTTTTCACCATAGCCCTCTATGGGCTTCCAAATATCCCTCTGCCAATTCCACAAGAACAGCCTTAGCCAAAGACTTCTTGAAGGGAAAGATGTAACTCTGTGAGATGAATTAACAGAAAACAGAGCAGTTTCTCAGAAAGCTTCTTTCCCGTTTTGAACGGAAGATATTTCCTTTTTCACCATAGCCCTCTATGGGCTTCCAAATATCCCTTTGCCAATTCCACAAGAACAGCCTTAGCGAAAGGCTTCTTGAAGGGAAAGATGTAACTCTGTGAGATGAATTAACAGAACACAGAGCAGTTTCTCAGAAAGCTTCTTTCCACTTTTGAACGGAATATATTTCCTTTTTCACCATAGCCCTCTATGGGCTTCCAAATATCCCTTTGCCAATTCCACAAGAACAGCCTTAGCGAAAGGCTTCTTGAAGGGAAAGATGTAACTCTGTGAGATGAATTAACAGAACACAGAGCAATTTCTCAGAAAGCTTCTTTCCAGTTTTGAAAGGAAGATATTTCCTTTTTCAACTTAGCCCTCTATGGGCTTCCAAATATCCCTTTGCCAATTGCACAAGAACAGCCTTAGCGAAAGGCTTCTTGAAGGGAAAGATGTAACTCTGTGAGATGAATTAACAGAACACAGAGCAGTTTCTCAGAAAGCTTCTTTCCACTTTTGAACGGAAGATATTTCCTTTTTCACCATAGCCCTCTATGGGCTTCCAAATATCCCTTTGCCAATTCCACAAGAACAGCCTTAGCGAAAGGCTTCTTGAAGGGAAAGATGTAACTCTGTGAGATGAATTCGCAGAACACAGAGAAGTTTCTCAGAAAACTTCTTTCCAGTTTTGAACGGAAGATATTTCCTTTTTCACCACAGCCCTCTATGGGCTTCCAAATATCCCTTTGCCCATTCCGCAATGACAGCCTTAGCGAAAGGCTTCTTGAAGGGAAAGAGGTACCTCTGTGAGATGAATTAACATAACACAGAGCAGTTTCTCAGAAAGCTTCTTTCCAGTTTTGAACGGAAGATATTTCCTTTTTCACCATAGCCCTCTAAGGGCTTCCAAATATCCCTTTGCCAATTCCACAAGAACAGCCTTATCGAAAGGCTTCTTGAAGGGAAAGATGTAACTCTGTGAGATGAATTAACAGAACACAGAGCAGTTTCTCAGAAAGCTTCTTTCCAGTTTTGAACGGAAGATATTTCCTTTTTCACCGTAGCCCTCTATGGGCTTCCAAATATCCCTTTGCCAATTCCACAAGAACAGCCTTAGCGAAAGGCTTCTTGAACGGAAAGATGTAACTCTGTGAGATGAATTAACAGAACACAGAGCAGTTTCTCAGAAAGCTTCTTTCCAGTTTTGAACGGAAGATATTTCCTTTTTCACCATAGCCCTCTATGGGCTTCCAAATATCCCTTTGCCAATTCCACAAGAACAGCCTTAGCGAAAGGCTTCTTGAAGGGAAAGATGTATCTCTGTGAGATGAATTAACAGAACACAGAGCAGTTTCTCAGAAAGCTTCTTTCCAGTTTTGAACGGAAGATATTTCCTTTTTCACCATAGCCCTCTATGGGCTTCCAAATATCCCTTTGCCAATTCCACAAGAACAGCCTGAGCGAAAGGCTTCTTGAAGGGAATGATGTAACTCTGTGAGATGAATTAACAGAACACAGAGCAGTTTCTCAGAAAGCTTCTTTCCAGTTTTGAACGGAAGATATTTCCTTTTTCACCATAGCCCTCTATGGGCTTCCAAATATCCCTTTGCCAATTCCACAAGAACAGCCTTAGCGAAAGGCTTCTTGAAGGGAAAGATGTAACTCTGTGAGATGAATTCACAGAACACAGAGCAGTTTCTCAGAAAACTTCTTTCCAGTTTTGAACGGAAGATATTTCCTTTTTCACCATAGCCCTCTAAGGGCTTCCAAATATCCCTTTGCCATTTCCACAAGAACAGCCTTAGCGAAAGGCGTCTTGAAGGGAAAGATGTAACTCTGTGAGATTAATTAACAGAACACAGTGCAGTTTCTCAGAAAGCTTCTTTCCAGTTTTGAACGGAAGATATTTCCTTTTTCAACATAGCCCTCTATGGGCTTCCAAATATCCCTTTGCCAATTAAACAAGAACAGCCTTAGCGAAAGGCTTCTTGAAGGGAAAGATGTAACTCTGTGAGATGAATTAACAGAACACAGAGCAGTTTCTCAGAAGGCTTCTTTCCAGTTTTGAACGGAAGATATTTCCTTTTTCACCATAGCCCTCTATGGGCTTCCAAATATCCCTTTGCCAATTCCACAAGAACAGCCTTAGCGAAAGGCTTCTTGAAGGGAAAGATGTAACTCTGTGAGATGAATTATCAGAACACAGAGCAGTTTCTCAGAAAGCTTCTTTCCAGTTTTGAACGGAAGATATTTCCTTTTTCACCATAGCCCTCTATGGGCTTCCAAATATCCCTTTGCCAATTCCACAATTACAGCCTTAGCGAAAGGCTTCTTGAAGGGAAAGATGTAACTCTGTGAGATGAATTAACAGAACACAGAGCAGTTTCTCAGAAAACTTCTTTCCAGTTTTGAACGGAAGATATTTCCTTTTTCATCAAAGCCCTTTATGGGCTTCCAAATGTCCCTTGCCAATTCCACAAGAACAGCCTTAGCGAAAGGCTTCTTGAAGGGAAAGATGTAACTCTTTGAGATGAATTAACAGTTCATAGAACAGTTTCTCAGAAAGCTTCTTTCCAGTTTTGAACGGAAGATATTTCCTTTTTCACCATAGCCCTCTATGGGCTTCCAAATATCCCTTTGCAAATTCCTCAAGAACAGCCTTAGCGAAAGGCTTCTTGAAGGGCAAGATGTAACTCTGTGAGATGAATTAACAGAACACAGAGCAGTTTCTCAGAAGGCTTCTTTCCAGTTTTGAACGGAAGATATTTCCTTTTTCAACATAGCCCTCTCTGGGCTTCCAAATATCCCTTTGCCAATTCCACAAGAACAGCCTTAGCGAAAGGCTTCTTGAAGGGAAAGATGTATCTCTGTGAGATGAATTAACAGAACACAGAGCAGTTTCTCAGAAAGCTTCTTTCCACTTTTGAACGGAAGATATTTCCTTTTTCACCATAGCCCTCTATGGGCTTCCAAATATCCCTTTGCCAATTCCACAAGAACAGCCTTAGCGAAAGGCTTCTTGAAGGGAAAGATGTAACTCTGTGAGATGAATTAACAGAACACAGAGCAGTTTCTCAGAAAGCTTCTTTCCAGTTTTGAACGGAAGATATTTCCTTTTTCACCATAGCCCTCTATGGGCTTCCAAATATCCCTTTGCCAATTCCACAAGAACAGCCTTAGCGAAAGGCTTCTTGAAGGGAAAGATGTAACTCTGTGAGATGAATTAACAGAACACAGAGCAGTTTCTCAGAAAGCTTCTTTCCAGTTTTGAACGGAAGATATTTCTTTTTTCACCATTGATCTCTATGGGCTTCCAAATATCCCTTTGCCAATTCCACAAGAACAGCCTTAGCGAAAGGCTTCTTGAAGGGAAAGATGTAACTCTGTGAGATGAATTATCAGAAAACAGAGCAGTTTCTAAGAAAGCTTCTTTCCAGTTTTGAAAGGAAGATATTTCCTTTTTCACCATAGCCCTCTATGGGCTTCCAAATATGCCTTTGCCAATTCCACAAGTACAGCCTTACGAAAGGCTTCTTGAAGGGAAAGATGTAACTCTGTGAGATGAATTAACAGAACACAGAGCAGTTTCTCAGAAAGCTTCTTTCCAGTTTTGAACGGAAGATATTTCCTTTTTCACCATAGCCCTCTATGGGCTTCCAAATATCCCTTTGCCAATTCCACAAGAACAGCCTTAGCGAAAGGCTTCTTGAAGGGAAAGATGTAACTCTGTGAGATGAATTCACAGAACACAAAGCAGTTTCTCAGAAAGCTTCTTTCCAGTTTTGAACGGAAGATATTTCCTTTTTCACCATAGCCTTCTATGGGCTTCCAAATATCCCTTTGCCAATTCCACAAGAACAGCCTTAGCGAAAGGCTTCTTGAAGGGAAAGATGTAACTCTGTGAGATGAATTAACAGAACACAGAGCAGTTTCTCAGAAAGCTTCTTTCCAGTTTTGAACGGAAGATATTTCCTTTTTCACCATAGCCCTCTATGGGCTTCCAAATATCCCTTTGCCAATTCCACAAGAACAGCCTTAGCGAAAGGCTTCTTGAAGGGAAAGATGTAACTCTGTGAGATGAATTAACAGAACTCAGAGCAGTTTCTCAGAAAGCTTCTTTCCAGTTTTGAACGGAAGATATTTCCTTTTTCACCATAGCCCTCTATGGGCTTCCAAATATCCCTTTGCCAATTCCACAAGAACAGCCTTAGCGAAAGGCTTCTTGAAGGGAAAGATGTAACTCTGTGAGATGAATTAACAGAACACAGAGCAGTTTCTCAGAAAGCTTCTTTCCAGTTTTGAACGGAAGATATTTCCTTTTTCACTATAGCCCTCTATGGGCTTCCAAATATCCCTTTGCCAATTCCACAAGAACAGCCTTAGCGAAAGGCTTCTTGAAGGGAAAGATGTAACTCTGTGAGATGAATTAACAGAACACAGAGCAGTTTCTCAGAAAGCTTCTTTCCAGTTTTGAACGGAAGATATTTCCTTTTTCACCATAGCCCTCTATGGGCTTCCAAATATCCCTTTGCCAATTCCACAAGAACAGCCTTAGCGAAAGGCTTCTTGAAGGGAAAGATGTAACTCTGTGAGATGAATTCACAGAACACAGAGCAGTTTCTCAGAAAGCTTCTTTCCAGTTTTGAACGGAAGATATTTCCTTTTTCACCATAGCCCTCTATAGGCTTCCAAATATCAATTTGCCAATTCCACAAGAACAGCCTTAGCGAAAGGCTTCTTGAAGGGAAAGATGTAACTCTGTGAGATGAATTAACAGAACACAGAGCAGTTTCTCAGAAAGCTTCTTTCCAGTTTTGAACGGAAGATATTTCCTTTTTCACCATAGCCCTCTATGGGCTTCCAAATATCCCTTTGCCAATTCCACAAGAACAGCCGTAGCGAAAGGCTTCTTGAAGGGAAAGATGTAACTCTGTGAGATGAATTAACAGAACACAAAGCAGTTTCTCAGAAAGCTTCTTTCAAGTTTTGAACGGAAGATATTTCCTTTTTCACCATAGCCTTCTATGGGCTTCCAAATATCCCTTTGCCAATTCCACAAGAACAGCCTTAGCGAAAGGCTTCTTGAAGGGAAAGATGTAACTCTGTGAGATGAATTAACAGAACACAGAGCAGTTTCTCAGAAAGCTTCTTTCCAGTTTTGAACGGAAGATATTTCCTTTTTCACCATAGCCCTCTATGGGCTTCCAAATATCCCTTTGTCAATTCCACAAGAACAGCCTTAGCGAAAGGCTTCTTGAAGGGAAAGATGTAACTCTGTGAGATGAATTAACAGAACACAGAGCAGTTTCTCAGAATGCTTCTTTCCAGTTTTGAACGGAAGATATTTCCTTTTTCACCATAGCCCTCTATGGGCTTCCAAATATCCCTTTGCCAATTCCACAAGAACAGCCTTAGCGAAAGGCTTCTTGAAGGGAAAGATGTAACTCTGTGAGATGAATTAACAGAACACAGAGCAGTTTCTCAGAAAGCTTCTTTCCAGTTTTGAACGGAAGATATTTCCTTTTTCACCATAGCCCTCTATGGGCTTCCAAATATCCCTTTGCCAATTCCACAAGAACAGCCTTAGCGAAAGGCTTCTTGAAGGGAAAGATGTAACTCTGTGAGATGAATTAACAGAACACAGAGCAGTTTCTCAGAAAGCTTCTTTCCAGTTTTGAACGGAAGATATTTCCTTTTTCACCATAGCCCTCTATGGGCTTCCAAATATCCCTTTGCCAATTCCACAAGAACAGCCTTAGCGAAAGGCTTCTTGAAGGGAAAGATGTAACTCTGTGAGATGAATTCACAGAACACAAAGCAGTTTCTCAGAAAGCTTCTTTCCAATTTTGAACGGAAGATATTTCCTTTTTCACCATAGCCTTCTATGGGCTTCCAAATATCCCTTTGCCAATTCCACAAGAACAGCCTTAGCGAAAGGCTTCTTGAAGGGAAAGATGTAACACTGTGAGATGAATTAACAGAACACAGAGCAGTTTCTCAGAAAGCTTCTTTCCAGTTTTGAACGGAAGATATTTCCTTTTTCACCATAGCCCTCTATGGACTTCCAAATATCCCTTTGCCAATTCCACAAGAACAGCCTTAGCGAAAGGCTTCTTGAAGGGAAAGATGTAACTCTGTGAGATGAATTAACAGAACACAGAGCAGTTTCTCAGAAAGCTTCTTTCAAGTTTTGAACGGAAGATATTTCCTTTTTCACCATAGCCCTCTATGGGCTTCCAAATATCCCTTTGCCAATTCCACAAGAACAGCCTTAGCGAAAGGCTTCTTGAAGGGAAAGATGTAACTCTGTGAGATGAATTAACAGAACACAGAGCAGTTTCTCAGAAAGCTTCTTTCCAGTTTTGAACGGAAGATATTTCTTTTTTCACCATAGCCCTCTATGGGCTTCCAAATATCCCTTTGCCAATTCCACAAGAAGAGCCTTAGCGAAAGGCTTCTTGAAGGGAAAGATGTAACTCTGTGAGATGAATTAACAGAACACAGAGCAGTTTCTCAGAAGGCTTCTTTCCAGTTTTGAACGGAAGATATTTCGTTTTTCACCATAGCCCTCTATGGGCTTCCAAATATCCCTTTGCCAATTCCACAAGAACAGCCCTAGCGAAAGGCTTCTTGAAGGGAAAGATGTAACTCTGTGAGATGAATTATCAGAACACAGAGCAGTTTCTAAGAAAGCTTCTTTCCAGTTTTGAACGGAAGATATTTCCTTTTTCACCATAGATCTCTATGGGCTTCCAAATATGCCTTTGCCAATTCCACAAGTACAGCCTTACGAAAGGCTTCTTGAAGGGAAAGATGTAACTCTGTGAGATGAATTAACAGAACACAGAGCAGTTTCTCAGAAAGCTTCTTTCCAGTTTTGAACGGAAGATATTTCCTTTTTCACCATAGCCCTCTATGGGCTTCCAAATATCCCTTTGCCAATTCCACAAGAACAGCCTTAACGAAAGGCTTCTTGAAGGGAAAGATGTAACTCTGTGAGATGAATTCACAGAACACAAAGCAGTTTCTCAGAAAGCTTCTTTCCAGTTTTGAACGGAAGATATTTCCTTTTTCACCATAGCCTTCTATGGGCTTCCAAATATCCCTTTGCCAATTCCACAAGAACAGCCTTAGCGAAAGGCTTCTTGAAGGGAAAGATGTAACTCTGTGAGATGAATTAACAGAACACAGAGCAGTTTCTCAGAAAGCTTCTTTCCAGTTTTGAACGGAAGATATTTCCTTTTTCACCATAGCCCTCTATGGGCTTCCAAATATCCCTTTGCCAATTCCACAAGAACAGCCTTAGCGAAAGGCTTCTTGAAGGGAAAGATGTAACTCTGTGAGATGAATTAACAGAACACAGAGCAGTTTCTCAGAGAGCTTCTTTCCAGTTTTGAACGGAAGATATTTCCTTTTTCACCATAGCCCTCTATGGGCTTCCGAATATCCCTTTGCCAATTCCACAAGAACAGCCTTAGCGAAAGGCTTCTTGAAGGGAAAGATGTAACTCTGTGAGATGAATTAACAGAACACAGAGCAGTTTCTCAGAAAGCTTCTTTCCAGTTTTGAACGGAAGATATTTCCTTTTTCACCATAGCCCTCTATGGTCTTCCAAATATCCCTTTGCCAATTCCACAAGTACAGCCTTACGAAAGCTTCTTGAAGGGAAAGATGTAACTCTGTGAGATGAATTAACAGAACACAGAGCAGTTTCTCAGAAAGCTTCTTTCCAGTTTTGAACGGAAGATATTTCCTTTTTCACCATAGCCCTCTATGGGCTTCCAAATATCCCTTTGCCAATTCCACAAGAACAGCCTTAGCGAAAGGCTTCTTGAAGGGAAAGATGTAACTCTGTGAGATGAATTCACAGAACACAAAGCAGTTTCTCAGAAAGCTTCTTTCCAATTTTGAACGGAAGATATTTCCTTTTTCAACATAGCCTTCTATGGGCTTCCAAATATCCCTTTGCCAATTCCACAAGAACAGCCTTAGCGAAAGGCTTCTTGAAGGGAAAGATGTAACTCTGTGAGATGAATTAACAGAACACAGAGCAGTTTCTCAGAAAGCTTCTTTCCAGTTTTGAACGGAAGATATTTCCTTTTTCACCATAGCCCTCTATGGGCTTCCAAATATCCCTTTGCAAATTCCACAAGAACAGCCTTAGCGAAAGGCTTCTTGAAGGGAAAGATGTAACCCTGTGAGATGAATTAACAGAACACAGAGCAGTTTCTCAGAAAGCTTCTTTCCAGTTTTGAACGGAAGATATTTCCTTTTTCACCATAGCCCTCTATGGGCTTCCAAATATCCCTTTGCCAATTCCACAAGAACAGCCTTAGCGAAAGGCTTCTTGAAGGGAAAGATGTAACTCTGTGAGATGAATTAACAGAACTCAGAGCAGTTTCTCAGAAAGCTTCTTTCCAGTTTTGAACGGAAGATATTTCCTTTTTCACCATAGCCCTCTATGGGCTTCCAAATATCCCTTTGCCAATTCCACAAGAACAGCCTTAGCGAAAGGCTTCTTGAAGGGAAAGATGTAAATCTGTGAGATGAATTAACAGAACACAGAGCAGTTTCTCAGAAAGCTTCTTTCCAGTTTTGAACGGAAGATATTTCCTTTTTCACCATAGCCCTCTATGGGCTTCCAAATATCAATTTGCCAATTCCACAAGAACAGCCTTAGCGAAAGGCTTCTTGAAGGGAAAGATGTAACTCTGTGAGATGAATTAACAGAACACAGAGCAGTTTCTCAGAAAGCTTCTTTCCAGTTTTGAACGGAAGATATTTCCTTTTTCACCATAGCCCTCTATGGGCTTCCAAATATCCCTTTGCCAATTCCACAAGAACAGCCTTAGCGAAAGGCTTCTTGAAGGGAAAGATGTAACTCTGTGAGATGAATTAACAGAACACAAAGCAGTTTCTCAGAAAGCTTCTTTCCAGTTTTGAACGGAAGATATTTCCTTTTTCACCATAGCCTTCTATGGGCTTCCAAATATCCCTTTGCCAATTCCACAAGAACAGCCTTAGCGAAAGGCTTCTTGAAGGGAAAGATGTAACTCTGTGAGATGAATTAACAGAACACAGAGCACTTTCTCAGAAAGCTTCTTTCCAGTTTTGAAGGGAAGATATTTCCTTTTTCACCATAGCCCTCTATGGGCTTCCAAATATCCCTTTGCCAATTCCACAAGAACAGCCTTAGCGAAAGGCTTCTTGAAGGGAAAGATGTAACTCTGTGAGATGAATTAACAGAACACAGAGCAGTTTCTCAGAAAGCTTCTTTCCAGTTTTGAACGGAAGATATTTTCTTTTTCACCATAGCCCTCTATGGGCTTCCAAATATCCCTTTGCCAATTCCACAAGAACAGCCTTAGCGAAAGGCTTCTTGAAGGGAAAGAGGTAACTCTGTGAGATGAATTAACAGAACACAGAGCAGTTTCTCAGAAAGCTTCTTTCCAGTTTTGAACGGAAGATATTTCCTTTTTAACCATAGCCTTCTATGGGCTTCCAAATATCCCTTTGCCAATTCCACGAGAACAGCCTTAGCGAAAGGCTTCTTGAAGGGAAAGATGTAACTGTGTGAGATGAATTAACAGAACACAGAGCAGTTTCTCAGAAAGCTTCTTTCCAGTTTTGAACGGAAGATATTTCCTTTTTCACCATAGCCCTCTATGGGCTTCCAAATATCCCTTTGCCAATTCCACAAGAACAGCCTTAGCGAAAGGCTTCTTGAAGGGAAAGATGTAACTCTTTGAGATGAATTCACAGAACACAGAGCAGTTTCTCAGAAAGCTTCGTTCCACTTTTGAACGGAAGATATTTCCTTTTTCACCATAGCCCTCTATGGGCTTCCAAATATCCCTTTACCAATTCCACAAGAACAGCCTTAGCGAAAGGTTTCTTGAAGGGAAAGATGTAACTCTGTGAGATGAATTCACAGAACACACAGCAGTTTCTCAGAAAGCTTCTTTCCAGTTTTGAACGGAAGATATTTCCTTTTTCACCATAGCCCTCTATGGGCTTCCAAATATCCCTTTGCCAATTCCACAAGAACAGCCTTAGCGAAAGGCTTCTTGAAGGGAAACATGTAACTCTGTGAGATGAATTAACAGAACACAGAGCAGTTTCTCAGAAAGCTTCTTTCCAGTTTTGAACGGAAGATATTTCCTTTTTCACCATAGCCCTCTATGGGCTTCCAAATATCCCTTTGCCAATTCCACAAGAACAGCCTTAGCGAAAGGCTTCTTGAAGGGAAAGATGTAACTCTGTGAGATGAATTAACAGAACACAGAGCAGTTTCTCAGAAAGCTTCTTTCCAGTTTTGAACGGAAGATATTTCCTTTTTCACCATAGCCCACTATGGGCTTCCAAATATCCCTTTGCCAATTCCACAAGTACAGCCTTAGCGAAAGGCTTCTTGAAGGGAAAGATGTAACTCTGTGAGATGATTTCACAGAACACAGAGCAGTTTCTCAGAAAGCTTCTTTCCAGTTTTGAACGGAAGATATTTCCTTTTTCACCATAGCCCTCTATGGGCTTCCAAATATCCCTTTGCCAACTGCACAAGAACAGCCTTAGCGAAAGGCTTCTTGAAGGGAAAGATGTAACTCTGTGAGATGAATTAACAGAACACAGAGCAGTTTCTCAGAAATCTTTCCAGTTTTGAACGGAAGATATTTCCTCTTTCACCATAGCCCTCTATGGGCTTCCAAATATCCATTTTCCAATTCCACAAGAACAGCCTTAGCGAAAGGCTTCTTGAAGGGAAAGATGTAACTCTGTGAGATGAATTAAGAGAACACAGAGCAGTTTCTCAGAAAGCTTCTTTCCAGTTTTGAACGGAAGATATTTCCTTTTTCACCATAGCCCTCTATCGGCTTCCAAATATCCCTTTGCCAATTCCACAAGAACAGCCTTAGCGAAAGGCTTCTTAAAGGGAAAGATGTAACTCTGTGAGATGAATTAACAGAACACAGAGCAGTTTCTCAGAAAGATTCTTTCCAGTTTTGAACGGAAGATATTTCCTCTTTCACCATAACCCTCTATGGGCTTCCAAATATCCCTTTGCCAATTCCACAAGAACAGCCTTAGCGAAAGGCTTCTTGAAGGGAAAGATGTAACTCTGTGAGATGAATTAACAGAACAAAGAGCAGTTTCTCAGAAAGCTTCTTTCCAGTTTTGAACGGAAGATATTTCCTTTTTCACCATAGCCCTCTATGGGCTTCCAAATATCCCTTTGCCAATTCCACAAGAACAGCCTTAGCGAAACGCTTCTTGAAGGGAAAGATGTAACTCTGTGAGATGAATTAACAGAACACAGAGCAGTTTCTCAGAAAGCTTCTTCCCAGTTTTGAACGGAAGATATTTCCTTTTTCACCATAGTCCTCTAAGGGCTTCCAAATATCCCTTTGCCAATTCCACAAGAACAGCCTTAGCGAAAGGCTTCTTGAAGGGAAAGATGTAACTCTGTGAGATGAATTAACAGAACACAGAGCAGTTTCTCAGAAAGCTTCTTTCCAGTTTTGAACGGAAGATATTTCCTTTTTCACCATTGCCCTCTATGGGCTTCCAAATATCCCTTTGCCAATTCCACAAGAACAGCCTTAGCGAAAGGCTTCTTGAAGGGCAAGATGTAACTCTGTGAGATGAATTAACAGAACACAGAGCAGTTTCTCAGAAAGCTTCTTTCCAGTTTTGAACGGAAGATATTTCCTTTTTCACCATAGCCCTCTATGGGCTTCCAAATATCCCTTTGCCAATTCCACAAGAACAGCCTTAGCGAAAGGTTTCTTGAAGGGAAAGATGTAACTCTGTGAGATGAATTAACAGAACACAGAGCAGTTTCTCAGAAAGCTTCTTTCCAGTTTTGAACGGAAGATATTTCCTTTTTCACCATAGCCCTCTATGGGCTTCCAAATATCCCTTTGCCAATTCCACAAGAACAGCCTTAGCGAAAGGCTTCTTGAAGGGAAAGATGTAACTCTGTGAGATGAATTAACAGAACACAGAGCAGTTTCTCAGAAAGCTTCTTTCCAGTTTTGAACGGAAGATATTTCTTTTTTCACCATAGATCTCTATGGGCTTCCAAATATCCCTTTGCCAATTCCACAAGAACAGCCTTAGCGAAAGGCTTCTTGAAGAGAAAGATGTAACTCTGTGAGATGAATTAACAGAACACAGAGCAGTTTCTCAGAAGGCTTCTTTCCAGTTTTGAACGGAAGATATTTCCTTTTTCACCATAGCCCTCTATGGGCTTCCAAATATCCCTTTGCCAATTCCAAAAGAACAGCCTTAGCGAAAGGCTTCTTGAAGGGAAAGATGTAACTCTGTGAGATGAATTATCAGAACACAGAGCAGTTTCAAAGAAAGCTTCTTTCCAGTTTTGAACGGAAGATATTTCCTTTTTCACCATAGCCCTCTATGGGCTTCCAAATATGCCTTTGCCAATTCCACAAGTACAGCCTTACGAAAGGCTTCTTGAAGGGAAAGATGTAACTCTGTGAGATGAATTAACAGAACACAGAGCAGTTTCTCAGAAAGCTTCTTTCCAGTTTTGAACGGAAGATATTTCCTTTTTCACCATAGCCCTCTATGGGCTTCCAAATATCCCTTTGCCAATTCCACAAGAACAGCCTTAGCGAAAGACTTCTTGAAGGGAAAGATGTATCTCTGTGAGATGAATTAACAGAACACAGAGCAGTTTCTCAGAAAGCTTCTTTCCAGTTTTGAACGGAAGATATTTCCTTTTTCACCATAGCCCTCTATGGGCTTCCAAATATCCCTTTGCCAATTCCACAAGAACAGCCTTAGCGAAAGGCTTCTTGATGGGAAAGATGTAACTCTGTGAGATGAATTAACAGAACACAGAGCAGTTTCTCAGAAAGCTTCTTTCCACTTTTGAACGGAAGATAATTCCTTTTTCACCATAGCCCTCTATGGGCTTCCAAATATCCCTTTGCCAATTCCACAAGAACAGCCTTAGCGAAAGGCTTCTTGAAGGGAAAGATGTAACTCTGTGAGATGAATTAACAGAACACAGAGCAGTTTCTCAGAAAGCTTCTTTCCAGTTTTGAACGGAGGATAATTGCTTTTTCACCATAGCCCACTATGGGCTTCCAAATATCCCTTTGCAAATTCCACCAGAACAGCCTTAGCGAAAGGCTTCTTGAAGGGAAAGATGTAACTCTGTGAGATGAATTAACAGAACACAGAGCAGTTTCTCAGAAAGCTTCTTTCCCCTTTTGAACGGAAGATAATTCCTTTTTCACCATAGCCCTCTATGGGCTTCCAAATATCCCTTTGCCAATTCCACAAGAACAGGCTTAGCGAAAGGCTTCTTGAAGGGAAAGATGTAACTCTGTGAGATGAATTAACAGAACACAGAGCTGTTTCTCAGAAAGCTTCTTTCCAGTTTTGAACGGAAGATATTTCCTTTTTCACCATAGCCCTCTATGGGCTTCCAAATATCCCTTTGCCAATTCCACAAGAACAGCCTTAGCGAAAGGCTTCTTGAAGGGAAAGATGTAACTCTGTGAGATGAATTCACAGAACACAAAGCAGTTTCTCAGAAAGCTTCTTTCCAGTTTTGAACGGAAGATATTTCCTTTTTCACCATAGCCCTCTATGGGCTTCCAAATATCCCTTTGCCAATTCCACAAGAACAGCCTTAGCGAAAGGCTTCTTGAAGGGCAAGATGTAACTCTGTGAGATGAATTAACAGAACACAGAGCAGTTTCTCAGAAAGCTTCTTTCCAGTTTTGAACGGAAGATATTTCCTTTTTCACCATAGCCCTCTATGGGCTTCCAAATATCCCTTTGCCAATTGCACAAGAACAGCCTTAGCGAAAGGCTTCTTGAAGGGAAAGATGTAACTCTGTGAGATGAATTAAGAGAACACAGAGCAGTTTCTCAGAAAGCTTCTTTCCAGTTTTGAACGGAAGATATTTCCTTTTTCACCATAGCCCTCTATCGGCTTCCAAATATCCCTTTGCCAATTCCACAAGAACAGCCTTAGCGAAAGGCTTCTTGAAGGGAAAGATGTAACTCTGTGAGATGAATTAACAGAACACAGAGCAGTTTCTAAGAAAGATTCTTTCCAGTTTTGAACGGAAGATATTTCCTCTTTCACCATAACCCTCTATGGGCTTCCAAATATCCCTTTGCCAATTCCACAAGAACAGCCTTAGCGAAAGGCTTCTTGAAGGGAAAGATGTAACTCTGTGAGATGAATTAACAGAACACAGAGCAGTTTCTCAGAAAGCTTCTTTCCAGTTTTGAACGGAAGATATTTCCTTTTTCACCATAGCCCTCTATGGGCTTCCAAATATCCCTTTGCCAATTCCACAAGAACAGCCTTAGCGAAACGCTTCTTGAAGGGAAAGATGTAACTCTGTGAGATGAATTAACAGAACACAGAGCAGTTTCTCAGAAAGCTTCTTCCCAGTTTTGAACGGAAGATATTTCCTTTTTCACCATAGTCCTCTAAGGGCTTCCAAATATCCCTTTGCCAATTCCACAAGAACAGCCTTAGCGAAAGGCTTCTTGAAGGGAAAGATGTAACTCTGTGAGATGAATTAACAGAACACAGAGCAGTTTCTCAGAAAGCTTCTTTCCAGTTTTGAACGGAAGATATTTCCTTTTTCACCATAGCCCTCTATGGGCTTCCAAATATCCCTTTGCCAATTCCACAAGAACAGCCTTAGCGAAAGGCTTCTTGAAGGGCAAGATGTAACTCTGTGAGATGAATTAACAGAACACAGAGCAGTTTCTCAGAAAGCTTCTTTTCAGTTTTGAACGGAAGATATTTCCTTTTTCACCATAGCCCTCTATGGGCTTCCAAATATCCCTTTGCCAATTCCACAAGAACAGCCTTAGCGAAAGGTTTCTTGAAGGGAAAGATGTAACTCTGTGAGATGAATTAACAGAACACAGAGCAGTTTCTCAGAAAGCTTCTTTCCAGTTTTGAACGGAAGATATTTCCTTTTTCACCATAGCCCTCTATGGGCTTCCAAATATCCCTTTGCCAATTCCACAAGAACAGCCTTAGCGAAAGGCTTCTTGAAGGGAAAGATGTAACTCTGTGAGATGAATTCACAGAACACAGAGCAGTTTCTCAGAAAGCTTCTTTCCAGTTTTGAACGGAAGATATTTCCTTTTTCACCATAGCCCTCTATGGGCTTCCAAATATCCCTTTGCCAATTCCACAAGAACAGCCTTAGCGAAAGGCTTCTTGAAGGGAAAGATGTAACTCTGTGAGATGAATTAACAGAACACAGAGCAGTTTCTCAGAAAGCTTCTTTCCAGTTTTGAACGGAAGATATTTCCTTTTTCACCATAGCCCTCTATGGGCTTCCAAATATCCCTTTGCCAATTCCACAAGAACAGCCTTAGCGAAAGGCTTCTTGAAGGGAAAGATGTAACTCTGTGAGATGAATTAACAGAACACAGAGCAGTTTCTCAGAAAGCTTCTTTCCAGTTTTGAACGGAAGATATTTCCTTTTTCACCATAGCCCTCTATGGGCTTCCAAATATCCCTTTGCCAATTCCACAAGAACAGCCTTAGCGAAAGGCTTCTTGAAGGGAAAGATGTAACTCTGTGAGATGAATTAACAGAACACAGAGCAGTTTCTCAGAAAGCTTCTTTCCAGTTTTGAACGGAAGATATTTCCTTTTTCACCATAGCCCTCTATGGGCTTCCAAATATCCCTTTGCCAATTCCACAAGTACAGCCTTAGCGAAAGGCTTCTTGAAGGGAAAGATGTAACTCTGTGAGATGATTTCACAGAACACAGAGCAGTTTCTCAGAAAGCTTCTTTCCAGTTTTGAACGGAAGATATTTCCTTTTTCACCATAGCCCTCTATGGGCTTCCAAATATCCCTTTGCCAACTGCACAAGAACAGCCTTAGCGAAAGGCTTCTTGAAGGGAAAGATGTAACTCTGTGAGATGAATTAACAGAACACAGAGCAGTTTCTCAGAAATCTTCTTTCCAGTTTTGAACGGAAGATATTTCCTCTTTCACCATAGCCCTCTATGGGCTTCCAAATATCCATTTTCCAATTCCACAAGAACAGCCTTAGCGAAAGGCTTCTTGAAGGGAAAGATGTAACTCTGCGAGATGAATTAACAGAACACAGAGCAGTTTCTCAGAAAGCTTCTTTCCAGTTTTGAACGGAAGATATTTCCTTTTTCACCATAGCCCTCTATGGGCTTCCAAATATCCCTTTGCCAATTCCACAAGAACAGCCTTAGCGAAAGACTTCTTGAAGGGAAAGATGTATCTCTGTGAGATGAATTAACAGAACACAGAGCAGTTTCTCAGAAAGCTTCTTTCCAGTTTTGAACGGAAGATATTTCCTTTTTCACCATAGCCCTCTATGGGCTTCCAAATATCCCTTTGCCAATTCCACAAGAACAGCCTTAGCGAAAGGCTTCTTGATGGGAAAGATGTAACTCTGTGAGATGAATTAACAGAACACAGAGCAGTTTCTCAGAAAGCTTCTTTCCACTTTTGAACGGAAGATAATTCCTTTTTCACCATAGCCCTCTATGGGCTTCCAAATATCCCTTTGCCAATTCCACAAGAACAGCCTTAGCGAAAGGCTTCTTGAAGGGAAAGATGTAACTCTGTGAGATGAATTAACAGAACACAGAGCAGTTTCTCAGAAAGCTTCTTTCCAGTTTTGAACGGAGGATAATTGCTTTTTCACCATAGCCCACTATGGGCTTCCAAATATCCCTTTGCAAATTCCACAAGAACAGCCTTAGCGAAAGGCTTCTTGAAGGGAAAGATGTAACTCTGTGAGATGAATTAACAGAACACAGAGCAGTTTCTCAGAAAGCTTCTTTCCCCTTTTGAACGGAAGATAATTCCTTTTTCACCATAGCCCTCTATGGGCTTCCAAATATCCCTTTGCCAATTCCACAAGAACAGCCTTAGCGAAAGGCTTCTTGAAGGGAAAGATGTAACTCTGTGAGATGAATTAACAGAACACAGAGCTGTTTCTCAGAAAGCTTCTTTCCAGTTTTGAACGGAAGATATTTCCTTTTTCACCATAGCCCTCTATGGGCTTCCAAATATCCCTTTGCCAATTCCACAAGAACAGCCTTAGCGAAAGGCTTCTTGAAGGGAAAGATGTAACTCTGTGAGATGAATTCACAGAACACAAAGCAGTTTCTCAGAAAGCTTCGTTCCACTTTTGAACGGAAGATATTTCCTTTTTCACCATAGCCCTCTATGGGCTTCCAAATATCCCTTTACCAATTCCACAAGAACAGCCTTAGCGAAAGGTTTCTTGAAGGGAAAGATGTAACTCTGTGAGATGAATTCACAGAACACAGAGCAGTTTCTCAGAAAGCTTCTTTCCAGTTTTGAACGGAAGATATTTCCTTTTTCACCATAGCCCTCTATGGGCTTCCAAATATCCCTTTGCCAATTCCACAAGAACAGCCTTAGCGAAAGGCTTCTTGAAGGGAAAGATGTAACTCTGTGAGATGAATTAACAGAACACAGAGCAGTTTCTCAGAAAGCTTCTTTCCAGTTGAACGGAAGATATTTCCTTTTTCACCATAGCCCTCTATGGGCTTCCAAATATCCCTTTGCCAATTCCACAAGAACAGCCTTAGCGAAAGGCTTCTTGAAGGGAAAGATGTAACTCTGTGAGATGAATTAACAGAACACAGAGCAGTTTCTCAGAAAGCTTCTTTCCAGTTTTGAACGGAAGATATTTCCTTTTTCACCATAACCCACTATGGGCTTCCAAATATCCCTTTGCCAATTCCACAAGTACAGCCTTAGCGAAAGGCTTCTTGAAGGGAAAGATGTAACTCTGTGAGATGATTTCACAGAACACAGAGCAGTTTCTCAGAAAGCTTCTTTCCAGTTTTGAACGGAAGATATTTCCTTTTTCACCATAGCCCTCTATGGGCTTCCAAATATCCCTTTGCCAACTGCACAAGAACAGCCTTAGCGAAAGGCTTCTTGAAGGGAAAGATGTAACTCTGTGAGATGAATTAACAGAACACAGAGCAGTTTCTCAGAAATCTTCTTTCCAGTTTTGAACGGAAGATATTTCCTCTTTCACCATAGCCCTCTATGGGCTTCCAAATATCCATTTTCCAATTCCACAAGAACAGCCTTAGCGAAAGGCTTCTTGAAGGGAAAGATGTAACTCTGCGAGATGAATTAACAGAACACAGAGCAGTTTCTCAGAAAGCTTCTTTCCAGTTTTGAACGGAAGATATTTCCTTTTTCACCATAGCCCTCTATGGGCTTCCAAATATCCCTTTGCCAATTCCACAAGAACAGCCTTAGCGAAAGACTTCTTGAAGGGAAAGATGTATCTCTGTGAGATGAATTAACAGAACACAGAGCAGTTTCTCAGAAAGCTTCTTTCCAGTTTTGAACGGAAGATATTTCCTTTTTCACCATAGCCCTCTATGGGCTTCCAAATATCCCTTTGCCAATTCCACAAGAACAGCCTTAGCGAAAGGCTTCTTGATGGGAAAGATGTAACTCTGTGAGATGAATTAACAGAACACAGAGCAGTTTCTCAGAAAGCTTCTTTCCACTTTTGAACGGAAGATAATTCCTTTTTCACCATAGCCCTCTATGGGCTTCCAAATATCCCTTTGCCAATTCCACAAGAACAGCCTTAGCGAAAGGCTTCTTGAAGGGAAAGATGTAACTCTGTGAGATGAATTAACAGAACACAGAGCAGTTTCTCAGAAAGCTTCTTTCCAGTTTTGAACGGAGGATAATTGCTTTTTCACCATAGCCCACTATGGGCTTCCAAATATCCCTTTGCAAATTCCACAAGAACAGCCTTAGCGAAAGGCTTCTTGAAGGGAAAGATGTAACTCTGTGAGATGAATTAACAGAACACAGAGCAGTTTCTCAGAAAGCTTCTTTCCCCTTTTGAACGGAAGATAATTCCTTTTTCACCATAGCCCTCTATGGGCTTCCAAATATCCCTTTGCCAATTCCACAAGAACAGGCTTAGCGAAAGGCTTCTTGAAGGGAAAGATGTAACTCTGTGAGATGAATTAACAGAACACAGAGCTGTTTCTCAGAAAGCTTCTTTCCAGTTTTGAACGGAAGATATTTCCTTTTTCACCATAGCCCTCTATGGGCTTCCAAATATCCCTTTGCCAATTCCACAAGAACAGCCTTAGCGAAAGGCTTCTTGAAGGGAAAGATGTAACTCTGTGAGATGAATTCACAGAACACAAAGCAGTTTCTCAGAAAGCTTCTTTCCAGTTTTGAACGGAAGATATTTCCTTTTTCACCATAGCCCTCTATGGGCTTCCAAATATCCCTTTGCCAATTCCACAAGAACAGCCTTAGCGAAAGGCTTCTTGAAGGGCAAGATGTAACTCTGTGAGATGAATTAACAGAACACAGAGCAGTTTCTCAGAAAGCTTCTTTCCAGTTTTGAACGGAAGATAATTCCTTTTTCACCATAGCCCTCTATGGGCTTCCAAATATCCCTTTGCCAATTCCACAAGAACAGCCTTAGCGAAAGGCTTCTTGAAGGGAAAGATGTAACTCTGTGAGATGAATTAACAGAACACAGAGCAGTTTCTCAGAAAGCTTCTTTCCAGTTTTGAACGGAAGATATTTCTTTTTTCACCATAGATCTCTATGGGCTGCCAAATATCCCTTTGCCAATTCCACAAGAACAGCCTTAGCGAAAGGCTTCTTGAAGAGAAAGATGTAACTCTGTGAGATGAATTAACAGAACACAGAGAAGTTTCTCAGAAGGCTTCTTTCCAGTTTTGAACGGAAGATATTTCCTTTTTCACCATAGCCCTCTATGGGCTTCCAAATATCCCTTTGCCAATTCCAAAAGAACAGCCTTAGCGAAAGGCTTCTTGAAGGGCAAGATGTAACTCTGTGAGATGAATTAACAGAACACAGAGCAGTTTCTCAGAAAGCTTCTTTCCAGTTTTGAAGGGAAGATATTTCCTTTTTCACCATAGCCCTCTATGGGCTTCCAAATATCCCTTTGCCAATTCCACAAGAACAGCCTTAGCGAAAGGCTTCTTGAAGGGAAAGATGTAACTCTGTGAGATGAATTAACAGAACACAGAGCAGTTTCTCAGAAAGCTTCTTTCCAGTTTTGAACGGAAGATATTTTCTTTTTCACCATAGCCCTCTATGGGCTTCCAAATATCCCTTTGCCAATTCCACAAGAACAGCCTTAGCGAAAGGCTTCTTGAAGGGAAAGATGTAACTCTGTGAGATGAATTAACAGAACACAGAGCAGTTTCTCAGAAAGCTTCTTTCCAGTTTTGAACGGAAGATATTTCCTTTTTAACCATAGCCCTCTATGGGCTTCCAAATATCCCTTTGCCAATTCCACGAGAACAGCCTTAGCGAAAGGCTTCTTGAAGGGAAAGATGTAACTCTGTGAGATGAATTAACAGAACACAGAGCAGTTTCTCAGAAAGCTTCTTTCCAGTTTTGAACGGAAGATATTTCCTTTTTCACCATAGCCCTCTATGGGCTTCCAAATATCCCTTTGCCAATTCCACAAGAACAGCCTTAGCGAAAGGCTTCTTGAAGGGAAAGATGTAACTCTGTGAGATGAATTCACAGAACACAGAGCAGTTTCTCAGAAAGCTTCGTTCCACTTTTGAACGGAAGATATTTCCTTTTTCACCTTAGCCCTCTATGGGCTTCCAAATATCCCTTTACCAATTCCACAAGAACAGCCTTAGCGAAAGGTTTCTTGAAGGGAAAGATGTAACTCTGTGAGATGAATTCACAGAACACAGAGCAGTTTCTCAGAAAGCTTCTTTCCAGTTTTGAACGGAAGATATTTCCTTTTTCACCATAGCCCTCTATGGGCTTCCAAATATCCCTTTGCCAATTCCACAAGAACAGCCTTAGCGAAAGGCTTCTTGAAGGGAAAGATGTAACTCTGTGAGATGAATTAACAGAACACAGAGCAGTTTCTCAGAAAGCTTCTTTCCAGTTGAACGGAAGATATTTCCTTTTTCACCACAGCCCTCTATGGGCTTCCAAATATCCCTTTGCCAATTCCACAAGAACAGCCTTAGCGAAAGGCTTCTTGAAGGGAAAGATGTAACTCTGTGAGATGAATTAACAGAACACAGAGCAGTTTCTCAGAAAGCTTCTTTCCAGTTTTGAACGGAAGATATTTCCTTTTTCACCATAACCCACTATGGGCTTCCAAATATCCCTTTGCCAATTCCACAAGTACAGCCTTAGCGAAAGGCTTCTTGAAGGGAAAGATGTAACTCTGTGAGATGATTTCACAGAACACAGAGCAGTTTCTCAGAAAGCTTCTTTCCAGTTTTGAACGGAAGATATTTCCTTTTTCACCATAGCCCTCTATGGGCTTCCAAATATCCCTTTGCCAACTGCACAAGAACAGCCTTAGCGAAAGGCTTCTTGAAGGGAAAGATGTAACTCTGTGAGATGAATTAACAGAACACAGAGCAGTTTCTCAGAAATCTTCTTTCCAGTTTTGAACGGAAGATATTTCCTCTTTCACCATAGCCCTCTATGGGCTTCCAAATATCCATTTTCCAATTCCACAAGAACAGCCTTAGCGAAAGGCTTCTTGAAGGGAAAGATGTAACTCTGCGAGATGAATTAACAGAACACAGAGCAGTTTCTCAGAAAGCTTCTTTCCAGTTTTGAACGGAAGATATTTCCTTTTTCACCATAGCCCTCTATGGGCTTCCAAATATCCCTTTGCCAATTCCACAAGAACAGCCTTAGCTAAAGACTTCTTGAAGGGAAAGATGTATCTCTGTGAGATGAATTAACAGAACACAGAGCAGTTTCTCAGAAAGCTTCTTTCCAGTTTTGAACGGAAGATATTTCCTTTTTCACCATAGCCCTCTATGGGCTTCCAAATATCCCTTTGCCAATTCCACAAGAACAGCCTTAGCGAAAGGCTTCTTGATGGGAAAGATGTAACTCTGTGAGGTGAATTAACAGAACACAGAGCAGTTTCTCAGAAAGCTTCTTTCCACTTTTGAACGGAAGATATTTCCTTTTTCACCATAGCCCTCTATGGGCTTCCAAATATCCCTTTGCCAATTCCACAAGAACAGCCTTAGCGAAAGGCTTCTTGAAGGGAAAGATGTAACTCTGTGAGATGAATTAACAGAACACAGAGCAGTTTCTCAGAAAGCTTCTTTCCAGTTTTGAACGGAGGATAATTTCTTTTTCACCATAGCCCACTATGGGCTTCCAAATATCCCTTTGCAAATTCCACAAGAACAGCCTTAGCGAAAGGCTTCTTGAAGGGAAAGATGTAACTCTGTGAGATGAATTAACAGAACACAGAGCAGTTTCTCAGAAAGCTTCTTTCCCCTTTTGAACGGAAGATAATTCCTTTTTCACCATAGCCCTCTATGGGCTTCCAAATATCCCTTTGCCAATTCCACAAGAACAGCCTTAGCGAAAGGCTTCTTGAAGGGAAAGATGTAACTCTGTGAGATGAATTAACAGAACACAGAGCTGTTTCTCAGAAAGCTTCTTTCCAGTTTTGAACGGAAGATATTTCCTTTTTCACCATAGCCCTCTATGGGCTTCCAAATATCCCTTTGCCAATTCCACAAGAACAGCCTTAGCGAAAGGCTTCTTGAAGGGAAAGATGTAACTCTGTGAGATGAATTCACAGAACACAAAGCAGTTTCTCAGAAAGCTTCTTTCCAGTTTTGAACGGAAGATATTTCCTTTTTCACCATAGCCCTCTATGGGCTTCCAAATATCCCTTTGCCAATTCCACAAGAACAGCCTTAGCGAAAGGCTTCTTGAAGGGCAAGATGTAACTCTGTGAGATGAATTAACAGAACACAGAGCAGTTTCTCAGAAAGCTTCTTTCCAGTTTTGAACGGAAGATATTTCCTTTTTCACCATAGCCCTCTATGGGCTTCCAAATATCCCTTTGCCAATTGCACAAGAACAGCCTTAGCGAAAGGCTTCTTGAAGGGAAAGATGTAACTCTGTGAGATGAATTAAGAGAACACAGAGCAGTTTCTCAGAAAGCTTCTTTCCAGTTTTGAACGGAAGATATTTCCTTTTTCACCATAGCCCTCTATCGGCTTCCAAATATCCCTTTGCCAATTCCACAAGAACAGCCTTAGCGAAAGGCTTCTTGAAGGGAAAGATGTAACTCTGTGAGATGAATTAACAGAACACAGAGCAGTTTCTCAGAAAGATTCTTTCCAGTTTTGAACGGAAGATATTTCCTCTTTCACCATAACCCTCTATGGGCTTCCAAATATCCCTTTGCCAATTCCACAAGAACAGCCTTAGCGAAAGGCTTCTTGAAGGGAAAGATGTAACTCTGTGAGATGAATTAACAGAACACAGAGCAGTTTCTCAGAAAGCTTCTTTCCAGTTTTGAACGGAAGATATTTCCTTTTTCACCATAGCCCTCTATGGGCTTCCAAATATCCCTTTGCCAATTCCACAAGAACAGCCTTAGCGAAACGCTTCTTGAAGGGAAAGATGTAACTCTGTGAGATGAATTAACAGAACACAGAGCAGTTTCTCAGAAAGCTTCTTCCCAGTTTTGAACGGAAGATATTTCCTTTTTCACCATAGTCCTCTAAGGGCTTCCAAATATCCCTTTGCCAATTCCACAAGAACAGCCTTAGCGAAAGGCTTCTTGAAGGGAAAGATGTAACTCTGTGAGATGAATTAACAGAACACAGAGCAGTTTCTCAGAAAGCTTCTTTCCAGTTTTGAACGGAAGATATTTCCTTTTTCACCATAGCCCTCTATGGGCTTCCAAATATCCCTTTGCCAATTCCACAAGAACAGCCTTAGCGAAAGGCTTCTTGAAGGGCAAGATGTAACTCTGTGAGATGAATTAACAGAACACAGAGCAGTTTCTCAGAAAGCTTCTTTCCAGTTTTGAACGGAAGATATTTCCTTTTTCACCATAGCCCTCTATGGGCTTCCAAATATCCCTTTGCCAATTCCACAAGAACAGCCTTAGCGAAAGGTTTCTTGAAGGGAAAGATGTAACTCTGTGAGATGAATTAACAGAACACAGAGCAGTTTCTCAGAAAGCTTCTTTCCAGTTTTGAACGGAAGATATTTCCTTTTTCACCATAGCCCTCTATGGGCTTCCAAATATCCCTTTGCCAATTCCACAAGAACAGCCTTAGCGAAAGGCTTCTTGAAGGGAAAGATGTAACTCTGTGAGATGAATTAACAGAACACAGAGCAGTTTCTCAGAAAGCTTCTTTCCAGTTTTGAACGGAAGATATTTCTTTTTTCACCATAGATCTCTATGGGCTTCCAAATATCCCTTTGCCAATTCCACAAGAACAGCCTTAGCGAAAGGCTTCTTGAAGAGAAAGATGTAACTCTGTGAGATGAATTAACAGAACACAGAGCAGTTTCTCAGAAGGCTTCTTTCCAGTTTTGAACGGAAGATATTTCCTTTTTCACCATAGCCCTCTATGGGCTTCCAAATATCCCTTTGCCAATTCCAAAAGAACAGCCTTAGCGAAAGGCTTCTTGAAGGGAAAGATGTAACTCTGTGAGATGAATTATCAGAACACAGAGCAGTTTCAAAGAAAGCTTCTTTCCAGTTTTGAACGGAAGATATTTCCTTTTTCACCATAGCCCTCTATGGGCTTCCAAATATGCCTTTGCCAATTCCACAAGTACAGCCTTACGAAAGTCTTCTTGAAGGGAAAGATGTAACTCTGTGAGATGAATTAACAGAACACAGAGCAGTTTCTCAGAAAGCTTCTTTCCAGTTTTGAACGGAAGATATTTCCTTTTTCACCATAGCCCTCTATGGGCTTCCAAATATCCCTTTGCCAATTCCACAAGAACAGCCTTAGCGAAAGGCTTCTTGAAGGGAAAGATGTAACTCTGTGAGATGAATTAACAGAACACAGAGCAGTTTCTCAGAAAGCTTCTTTCCAGTTTTGAACGGAAGATATTTCCTTTTTCACCATAGCCCTCTATGGGCTTCCAAATATCCCTTTGCCAATTCCACAAGAACAGCCTTAGCGAAAGGCTTCTTGAAGGGAAAGATGTAACTCTGTGAGATGAATTAACAGGACACAGAGCAGTTTCTCAGAAAGCTTCTTTCCAGTTTTGAACGGAAGATATTTCCTTTTTCACCATAGCCCTCTATGGGCTTCCAAATATCCCTTTGCCAATTCCACAAGAACAGCCTTAGCGAAAGGCTTCTTGAAGGGAAAGATGTAACTCTGTGAGATGAATTAACAGAACACAGAGCAGTTTCTCAGAAAGCTTCTTTCCAGTTTTGAACGGAAGATATTTCCTTTTTCACCATAGCCTTCTATGGTCTTCCAAATATCCCTTTGCCAATTCCACAAGTACAGCCTTACGAAAGGCTTCTTGAAGGGAAAGATGTAACTCTGTGAGATGAATTAACAGAACACAGAGCAGTTTCTCAGAAAGCTTCTTTCCAGTTTTGAACGGAAGATATTTCCTTTTTCACCATAGCCCTCTATGGGCTTCCAAATATCCCTTTGCCAATTCCACAAGAACAGCCCTAGCGAAAGGCTTCTTGAAGGGAAAGATGTAACTCTGTGAGATGAATTCACAGAACACAAAGCAGTTTCTCAGAAAGCTTCTTTCCAATTTTGAACGGAAGATATTTCCTTTTTCACCATAGCCCTCTATGGGCTTCCAAATATCCCTTTGCCAATTCCACAAGAACAGCCTTAGCGAAAGGCTTCTTGAAGGGAAAGATGTAACTCTGTGAGATGAATTAACAGAACACAGAGCAGTTTCTCAGAAAGCTTCTTTCCAGTTTTGAACGGAAGATATTTCCTTTTTTACCGTAGCCCTCTATGGGCTTCCAAATATCCCTTTGCCAATTCCACAAGAACAGCCTTAGCGAAAGGCTTCTTGAAGGGAAAGATGTAACTCTGTGAGATGAATTAACAGAACACAGAGCAGTTTCTCAGAAAGCTTCTTTCCAGTTTTGAACGGAAGATATTTCTTTTTTCACTATAGCCCTCTATGGGCTTCAAAATATCCCTTTGCCAATTCCACAAGAACAGCCTTAGCGAAAGGCTTCTTGAAGGGAAAGATGTAACTCTGTGAGATGAATTAACAGAACACAGAGCAGTTTCTCAGAAAGCTTCTTTCCAGTTTTGAACGGAAGATATTTCCTTTTTCACCATAGCCCTCTATGGGCTTCCAAATATCCCTTTGCCAATTCCACAAGAACAGCCTTAGCGAAAGGCTTCTTGAAGGGAAAGATGTAACTCTGTGAGATGAATTCACAGAACACAGAGCAGTTTCTCAGAAAGCTTCTTTCCAGTTTTGAACGGAAGATATTTCCTTTTTCACCATAGCCCTCTATGGGCTTCCAAATATCAATTTGCCAATTCCACAAGAACAGCCTTAGCGAAAGGCTTCTTGAAGGGAAAGATGTAACTCTGTGAGATGAATTAACAGAACACAGAGCAGTTTCTCAGAAAGCTTCTTTCCAGTTTTGAACGGAAGATATTTCCTTTTTCACCATAGCCCTCTATGGGCTTCCAAATATCCCTTTGCCAATTCCACAAGAACAGCCTTAGCGAAAGGCTTCTTGAAGGGAAAGATGTAACTCTGTGAGATGAATTAACAGAACACAAAGCAGTTTCTCAGAAAGCTTCTTTCAAGTTTTGAACGGAAGATATTTCCTTTTTCACCATAGCCTTCTATGGGCTTCCAAATATCCCTTTGCCAATTCCACAAGAACAGCCTTAGCGAAAGGCTTCTTGAAGGGAAAGATGTAACTCTGTGAGATGAATTAACAGAACACAGAGCAGTTTCTCAGAAAGCTTCTTTCCAGTTTTGAACGGAAGATATTTCCTTTTTCACCATAGCCCTCTATGGGCTTCCAAATATCCCTTTGTCAATTCCACAAGAACAGCCTTAGCGAAAGGCTTCTTGAAGGGAAAGATGTAACTCTGTGAGATGAATTAACAGAACACAGAGCAGTTTCTCAGAAAGCTTCTTTCCAGTTTTGAACGGAAGATATTTCCTTTTTCACCATAGCCCTCTATGGGCTTCCAAATATCCCTTTGCCAATTCCACAAGAACAGCCTTAGCGAAAGGCTTCTTGAAGGGAAAGATGTAACTCTGTGAGATGAATTAACAGAACACAGGGCAGTTTCTCAGAAAGCTTCTTTCCAGTTTTGAACGGAAGATATTTCCTTTTTCACCATAGCCCTCTATGGGCTTCCAAATATCCCTTTGCCAATTCCACAAGAACAGCCTTAGCGAAAGGCTTCTTGAAGGGAAAGATGTAACTCTGTGAGATGAATTAACAGAACACAGAGCAGTTTCTCAGAAAGCTTCTTTCCAGTTTTGAACGGAAGATATTTCCTTTTTCACCATAGCCCTCTATGGGCTTCCGAATATCCCTTTGCCAATTCCACAAGAACAGCCTTAGCGAAAGGCTTCTTGAAGGGAAAGATGTAACTCTGTGAGATGAATTAACAGAACACAGAGCAGTTTCTCAGAAAGCTTCTTTCCAGTTTTGAACGGAAGATATTTCCTTTTTCACCATAGCCCTCTATGGGCTTCCAAATATCCCTTTGCCAATTCCACAAGAACAGCCTTAGCGAAAGGCTTCTTGAAGGGAAAGATGTAACACTGTGAGATGAATTAACAGAACACAGAGCAGTTTCTCAGAAAGCTTCTTTCCAGTTTTGAACAGAAGATATTTCCTTTTTCACCATAGCCCTCTATGGGCTTCCAAATATCCCTTTGCCAATTCCACAAGAACAGCCTTAGCGAAAGGCTTCTTGAAGGGAAAGATGTAACTCTGTGAGATGAATTAACAGAACACAGAGCAGTTTCTCAGAAAGCTTCTTTCCAGTTTTGAACGGAAGATATTTCCTTTTTCACCATAGCCCTCTATGGGCTTCCAAATATCCCTTTGCCAATTCCACAAGAACAGCCTTACCGAAAGGCTTCTTGAAGGGAAAGATGTAACTCTGTGAGATGAATTAACAGAACACAGAGCAGTTTCTCAGAAAGCTTCTTTCCAGTTTTGAACGGAAGATATTTCTTTTTTCACCATAGCCATCTATGGGCTTCCAAATATCCCTTTGCCAATTCCACAAGAAGAGCCTTAGCGAAAGGCTTCTTGAAGGGAAAGATGTAACTCTGTGAGATGAATTAACAGAACACAGAGCAGTTTCTCAGAAGGCTTCTTTCCAGTTTTGAACGGAAGATATTTCGTTTTTCACCATAGCCCTCTATGGGCTTCCAAATATCCCTTTGCCAATTCCACAAGAACAGCCTTAGCGAAAGGCTTCTTGAAGGGAAAGATGTAACTCTGTGAGATGAATTATCAGAACACAGAGCAGTTTCTAAGAAAGCTTCTTTCCAGTTTTGAACGGAAGATATTTCCTTTTTCACCATAGCCCTCTATGGGCTTCCAAATATCCCTTTGTCAATTCCACAAGAACAGCCTTAGCGAAAGGCTTCTTGAAGGGAAAGATGTAACTCTGTGAGATGAATTAACAGAACACAGAGCAGTTTCTCAGAAAGCTTCTTTCCAGTTTTGAACGGAAGATATTTCCTTTTTCACCATAGCCCTCTATGGGCTTCCAAATATCCCTTTGCCAATTCCACAAGAACAGCCTTAGCGAAAGGCTTCTTGAAGGGAAAGATGTAACTCTGTGAGATGAATTAACAGAACACAGAGCAGTTTCTCAGAAAGCTTCTTTCCAGTTTTGAACGGAAGATATTTCCTTTTTCACCATAGCCCTCTATGGGCTTCCAAATATCCCTTTGCCAATTCCACAAGAACAGCCTTAGCGAAAGGCTTCTTGAAGGGAAAGATGTAACTCTGTGAGATGAATTAACAGAACACAGAGCAGTTTCTCAGAAAGCTTCTTTCCAGTTTTGAACGGAAGATATTTCCTTTTTCACCATAGCCCTCTATGGGCTTCCAAATATCCCTTTGCCAATTCCACAAGAACAGCCTTAGCGAAAGGCTTCTTGAAGGGAAAGATGTAACTCTGTGAGATGAATTAACAGAACACAGAGCAGTTTCTCAGAAAGCTTCTTTCCAGTTTTGAACGGAAGATATTTCCTTTTTCACCATAGCCCTCTATGGGCTTCCAAATATCCCTTTGCCAATTCCACAAGAACAGCCTTAGCGAAAGGCTTCTTGAAGGGAAAGATGTAACTCTGTGAGATGAATTAACAGAACACAGAGCAGTTTCTCAGAAAGCTTCTTTCCAGTTTTGAACGGAAGATATTTCCTTTTTCACCATAACCCACTATGGGCTTCCAAATATCCCTTTGCCAATTCCACAAGTACAGCCTTAGTGAAAGGCTTCTTGAAGGGAAAGATGTAACTCTGTGAGATGATTTCACAGAACACAGAGCAGTTTCTCAGAAAGCTTCTTTCCAGTTTTGAACGGAAGATATTTCCTTTTTCACCATAGCCCTCTATGGGCTTCCAAATATCCCTTTGCCAACTGCACAAGAACAGCCTTAGCGAAAGGCTTCTTGAAGGGAAAGATGTAACTCTGTGAGATGAATTAACAGAACACAGAGCAGTTTCTCAGAAATCTTCTTTCCAGTTTTGAACGGAAGATATTTCCTCTTTCACCATAGCCCTCTATGGGCTTCCAAATATCCATTTTCCAATTCCACAAGAACAGCCTTAGCGAAAGGCTTCTTGAAGGGAAAGATGTAACTCTGCGAGATGAATTAACAGAACACAGAGCAGTTTCTCAGAAAGCTTCTTTCCAGTTTTGAACGGAAGATATTTCCTTTTTCACCATAGCCCTCTATGGGCTTCCAAATATCCCTTTGCCAATTCCACAAGAACAGCCTTAGCGAAAGACTTCTTGAAGGGAAAGATGTATCTCTGTGAGATGAATTAACAGAACACAGAGCAGTTTCTCAGAAAGCTTCTTTCCAGTTTTGAACGGAAGATATTTCCTTTTTCACCATAGCCCTCTATGGGCTTCCAAATATCCCTTTGCCAATTCCACAAGAACAGCCTTAGCGAAAGGCTTCTTGATGGGAAAGATGTAACTCTGTGAGATGAATTAACAGAACACAGAGCAGTTTCTCAGAAAGCTTCTTTCCACTTTTGAACGGAAGATAATTCCTTTTTCACCATAGCCCTCTATGGGCTTCCAAATATCCCTTTGCCAATTCCACAAGAACAGCCTTAGCGAAAGGCTTCTTGAAGGGAAAGATGTAACTCTGTGAGATGAATTAACAGAACACAGAGCAGTTTCTCAGAAAGCTTCTTTCCAGTTTTGAACGGAGGATAATTGCTTTTTCACCATAGCCCACTATGGGCTTCCAAATATCCCTTTGCAAATTCCACAAGAACAGCCTTAGCGAAAGGCTTCTTGAAGGGAAAGATGTAACTCTGTGAGATGAATTAACAGAACACAGAGCAGTTTCTCAGAAAGCTTCTTTCCCCTTTTGAACGGAAGATAATTCCTTTTTCACCATAGCCCTCTATGGGCTTCCAAATATCCCTTTGCCAATTCCACAAGAACAGCCTTAGCGAAAGGCTTCTTGAAGGGAAAGATGTAACTCTGTGAGATGAATTAACAGAACACAGAGCTGTTTCTCAGAAAGCTTCTTTCCAGTTTTGAACGGAAGATATTTCCTTTTTCACCATAGCCCTCTATGGGCTTCCAAATATCCCTTTGCCAATTCCACAAGAACAGCCTTAGCGAAAGGCTTCTTGAAGGGAAAGATGTAACTCTGTGAGATGAATTCACAGAACACAAAGCAGTTTCTCAGAAAGCTTCGTTCCACTTTTGAACGGAAGATATTTCCTTTTTCACCATAGCCCTCTATGGGCTTCCAAATATCCCTTTACCAATTCCACAAGAACAGCCTTAGCGAAAGGTTTCTTGAAGGGAAAGATGTAACTCTGTGAGATGAATTCACAGAACACAGAGCAGTTTCTCAGAAAGCTTCTTTCCAGTTTTGAACGGAAGATATTTCCTTTTTCACCATAGCCCTCTATGGGCTTCCAAATATCCCTTTGCCAATTCCACAAGAACAGCCTTAGCGAAAGGCTTCTTGAAGGGAAAGATGTAACTCTGTGAGATGAATTAACAGAACACAGAGCAGTTTCTCAGAAAGCTTCTTTCCAGTTGAACGGAAGATATTTCCTTTTTCACCATAGCCCTCTATGGGCTTCCAAATATCCCTTTGCCAATTCCACAAGAACAGCCTTAGCGAAAGGCTTCTTGAAGGGAAAGATGTAACTCTGTGAGATGAATTAACAGAACACAGAGCAGTTTCTCAGAAAGCTTCTTTCCAGTTTTGAACGGAAGATATTTCCTTTTTCACCATAACCCACTATGGGCTTCCAAATATCCCTTTGCCAATTCCACAAGTACAGCCTTAGCGAAAGGCTTCTTGAAGGGAAAGATGTAACTCTGTGAGATGATTTCACAGAACACAGAGCAGTTTCTCAGAAAGCTTCTTTCCAGTTTTGAACGGAAGATATTTCCTTTTTCACCATAGCCCTCTATGGGCTTCCAAATATCCCTTTGCCAACTGCACAAGAACAGCCTTAGCGAAAGGCTTCTTGAAGGGAAAGATGTAACTCTGTGAGATGAATTAACAGAACACAGAGCAGTTTCTCAGAAATCTTCTTTCCAGTTTTGAACGGAAGATATTTCCTCTTTCACCATAGCCCTCTATGGGCTTCCAAATATCCATTTTCCAATTCCACAAGAACAGCCTTAGCGAAAGGCTTCTTGAAGGGAAAGATGTAACTCTGCGAGATGAATTAACAGAACACAGAGCAGTTTCTCAGAAAGCTTCTTTCCAGTTTTGAACGGAAGATATTTCCTTTTTCACCATAGCCCTCTATGGGCTTCCAAATATCCCTTTGCCAATTCCACAAGAACAGCCTTAGCGAAAGACTTCTTGAAGGGAAAGATGTATCTCTGTGAGATGAATTAACAGAACACAGAGCAGTTTCTCAGAAAGCTTCTTTCCAGTTTTGAACGGAAGATATTTCCTTTTTCACCATAGCCCTCTATGGGCTTCCAAATATCCCTTTGCCAATTCCACAAGAACAGCCTTAGCGAAAGGCTTCTTGATGGGAAAGATGTAACTCTGTGAGATGAATTAACAGAACACAGAGCAGTTTCTCAGAAAGCTTCTTTCCACTTTTGAACGGAAGATAATTCCTTTTTCACCATAGCCCTCTATGGGCTTCCAAATATCCCTTTGCCAATTCCACAAGAACAGCCTTAGCGAAAGGCTTCTTGAAGGGAAAGATGTAACTCTGTGAGATGAATTAACAGAACACAGAGCAGTTTCTCAGAAAGCTTCTTTCCAGTTTTGAACGGAGGATAATTGCTTTTTCACCATAGCCCACTATGGGCTTCCAAATATCCCTTTGCAAATTCCACAAGAACAGCCTTAGCGAAAGGCTTCTTGAAGGGAAAGATGTAACTCTGTGAGATGAATTAACAGAACACAGAGCAGTTTCTCAGAAAGCTTCTTTCCCCTTTTGAACGGAAGATAATTCCTTTTTCACCATAGCCCTCTATGGGCTTCCAAATATCCCTTTGCCAATTCCACAAGAACAGCCTTAGCGAAAGGCTTCTTGAAGGGAAAGATGTAACTCTGTGAGATGAATTAACAGAACACAGAGCTGTTTCTCAGAAAGCTTCTTTCCAGTTTTGAACGGAAGATATTTCCTTTTTCACCATAGCCCTCTATGGGCTTCCAAATATCCCTTTGCCAATTCCACAAGAACAGCCTTAGCGAAAGGCTTCTTGAAGGGAAAGATGTAACTCTGTGAGATGAATTCACAGAACACAAAGCAGTTTCTCAGAAAGCTTCTTTCCAGTTTTGAACGGAAGATATTTCCTTTTTCACCATAGCCCTCTATGGGCTTCCAAATATCCCTTTGCCAATTCCACAAGAACAGCCTTAGCGAAAGGCTTCTTGAAGGGCAAGATGTAACTCTGTGAGATGAATTAACAGAACACAGAGCAGTTTCTCAGAAAGCTTCTTTCCAGTTTTGAAAGGAAGATATTTCCTTTTTCACCATAGCCCTCTATGGGCTTCCAAATATCCCTTTGCCAATTGCACAAGAACAGCCTTAGCGAAAGGCTTCTTGAAGGGAAAGATGTAACTCTGTGAGATGAATTAAGAGAACACAGAGCAGTTTCTCAGAAAGCTTCTTTCCAGTTTTGAACGGAAGATATTTCCTTTTTCACCATAGCCCTCTATCGGCTTCCAAATATCCCTTTGCCAATTCCACAAGAACAGCCTTAGCGAAAGGCTTCTTGAAGGGAAAGATGTAACTCTGTGAGATGAATTAACAGAACACAGAGCAGTTTCTAAGAAAGATTCTTTCCAGTTTTGAACGGAAGATATTTCCTCTTTCACCATAACCCTCTATGGGCTTCCAAATATCCCTTTGCCAATTCCACAAGAACAGCCTTAGCGAAAGGCTTCTTGAAGGGAAAGATGTAACTCTGTGAGATGAATTAACAGAACACAGAGCAGTTTCTCAGAAAGCTTCTTTCCAGTTTTGAACGGAAGATATTTCCTTTTTCACCATAGCCCTCTATGGGCTTCCAAATATCCCTTTGCCAATTCCACAAGAACAGCCTTAGCGAAACGCTTCTTGAAGGGAAAGATGTAACTCTGTGAGATGAATTAACAGAACACAGAGCAGTTTCTCAGAAAGCTTCTTCCCAGTTTTGAACGGAAGATATTTCCTTTTTCACCATAGTCCTCTAAGGGCTTCCAAATATCCCTTTGCCAATTCCACAAGAACAGCCTTAGCGAAAGGCTTCTTGAAGGGAAAGATGTAACTCTGTGAGATGAATTAACAGAACACAGAGCAGTTTCTCAGAAAGCTTCTTTCCAGTTTTGAACGGAAGATATTTCCTTTTTCACCATAGCCCTCTATGGGCTTCCAAATATCCCTTTGCCAATTCCACAAGAACAGCCTTAGCGAAAGGCTTCTTGAAGGGCAAGATGTAACTCTGTGAGATGAATTAACAGAACACAGAGCAGTTTCTCAGAAAGCTTCTCTCCAGTTTTGAACGGAAGATATTTCCTTTTTCACCATAGCCCTCTATGGGCTTCCAAATATCCCTTTGCCAATTCCACAAGAACAGCCTTAGCGAAAGGTTTCTTGAAGGGAAAGATGTAACTCTGTGAGATGAATTAACAGAACACAGAGCAGTTTCTCAGAAAGCTTCTTTCCAGTTTTGAACGGAAGATATTTCCTTTTTCACCATAGCCCTCTATGGGCTTCCAAATATCCCTTTGCCAATTCCACAAGAACAGCCTTAGCGAAAGGCTTCTTGAAGGGAAAGATGTAACTCTGTGAGATGAATTAACAGAACACAGAGCAGTTTCTCAGAAAGCTTCTTTCCAGTTTTGAACGGAAGATATTTCTTTTTTCACCATAGATCTCTATGGGCTTCCAAATATCCCTTTGCCAATTCCACAAGAACAGCCTTAGCGAAAGGCTTCTTGAAGAGAAAGATGTAACTCTGTGAGATGAATTAACAGAACACAGAGCAGTTTCTCAGAAGGCTTCTTTCCAGTTTTGAACGGAAGATATTTCCTTTTTCACCATAGCCCTCTATGGGCTTCCAAATATCCCTTTGCCAATTCCAAAAGAACAGCCTTAGCGAAAGGCTTCTTGAAGGGCAAGATGTAACTCTGTGAGATGAATTAACAGAACACAGAGCAGTTTCTCAGAAAGCTTCTTTCCAGTTTTGAAGGGAAGATATTTCCTTTTTCACCATAGCCCTCTATGGGCTTCCAAATATCCCTTTGCCAATTCCACAAGAACAGCCTTAGCGAAAGGCTTCTTGAAGGGAAAGATGTAACTCTGTGAGATGAATTAACAGAACACAGAGCAATTTCTCAGAAAGCTTCTTTCCAGTTTTGAACGGAAGATATTTTCTTTTTCACCATAGCCCTCTATGGGCTTCCAAATATCCCTTTGCCAATTCCACAAGAACAGCCTTAGCGAAAGGCTTCTTGAAGGGAAAGATGTAACTCTGTGAGATGAATTAACAGAACACAGAGCAGTTTCTCAGAAAGCTTCTTTCCAGTTTTGAACGGAAGATATTTCCTTTTTAACCATAGCCCTCTATGGGCTTCCAAATATCCCTTTGCCAATTCCACGAGAACAGCCTTAGCGAAAGGCTTCTTGAAGGGAAAGATGTAACTCTGTGAGATGAATTAACAGAACACAGAGCAGTTTCTCAGAAAGCTTCTTTCCAGTTTTGAACGGAAGATATTTCCTTTTTCACCATAGCCCTCTATGGGCTTCCAAATATCCCTTTGCCAATTCCACAAGAACAGCCTTAGCGAAAGGCTTCTTGAAGGGAAAGATGTAACTCTGTGAGATGAATTCACAGAACACAGAGCAGTTTCTCAGAAAGCTTCGTTCCACTTTTGAACGGAAGATATTTCCTTTTTCACCATAGCCCTCTATGGGCTTCCAAATATCCCTTTACCAATTCCACAAGAACAGCCTTAGCGAAAGGTTTCTTGAAGGGAAAGATGTAACTCTGTGAGATGAATTCACAGAACACAGAGCAGTTTCTCAGAAAGCTTCTTTCCAGTTTTGAACGGAAGATATTTCCTTTTTCACCATAGCCCTCTATGGGCTTCCAAATATCCCTTTGCCAATTCCACAAGAACAGCCTTAGCGAAAGGCTTCTTGAAGGGAAAGATGTAACTCTGTGAGATGAATTAACAGAACACAGAGCAGTTTCTCAGAAAGCTTCTTTCCAGTTGAACGGAAGATATTTCCTTTTTCACCATAGCCCTCTATGGGCTTCCAAATATCCCTTTGCCAATTCCACAAGAACAGCCTTAGCGAAAGGCTTCTTGAAGGGAAAGATGTAACTCTGTGAGATGAATTAACAGAACACAGAGCTGTTTCTCAGAAAGCTTCTTTCCAGTTTTGAACGGAAGATATTTCCTTTTTCACCATAGCCCTCTATGGGCTTCCAAATATCCCTTTGCCAATTCCACAAGAACAGCCTTAGCGAAAGGCTTCTTGAAGGGAAAGATGTAACTCTGTGAGATGAATTCACAGAACACAAAGCAGTTTCTCAGAAAGCTTCTTTCCAGTTTTGAACGGAAGATATTTCCTTTTTCACCATAGCCCTCTATGGGCTTCCAAATATCCCTTTGCCAATTCCACAAGAACAGCCTTAGCGAAAGGCTTCTTGAAGGGCAAGATGTAACTCTGTGAGATGAATTAACAGAACACAGAGCAGTTTCTCAGAAAGCTTCTTTCCAGTTTTGAACGGAAGATATTTCCTTTTTCACCATAGCCCTCTATGGGCTTCCAAATATCCCTTTGCCAATTGCACAAGAACAGCCTTAGCGAAAGGCTTCTTGAAGGGAAAGATGTAACTCTGTGAGATGAATTAAGAGAACACAGAGCAGTTTCTCAGAAAGCTTCTTTCCAGTTTTGAACGGAAGATATTTCCTTTTTCACCATAGCCCTCTATCGGCTTCCAAATATCCCTTTGCCAATTCCACAAGAACAGCCTTAGCGAAAGGCTTCTTGAAGGGAAAGATGTAACTCTGTGAGATGAATTAACAGAACACAGAGCAGTTTCTCAGAAAGATTCTTTCCAGTTTTGAACGGAAGATATTTCCTCTTTCACCATAACCCTCTATGGGCTTCCAAATATCCCTTTGCCAATTCCACAAGAACAGCCTTAGCGAAAGGCTTCTTGAAGGGAAAGATGTAACTCTGTGAGATGAATTAACAGAACACAGAGCAGTTTCTCAGAAAGCTTCTTTCCAGTTTTGAACGGAAGATATTTCCTTTTTCACCATAGCCCTCTATGGGCTTCCAAATATCCCTTTGCCAATTCCACAAGAACAGCCTTAGCGAAACGCTTCTTGAAGGGAAAGATGTAACTCTGTGAGATGAATTAACAGAACACAGAGCAGTTTCTCAGAAAGCTTCTTCCCAGTTTTGAACGGAAGATATTTCCTTTTTCACCATAGTCCTCTAAGGGCTTCCAAATATCCCTTTGCCAATTCCACAAGAACAGCCTTAGCGAAAGGCTTCTTGAAGGGAAAGATGTAACTCTGTGAGATGAATTAACAGAACACAGAGCAGTTTCTCAGAAAGCTTCTTTCCAGTTTTGAACGGAAGATATTTCCTTTTTCACCATAGCCCTCTATGGGCTTCCAAATATCCCTTTGCCAATTCCACAAGAACAGCCTTAGCGAAAGGCTTCTTGAAGGGAAAGATGTAACTCTGTGAGATGAATTAACAGAACACAGAGCAGTTTCTCAGAAAGCTTCTTTCCAGTTTTGAACGGAAGATATTTCCTTTTTCACCATAGCCCTCTATGGGCTTCCAAATATCCCTTTGCCAATTCCACAAGAACAGCCTTAGCGAAAGGTTTCTTGAAGGGAAAGATGTAACTCTGTGAGATGAATTAACAGAACACAGAGCAGTTTCTCAGAAAGCTTCTTTCCAGTTTTGAACGGAAGATATTTCCTTTTTCACCATAGCCCTCTATGGGCTTCCAAATATCCCTTTGCCAATTCCACAAGAACAGCCTTAGCGAAAGGCTTCTTGAAGGGAAAGATGTAACTCTGTGAGATGAATTAACAGAACACAGAGCAGTTTCTCAGAAAGCTTCTTTCCAGTTTTGAACGGAAGATATTTCTTTTTTCACCATAGATCTCTATGGGCTTCCAAATATCCCTTTGCCAATTCCACAAGAACAGCCTTAGCGAAAGGCTTCTTGAAGAGAAAGATGTAACTCTGTGAGATGAATTAACAGAACACAGAGCAGTTTCTCAGAAGGCTTCTTTCCAGTTTTGAACGGAAGATATTTCCTTTTTCACCATAGCCCTCTATGGGCTTCCAAATATCCCTTTGCCAATTCCAAAAGAACAGCCTTAGCGAAAGGCTTCTTGAAGGGAAAGATGTAACTCTGTGAGATGAATTATCAGAACACAGAGCAGTTTCAAAGAAAGCTTCTTTCCAGTTTTGAACGGAAGATATTTCCTTTTTCACCATAGCCCTCTATGGGCTTCCAAATATGCCTTTGCCAATTCCACAAGTACAGCCTTACGAAAGGCTTCTTGAAGGGAAAGATGTAACTCTGTGAGATGAATTAACAGAACACAGAGCAGTTTCTCAGAAAGCTTCTTTCCAGTTTTGAACGGAAGATATTTCCTTTTTCACCATAGCCCTCTATGGGCTTCCAAATATCCCTTTGCCAATTCCACAAGAACAGCCTTAGCGAAAGGCTTCTTGAAGGGAAAGATGTAACTCTGTGAGATGAATTCACAGAACACAAAGCAGTTTCTCAGAAAGCTTCTTTCCAGTTTTGAACGGAAGATATTTCCTTTTTCACCATAGCCTTCTATGGGCTTCCAAATATCCCTTTGCCAATTCCACAAGAACAGCCTTAGCGAAAGGCTTCTTGAAGGGAAAGATGTAACTCTGTGAGATGAATTAACAGAACACAGAGCAGTTTCTCAGAAAGCTTCTTTCCAGTTTTGAACGGAAGATATTTCCTTTTTCACCATAGCCCTCTATGGGCTTCCAAATATCCCTTTGCCAATTCCACAAGAACAGCCTTAGCGAAAGGCTTCTTGAAGGGAAAGATGTAACTCTGTGAGATGAATTAACAGGACACAGAGCAGTTTCTCAGAAAGCTTCTTTCCAGTTTTGAACGGAAGATATTTCCTTTTTCACCATAGCCCTCTATGGGCTTCCAAATATCCCTTTGCCAATTCCACAAGAACAGCCTTAGCGAAAGGCTTCTTGAAGGGAAAGATGTAACTCTGTGAGATGAATTAACAGAACACAGAGCAGTTTCTCAGAAAGCTTCTTTCCAGTTTTGAACGGAAGATATTTCCTTTTTCACCATAGCCTTCTATGGTCTTCCAAATATCCCTTTGCCAATTCCACAAGTACAGCCTTACGAAAGGCTTCTTGAAGGGAAAGATGTAACTCTGTGAGATGAATTAACAGAACACAGAGCAGTTTCTCAGAAAGCTTCTTTCCAGTTTTGAACGGAAGATATTTCCTTTTTCACCATAGCCCTCTATGGGCTTCCAAATATCCCTTTGCCAATTCCACAAGAACAGCCCTAGCGAAAGGCTTCTTGAAGGGAAAGATGTAACTCTGTGAGATGAATTCACAGAACACAAAGCAGTTTCTCAGAAAGCTTCTTTCCAATTTTGAACGGAAGATATTTCCTTTTTCACCATAGCCCTCTATGGGCTTCCAAATATCCCTTTGCCAATTCCACAAGAACAGCCTTAGCGAAAGGCTTCTTGAAGGGAAAGATGTAACTCTGTGAGATGAATTAACAGAACACAGAGCAGTTTCTCAGAAAGCTTCTTTCCAGTTTTGAACGGAAGATATTTCCTTTTTCACCATAGCCCTCTATGGGCTTCCAAATATCCCTTTGCCAATTCCACAAGAACAGCCTTAGCGAAAGGCTTCTTGAAGGGAAAGATGTAACTCTGTGAGATGAATTAACAGAACACAGAGCAGTTTCTCAGAAAGCTTCTTTCCAGTTTTGAACGGAAGATATTTCCTTTTTCACTATAGCCCTCTATGGGCTTCAAAATATCCCTTTGCCAATTCCACAAGAACAGCCTTAGCGAAAGGCTTCTTGAAGGGAAAGATGTAACTCTGTGAGATGAATTAACAGAACACAGAGCAGTTTCTCAGAAAGCTTCTTTCCAGTTTTGAACGGAAGATATTTCCTTTTTCACCATAGCCCTCTATGGGCTTCCAAATATCCCTTTGCCAATTCCACAAGAACAGCCTTAGCGAAAGGCTTCTTGAAGGGAAAGATGTAACTCTGTGAGATGAATTCACAGAACACAGAGCAGTTTCTCAGAAAGCTTCTTTCCAGTTTTGAACGGAAGATATTTCCTTTTTCACCATAGCCCTCTATGGGCTTCCAAATATCAATTTGCCAATTCCACAAGAACAGCCTTAGCGAAAGGCTTCTTGAAGGGAAAGATGTAACTCTGTGAGATGAATTAACAGAACACAGAGCAGTTTCTCAGAAAGCTTCTTTCCAGTTTTGAACGGAAGATATTTCCTTTTTCACCATAGCCCTCTATGGGCTTCCAAATATCCCTTTGCCAATTCCACAAGAACAGCCTTAGCGAAAGGCTTCTTGAAGGGAAAGATGTAACTCTGTGAGATGAATTAACAGAACACAAAGCAGTTTCTCAGAAAGCTTCTTTCAAGTTTTGAACGGAAGATATTTCCTTTTTCACCATAGCCTTCTATGGGCTTCCAAATATCCCTTTGCCAATTCCACAAGAACAGCCTTAGCGAAAGGCTTCTTGAAGGGAAAGATGTAACTCTGTGAGATGAATTAACAGAACACAGAGCAGTTTCTCAGAAAGCTTCTTTCCAGTTTTGAACGGAAGATATTTCCTTTTTCACCATAGCCCTCTATGGGCTTCCAAATATCCCTTTGTCAATTCCACAAGAACAGCCTTAGCGAAAGGCTTCTTGAAGGGAAAGATGTAACTCTGTGAGATGAATTAACAGAACACAGAGCAGTTTCTCAGAAAGCTTCTTTCCAGTTTTGAACGGAAGATATTTCCTTTTTCACCATAGCCCTCTATGGGCTTCCAAATATCCCTTTGCCAATTCCACAAGAACAGCCTTAGCGAAAGGCTTCTTGAAGGGAAAGATGTAACTCTGTGAGATGAATTAACAGAACACAGAGCAGTTTCTCAGAAAGCTTCTTTCCAGTTTTGAACGGAAGATATTTCCTTTTTCACCATAGCCCTCTATGGGCTTCCAAATATCCCTTTGCCAATTCCACAAGAACAGCCTTAGCGAAAGGCTTCTTGAAGGGAAAGATGTAACTCTGTGAGATGAATTAAGAGAACACAGAGCAGTTTCTCAGAAAGCTTCTTTCCAGTTTTGAACGGAAGATATTTCCTTTTTCACCATAGCCCTCTATGGGCTTCCGAATATCCCTTTGCCAATTCCACAAGAACAGCCTTAGCGAAAGGCTTCTTGAAGGGAAAGATGTAACTCTGTGAGATGAATTAACAGAACACAGAGCAGTTTCTCAGAAAGCTTCTTTCCAGTTTTGAACGGAAGATATTTCCTTTTTCACCATAGCCCTCTATGGGCTTCCAAATATCCCTTTGCCAATTCCACAAGAACAGCCTTAGCGAAAGGCTTCTTGAAGGGAAAGATGTAACACTGTGAGATGAATTAACAGAACACAGAGCAGTTTCTCAGAAAGCTTCTTTCCAGTTTTGAACAGAAGATATTTCCTTTTTCACCATAGCCCTCTATGGGCTTCCAAATATCCCTTTGCCAATTCCACAAGAACAGCCTTAGCGAAAGGCTTCTTGAAGGGAAAGATGTAACTCTGTGAGATGAATTAACAGAACACAGAGCAGTTTCTCAGAAAGCTTCTTTCCAGTTTTGAACGGAAGATATTTCCTTTTTCACCATAGCCCTCTATGGGCTTCCAAATATCCCTTTGCCAATTCCACAAGAACAGCCTTACCGAAAGGCTTCTTGAAGGGAAAGATGTAACTCTGTGAGATGAATTAACAGAACACAGAGCAGTTTCCAGAAAGCTTCTTTCCAGTTTTGAACGGAAGATATTTCTTTTTTCACCATAGCCATCTATGGGTTTCCAAATATCCCTTTGCCAATTCCACAAGAAGAGCCTTAGCGAAAGGCTTCTTGAAGGGAAAGATGTAACTCTGTGAGATGAATTAACAGAACACAGAGCAGTTTCTCAGAAGGCTTCTTTCCAGTTTTGAACGGAAGATATTTCCTTTTTCACCATAGCCCTCTATGGGCTTCCAAATATCCCTTTGCCATTTCCACAAGAACAGCCTTAGCGAAAGGCTTCTTGAAGGGAAAGATGTAACTCTGTGAGATGAATTATCAGAACACAGAGCAGTTTCTAAGAAAGCTTCTTTCCAGTTTTGAACGGAAGATATTTCCTTTTTCACCATAGCCCTCTATGGGCTTCCAAATATCCCTTTGTCAATTCCACAAGAACAGCCTTAGCGAAAGGCTTCTTGAAGGGAAAGATGTAACTCTGTGAGATGAATTAACAGAACACAGAGCAGTTTCTCAGAAAGCTTCTTTCCAGTTTTGAACGGAAGATATTTCCTTTTTCACCATAGCCCTCTATGGGCTTCCAAATATCCCTTTGCCAATTCCACAAGAACAGCCTTAGCGAAAGGCTTCTTGAAGGGAAAGATGTAACTCTGTGAGATGAATTAACAGAACACAGAGCAGTTTCTCAGAAAGCTTCTTTCCAGTTTTGAACGGAAGATATTTCCTTTTTCACCATAGCCCTCTATGGGCTTCCAAATATCCCTTTGCCAATTCCACAAGAACAGCCTTAGCGAAAGGCTTCTTGAAGGGAAAGATGTAACTCTGTGAGATGAATTAACAGAACACAGAGCAGTTTCTCAGAAAGCTTCTTTCCAGTTTTGAACGGAAGATATTTCCTTTTTCACCATAGCCCTCTATGGGCTTCCAAATATCCCTTTGCCAATTCCACAAGAACAGCCTTAGCGAAAGGCTTCTTGAAGGGAAAGATGTAACTCTGTGAGATGAATTAACAGAACACAGAGCAGTTTCTCAGAAAGCTTCTTTCCAGTTTTGAACGGAAGATATTTCCTTTTTCACCATAGCCCTCTATGGGCTTCCAAATATCCCTTTGCCAATTCCACAAGAACAGCCTTAGCGAAAGGCTTCTTGAAGGGAAAGATGTAACACTGTGAGATGAATTAACAGAACACAGAGCAGTTTCTCAGAAAGCTTCTTTCCAGTTTTGAACAGAAGATATTTCCTTTTTCACCATAGCCCTCTATGGGCTTCCAAATATCCCTTTGCCAATTCCACAAGAAGAGCCTTAGCGAAAGGCTTCTTGAAGGGAAAGATGTAACTCTGTGAGATGAATTAACAGAACACAGAGCAGTTTCTCAGAAGGCTTCTTTCCAGTTTTGAACGGAAGATATTTCGTTTTTCACCATAGCCCTCTATGGGCTTCCAAATATCCCTTTGCCAATTCCACAAGAACAGCCTTAGCGAAAGGCTTCTTGAAGGGAAAGATGTAACTCTGTGAGATGAATTATCAGAACACAGAGCAGTTTCTAAGAAAGCTTCTTTCCAGTTTTGAACGGAAGATATTTCCTTTTTCACCATAGCCCTCTATGGGCTTCCAAATATGCCTTTGCCAATTCCACAAGTACAGCCTTACGAAAGGCTTCTTGAAGGGAAAGATGTAACTCTGTGAGATAAATTAACAGAACACAGAGCAGTTTCTCAGAAAGCTTCTTTCCAGTTTTGAACGGAAGATATTTCCTTTTTCACCATAGCCCTCTATGGGCTTCCAAATATCCCTTTGCCAATTCCACAAGAACAGCCTTAGCGAAAGGCTTCTTGAAGGGAAAGATGTAACTCTGTGAGATGAATTCACAGAACACAAAGCAGTTTCTCAGAAAGCTTCTTTCCAGTTTTGAACGGAAGATATTTCCTTTTTCACCATAGCCTTCTATGGGCTTCCAAATATCCCTGTGCCAATTCCACAAGAACAGCCTTAGCGAAAGGCTTCTTGAAGGGAAAGATGTAACTCTGTGAGATGAATTAACAGAACACAGAGCAGTTTCTCAGAAAGCTTCTTTCCAGTTTTGAACGGAAGATATTTCCTTTTTCACCATAGCCCTCTATGGGCTTCCAAATATCCCTTTGCCAATTCCACAAGAACAGCCTTAGCGAAAGGCTTCTTGAAGGGAAAGATGTAACTCTGTGAGATGAATTAACAGAACGCAGAGCAGTTTCTCAGAGAGCTTCTTTCCAGTTTTGAACGGAAGATATTTCCTTTTTCACCATAGCCCTCTATGGGCTTCCGAATATCCCTTTGCCAATTCCACAAGAACAGCCTTAGCGAAAGGCTTCTTGAAGGGAAAGATGTAACTCTGTGAGATGAATTAACAGAACACAGAGCAGTTTCTCAGAAAGCTTCTTTCCAGTTTTGAACGGAAGATATTTCCTTTTTCACCATAGCCCTCTATGGTCTTCCAAATATCCCTTTGCCAATTCCACAAGTACAGCCTTACGAAAGGCTTCTTGAAGGGAAAGATGTAACTCTGTGAGATGAATTAACAGAACACAGAGCAGTTTCTCAGAAAGCTTCTTTCCAGTTTTGAACGGAAGATATTTCCTTTTTCACCATAGCCCTCTATGGGCTTCCAAATATCCCTTTGCCAATTCCACAAGAACAGCCTTAGCGAAAGGCTTCTTGAAGGGAAAGATGTAACTCTGTGAGATGAATTAACAGAACACAGAGCAGTTTCTCAGAAAGCTTCTTTCCAGTTTTGAACGGAAGATATTTCCTTTTTCACCATAGCCCTCTATGGGCTTCCAAATATCCCTTTGCCAATTCCACAAGAACAGCCTTAGCGAAAGGCTTCTTGAAGGGAAAGATGTAACTCTGTGAGATGAATTAACAGAACACAAAGCAGTTTCTCAGAAAGCTTCTTTCCAGTTTTGAACGGAAGATATTTCCTTTTTCACCATAGCCTTCTATGGGCTTCCAAATATCCCTTTGCCAATTCCACAAGAACAGCCTTAGCGAAAGGCTTCTTGAAGGGAAAGATGTAACTCTGTGAGATGAATTAACAGAACACAGAGCAGTTTCTCAGAAAGCTTCTTTCCAGTTTTGAAGGGAAGATATTTCCTTTTTCACCATAGCCCTCTATGGGCTTCCAAATATCCCTTTGCCAATTCCACAAGAACAGCCTTAGCGAAAGGCTTCTTGAAGGGAAAGATGTAACTCTGTGAGATGAATTAACAGAACACAGAGCAGTTTCTCAGAAAGCTTCTTTCCAGTTTTGAACGGAAGATATTTTCTTTTTCACCATAGCCCTCTATGGGCTTCCAAATATCCCTTTGCCAATTCCACAAGAACAGCCTTAGCGAAAGGCTTCTTGAAGGGAAAGATGTAACTCTGTGAGATGAATTAACAGAACACAGAGCAGTTTCTCAGAAAGCTTCTTTCCAGTTTTGAACTGAAGATATTTCCTTTTTCACCATAGCCCTCTATGGGCTTCCAAATATCCCTTTGCCAATTCCACAAGAACAGCCTTAGCGAAAGGCTTCTTGAAGGGAAAGATGTAACTCTGTGAGATGAATTAACAGAACACAGAGCAGTTTCTCAGAAAGCTTCTTTCCAGTTTTGAACAGAAGATATTTCCTTTTTCACCATAGCCCTCTATGGGCTTCCAAATATCCCTTTGCCAATTCCACAAGAACAGCCTTAGCGAAAGGCTTCTTGAAGGGAAAGATGTAACTCTGTGAGATGAATTAACAGAACACAGAGCAGTTTCTCAGAAAGCTTCTTTCCAGTTTTGAACGGAAGATATTTCCTTTTTCACCATAGCCCTCTATGGGCTTCCAAATATCCCTTTGCCAATTCCACAAGAACAGCCTTACCGAAAGGCTTCTTGAAGGGAAAGATGTAACTCTGTGAGATGAATTAACAGAACACAGAGCAGTTTCTCAGAAAGCTTCTTTCCAGTTTTGAACGGAAGATATTTCTTTTTTCACCATAGCCATCTATGGGCTTCCAAATATCCCTTTGCCAATTCCACAAGAAGAGCCTTAGCGAAAGGCTTCTTGAAGGGAAAGATGTAACTCTGTGAGATGAATTAACAGAACACAGAGCAGTTTCTCAGAAGGCTTCTTTCCAGTTTTGAACGGAAGATATTTCGTTTTTCACCATAGCCCTCTATGGGCTTCCAAATATCCCTTTGCCAATTCCACAAGAACAGCCTTAGCGAAAGGCTTCTTGAAGGGAAAGATGTAACTCTGTGAGATGAATTATCAGAACACAGAGCAGTTTCTAAGAAAGCTTCTTTCCAGTTTTGAACGGAAGATATTTCCTTTTTCACCATAGCCCTCTATGGGCTTCCAAATATGCCTTTGCCAATTCCACAAGTACAGCCTTACGAAAGGCTTCTTGAAGGGAAAGATGTAACTCTGTGAGATGAATTAACAGAACACAGAGCAGTTTCTCAGAAAGCTTCTTTCCAGTTTTGAACGGAAGATATTTCCTTTTTCACCATAGCCCTCTATGGGCTTCCAAATATCCCTTTGCCAATTCCACAAGAACAGCCTTAGCGAAAGGCTTCTTGAAGGGAAAGATGTAACTCTTTGAGATGAATTCACAGAACACAAAGCAGTTTCTCAGAAAGCTTCTTTCCAGTTTTGAACGGAAGATATTTCCTTTTTCACCATAGCCTTCTATGGGCTTCCAAATATCCCTTTGCCAATTCCACAAGAACAGCCTTAGCGAAAGGCTTCTTGAAGGGAAAGACGTAACTCTGTGAGATGAATTAACAGAACACAGAGCAGTTTCTCAGAAAGCTTCTTTCCAGTTTTGAACGGAAGATATTTCCTTTTTCACCATAGCCCTCTATGGGCTTCCAAATATCCCTTTGCCAATTCCACAAGAACAGCCTTAGCGAAAGGCTTCTTGAAGGGAAAGATGTAACTCTGTGAGATGTTTTAACAGAACACAGAGCAGTTTCTCAGAGAGCTTCTTTCCAGTTTTGAACGGAAGATATTTCCTTTTTCACCATAGCCCTCTATGGGCTTCCGAATATCCCTTTGCCAATTCCACAAGAACAGCCTTAGCGAAAGGCTTCTTGAAGGGAAAGATGTAACTCTGTGAGATGAATTAACAGAACACAGAGCAGTTTCTCAGAAAGCTTCTTTCCAGTTTTGAACGGAAGATATTTCCTTTTTCACCATAGCCCTCTATGGTCTTCCAAATATCCCTTTGCCAATTCCACAAGTACAGCCTTACGAAAGGCTTCTTGAAGGGAAAGATGTAACTCTGTGAGATGAATTAACAGAACACAGAGCAGTTTCTCAGAAAGCTTCTTTCCAGTTTTGAACGGAAGATATTTCCTTTTTCACCATAGCCCTCTATGGGCTTCCAAATATCCCTTTGCCAATTCCACAAGAACAGCCTTAGCGAAAGGCTTCTTGAAGGGAAAGATGTAACTCTGTGAGATGAATTAACAGAACACAGAGCAGTTTCTCAGAAAGCTTCTTTCCAGTTTTGAACGGAAGATATTTCCTTTTTCACCATAGCCCTCTATGGGCTTCCAAATATCCCTTTGCGAATTCCACAAGAACAGCCTTAGCGAAAGGCTTCTTGAAGGGAAAGATGTAACTCTGTGAGATGAATTAACAGAACACAAAGCAGTTTCTCAGAAAGCTTCTTTCCAGTTTTGAACGGAAGATATTTCCTTTTTCACCATAGCCTTCTATGGGCTTCCAAATATCCCTTTGCCAATTCCACAAGAACAGCCTTAGCGAAAGGCTTCTTGAAGGGAAAGATGTAACTCTGTGAGATGAATTAACAGAACACAGAGCAGTTTCTCAGAAAGCTTCTTTCCAGTTTTGAAGGGAAGATATTTCCTTTTTCACCATAGCCCTCTATGGGCTTCCAAATATCCCTTTGCCAATTCCACAAGAACAGCCTTAGCGAAAGGCTTCTTGAAGGGAAAGATGTAACTCTGTGAGATGAATTAACAGAACACAGAGCAGTTTCTCAGAAAGCTTCTTTCCAGTTTTGAACGGAAGATATTTTCTTTTTCACCATAGCCCTCTATGGGCTTCCAAATATCCCTTTGCCAATTCCACAAGAACAGCCTTAGCGAAAGGCTTCTTGAAGGGAAAGATGTAACTCTGTGAGATGAATTAACAGGACACAGAGCAGTTTCTCAGAAAGCTTCTTTCCAGTTTTGAACGGAAGATATTTCCTTTTTAACCATAGCCCTCTATGGGCTTCCAAACATCCCTTTGCCAATTCCACGAGAACAGCCTTAGCGAAAGGCTTCTTGAAGGGAAAGATGTAACTCTGTGAGATGAATTAACAGAACACAGAGCAGTTTCTCAGAAAGCTTCTTTCCAGTTTTGAACGGAAGATATTTCCTTTTTCACCATAGCCCTCTATGGGCTTCCAAATATCCCTTTGCCAATTCCACAAGAACAGCCTTAGCGAAAGGCTTCTTGAAGGGAAAGATGTAACTCTGTGAGATGAATTCACAGAACACAGAGCAGTTTCTCAGAAAGCTTCGTTCCACTTTTGAACGGAAGATATTTCCTTTTTCACCATAGCCCTCTATGGGCTTCCAAATATCCCTTTACCAATTCCACAAGAACAGCCTTAGCGAAAGGTTTCTTGAAGGGAAAGATGTAACTCTGTGAGATGAATTCACAGAACACAGAGCAGTTTCTCAGAAAGCTTCTTTCCAGTTTTGAACGGAAGATATTTCCTTTTTCACCATAGCCCTCTATGGGCTTCCAAATATCCCTTTGCCAATTCCACAAGAACAGCCTTAGCGAAAGGCTTCTTGAAGGGAAAGATGTAACTCTGTGAGATGATTTCACAGAACACAGGGCAGTTTCTCAGAAAGCTTCTTTCCAGTTTTGAACGGAAGATATTTTCTTTTTCACCATAGCCCTCTATGGGCTTCCAAATATCCCTTTGCCAACTGCACAAGAACAGCCTTAGCGAAAGGCTTCTTGAAGGGAAAGATGTAACTCTGTGAGATGAATTAACAGAACACAGAGCAGTTTCTCAGAAATCTTCTTTCCAGTTTTGAACGGAAGATATTTCCTCTTTCACCATAGCCCTCTATGGGCTTCCAAATATCCATTTTCCAATTCCACAAGAACAGCCTTAGCGAAAGGCTTCTTGAAGGGAAAGATGTAACTCTGCGAGATGAATTAACAGAACACAGAGCAGTTTCTCAGAAAGCTTCTTTCCAGTTTTGAACGGAAGATATTTCCTTTTTCACCATAGCCCTCTATGGGCTTCCAAATATCCCTTTGCCAATTCCACAAGAACAGCCTTAGCGAAAGACTTCTTGAAGGGAAAGATGTATCTCTGTGAGATGAATTAACAGAACACAGAGCAGTTTCTCAGAAAGCTTCTTTCCAGTTTTGAACGGAAGATATTTCCTTTTTCACCATAGCCCTCTATGGGCTTCCAAATATCCCTTTGCCAATTCCACAAGAACAGCCTTAGCGAAAGACTTCTTGAAGGGAAAGATGTAACTCTGTGAGATGAATTAACAGAACACAGAGCAGTTTCTCAGAAAGCTTCTTTCCAGTTTTGAACGGAAGATATTTCCTTTTTCACTATAGCCCTCTATGGGCTTCCAAATATCCCTTTGCCAATTCCACAAGAACAGCCTTAGCGAAAGGCTTCTTCAAGGGAAAGATGTAACTCTGTGAGATGAATTAACAGAACACAGAGCAGTTTCTCAGAAAGCTTCTTCCCAGTTTTGAACGGAAGATATTTCCTTTTTCACCATAGCCCTCTATGGGCTTCCAAATATCCCTTTGCCAATTCCACAAGAACAGCCTTAGCGAAAGGCTTCTTGAAGGGAAAGATGTAACTCTGTGAGATGAATTAACAGAACACAGAGCAGTTTCTCAGAAAGCTTCTTTCCAGTTTTGAACGGAAGATATTTCCTTTTTCACCATAGCCCTCTATGGGCTTCCAAATATCCCTTTGCCAATTCCACAAGAACAGCCTTAGCGAAAGGCTTCTTGAAGGGAAAGATGTAACTCTGTGAGATGAATTAACAGAACACAGAGCAGTTTCTCAGAAAGCTTCTTTCCACTTTTGAACGGAAGATATTTCCTTTTTCACCATAGCCCTCTATGGGCTTCCAAATATCCCTTTGCCAATTCCACAAGAACAGCCTTAGCGAAAGGCTTCTTGAAGGGAAAGATGTAACACTGTGAGATGAATTAACAGAACACAGAGCAGTTTCTCAGAAAGCTTCTTTCCAGTTTTGATCAGAAGATATTTCCTTTTTCACCATAGCCCTCTATGGGCTTCCAAATATCCCTCTGCCAATTAAACAAGAACAGCCTTAGCCAAAGACTTCTTGAAGGGAAAGATGTAACTCTGTGAGATGAATTAACAGAAAACAGAGCAGTTTCTCAGAAAGCTTCTTTCCAGTTTTGAACGGAAGATATTTCCTTTTTCACCATAGCCCTCTATGGGCTTCCAAATATCCCTTTGCCAATTCCATAAGAACAGCCTTAGCGAAAGGCTTCTTGAAGGGGAAGATGTAACTCTGTGAGATGAATTAACAGAACACAGAGCAGTTTCTCAGAAAGCTTCTTTCCACTTTTGAACGGAAGATATTTCCTTTTTCACCATAGCCCTCTATGGGCTTCCAAATATCCCTTTGCCAATTCCACAAGAACAGCCTTAGCGAAAGGCTTCTTGAAAGGACAGATGTAACACTGTGAGATGAATTAACAGAACACAGAGCAGTTTCTCAGAAAGCTTCTTTCCAGTTTTGAAAGGAAGACATTTCCTTTTTCACCTTAGCCCTCTATGGGCTTCCAAATATCACTTTGCCAATTCCACAAGAACAGCCTTAGCGAAAGGCTTCTTGATGGGAAAGATGTAACTCTGTGAGATGAATTAACAGAACACAGAGCAGTTTCTCAGAAAGCTTCTTTCCACTTTTGAACGGAAGATATTTCCTTTTTCACCATAGCCCTCTATGGGCTTCCAAATATCCCTTTGCCAATTCCACAAGAACAGCCTTAGCGAAAGGCTTCTTGAAGGGAAAGATGTAACTCTGTGAGATGAATTAACAGAACACAGAGCAGTTTCTCAGAAAGCTTATTTCCAGTTTTGAACGGAAGATATTTCCTTTTTCACCATAGCCCTCTATGGGCTTCCAAATATCCCTTTGCCAATTCCACAAGAACAGCCTTAGCGAAAGGCTTCTTGAAGGGAAAGATGTAACTCTGTGAGATGAATTAACAGAACACAGAGCAGTTTCTCAGAAAGCTTCTTTCCAGTTTTGAACGGAAGATATTTCCTTTTTCACTATAGCCCTCTATGGGCTTCAAAATATCCCTTTGCCAATTCCACAAGAACAGCCTTAGCGAAAGGCTTCTTGAAGGGAAAGATGTAACTCTGTGAGATGAATTAACAGAACACAGAGCAGTTTCTCAGAAAGCTTCTTTCCAGTTTTGAACGGAAGATATTTCCTTTTTCACCATAGCCCTCTATGGGCTTCCAAATATCCCTTTGCCAATTCCACAAGAACAGCCTTAGCGAAAGGCTTCTTGAAGGGAAAGATGTAACTCTGTGAGATGAATTCACAGAACACAGAGCAGTTTCTCAGAAAGCTTCTTTCCAGTTTTGAACGGAAGATATTTCCTTTTTCACCATAGCCCTCTATGGGCTTCCAAATATCAATTTGCCAATTCCACAAGAACAGCCTTAGCGAAAGGCTTCTTGAAGGGAAAGATGTAACTCTGTGAGATGAATTAACAGAACACAGAGCAGTTTCTCAGAAAGCTTCTTTCCAGTTTTGAACGGAAGATATTTCCTTTTTCACCATAGCCCTCTATGGGCTTCCAAATATCCCTTTGCCAATTCCAAAAGAACAGCCTTAGCGAAAGGCTTCTTGAAGGGAAAGATGTAACTCTGTGAGATGAATTAACAGAACACAAAGCAGTTTCTCAGAAAGCTTCTTTCAAGTTTTGAACGGAAGATATTTCCTTTTTCACCATAGCCTTCTATGGGCTTCCAAATATCCCTTTGCCAATTCCACAAGAACAGCCTTAGCGAAAGGCTTCTTGAAGGGATAGATGTAACTCTGTGAGATGAATTAACAGAACACAGAGCAGTTTCTCAGAAAGCTTCTTTCCAGTTTTGAACGGAAGATATTTCCTTTTTCACCATAGCCCTCTATGGGCTTCCAAATATCCCTTTGTCAATTCCACAAGAACAGCCTTAGCGAAAGGCTTCTTGAAGGGAAAGATGTAACTCTGTGAGATGAATTAACAGAACACAGAGCAGTTTCTCAGAAAGCTTCTTTCCAGTTTTGAACGGAAGATATTTCCTTTTTCACCATAGCCATCTATGGGCTTCCAAATATCCCTTTGTCAATTCCACAAGAACAGCCTTAGCGAAAGGCTTCTTGAAGGGAAAGATGTAACTCTGTGAGATGAATTAACAGAACACAGAGCAGTTTCTCAGAAAGCTTCTTTCCAGTTTTGAACGGAAGATATTTCCTTTTTTACCATAGCCCTCTATGGGCTTCCAAATATCCCTTTGCCAATTCCACAAGAACAGCCTTAGCGAAAGGCTTCTTGAAGGGAAAGATGTAACTCTGTGAGATGAATTAACAGAACACAGAGCAGTTTCTCAGAAAGCTTCTTTCCAGTTTTGAACGGAAGATATTTCCTTTTTCACCATAGCCCTCTATGGGCTTCCAAATATCCCTTTGCCAATTCCACAAGAACAGCCTTAGCGAAAGGCTTCTTGAAGGGAAAGATGTAACTCTGTGAGATGAATTAACAGAACACAGAGCAGTTTCTCAGAAAGCTTCTTTCCAGTTTTGAACGGAAGATATTTCCTTTTTCACCATAGCCCTCTATGGGCTTCCAAATATCCCTTTGCCAATTCCACAAGAACAGCCTTAGCGAAAGGCTTCTTGAAGGGAAAGATGTAACTCTGTGAGATGAATTAACAGAACACAGAGCAGTTTCTCAGAAAGCTTCTTTCCAGTTTTGAACGGAAGATATTTCCTTTTTCACCATAGCCCTCTATGGGCTTCCAAATATCCCTTTGCCAATTCCACAAGAACAGCCTTAGCGAAAGGCTTCTTGAAGGGAAAGATGTAACACTGTGAGATGAATTAACAGAACACAGAGCAGTTTCTCAGAAAGCTTCTTTCCAGTTTTGAACAAAAGATATTTCCTTTTTCACCATAGCCCTCTATGGGCTTCCAAATATCCCTTTGCCAATTCCACAAGAACAGCCTTAGCGAAAGGCTTCTTGAAGGGAAAGATGTAACTCTGTGAGATGAATTAACAGAACACAGAGCAGTTTCTCAGAAAGCTTCTTTCCAGTTTTGAACGGAAGATATTTCCTTTTTCACCATAGCCCTCTATGGGCTTCCAAATATCCCTTTGCCAATTCCACAAGAACAGCCTTACCGAAAGGCTTCTTGAAGGGAAAGATGTAACTCTGTGAGATGAATTAACAGAACACAGAGCAGTTTCTCAGAAAGCTTCTTTCCAGTTTTGAACGGAAGATATTTCTTTTTTCACCATAGCCATCTATGGGCTTCCAAATATCCCTTTGCCAATTCCACAAGAAGAGCCTTAGCGAAAGGCTTCTTGAAGGGAAAGATGTAACTCTGTGAGATGAATTAACAGAACACAGAGCAGTTTCTCAGAAGGCTTCTTTCCAGTTTTGAACGGAAGATATTTCTTTTTTCACCATAGCCCTCTATGGGCTTCCAAATATCCCTTTGCCAATTCCACAAGAACAGCCTTAGCGAAAGGCTTCTTGAAGGGAAAGATGTAACTCTGTGAGATGAATTATCAGAACACAGAGCAGTTTCTAAGAAAGCTTCTTTCCAGTTTTGAACGGAAGATATTTCCTTTTTCACCATAGCCCTCTATGGGCTTCCAAATATGCCTTTGCCAATTCCACAAGTACAGCCTTACGAAAGGCTTCTTGAAGGGAAAGATGTAACTCTGTGAGATGAATTAACAGAACCCAGAGCAGTTTCTCAGCAAGCTTCTTTCCAGTTTTGAACGGAAGATATTTCCTTTTTCACCATAGCCCTCTATGGGCTTCCAAATATCCCTTTGCCAATTCCACAAGAACAGCCTTAGCGAAAGGCTTCTTGAAGGGAAAGATGTAACTCTGTGAGATGAATTCACAGAACACAAAGCAGTTTCTCAGAAAGCTTCTTTCCAGTTTTGAACGGAAGATATTTCCTTTTTCACCATAGCCTTCTATGGGCTTCCAAATATCCCTTTGCCAATTCCACAAGAACAGCCTTAGCGAAAGGCTTCTTGAAGGGAAAGATGTAACTCTGTGAGATGAATTAACAGAACACAGAGCAGTTTCTCAGAAAGCTTCTTTCCAGTTTTGAACGGAAGATATTTCCTTTTTCACCATAGCCCTCTATGGGCTTCCAAATATCCCTTTGCCAATTCCACAAGAACAGCCTTAGCGAAAGGCTTCTTGAAGGGAAAGATGTAACTCTGTGAGATGAATTAACAGAACACAGAGCAGTTTCTCAGAGAGCTTCTTTCCAGTTTTGAACGGAAGATATTTCCTTTTTCACCATAGCCCTCTATGGGCTTCCGAATATCCCTTTGCCAATTCCACAAGAACAGCCTTAGCGAAAGGCTTCTTGAAGGGAAAGATGTAACTCTGTGAGATGAATTAACAGAACACAGAGCAGTTTCTCAGAAAGCTTCTTTCCAGTTTTGAACGGAAGATATTTCCTTTTTCACCATAGCCCTCTATGGTCTTCCAAATATCCCTTTGCCAATTCCACAAGTACAGCCTTACGAAAGGCTTCTTGAAGGGAAAGATGTAACTTTGTGAGATGAATTAACAGAACACAGAGCAGTTTCTCAGAAAGCTTCTTTCCAGTTTTGAACGGAAGATATTTCCTTTTTCACCATAGCCCTCTATGGGCTTCCAAATATCCCTTTGCCAATTCCACAAGAACAGCCTTAGCGAAAGGCTTCTTGAAGGGAAAGATGTAACTCTGTGAGATGAATTAACAGAACACAGAGCAGTTTCTCAGAAAGCTTCTTTCCAGTTTTGAACGGAAGATATTTCCTTTTTCACCATAGCCCTCTATGGGCTTCCAAATATCCCTTTGCCAATTCCACAAGAACAGCCTTAGCGAAAGGCTTCTTGAAGGGAAAGATGTAACTCTGTGAGATGAATTAACAGAACACAAAGCAGTTTCTCAGAAAGCTTCTTTCCAGTTTTGAACGGAAGATATTTCCTTTTTCACCATAGCCTTCTATGGGCTTCCAAATATCCCTTTGCCAATTCCACAAGAACAGCCTTAGCGAAAGGCTTCTTGAAGGGAAAGATGTAACTCTGTGAGATGAATTAACAGAACACAGAGCAGTTTCTCAGAAAGCTTCTTTCCAGTTTTGAAGGGAAGATATTTCCTTTTTCACCATAGCCCTCTATGGGCTTCCAGATATCCCTTTGCCAATTCCACAAGAACAGCCTTAGCGAAAGGCTTCTTGAAGGGAAAGATGTAACTCTGTGAGATGAATTAACAGAACACAGAGCAGTTTCTCAGAAAGCTTCTTTCCAGTTTTGAACGGAAGATATTTTCTTTTTCACCATAGCCCTCTATGGGCTTCCAAATATCCCTTTGCCAATTCCACAAGAACAGCCTTAGCGAAAGGCTTCTTGAAGGGAAAGATGTAACTCTGTGAGATGAATTAACAGAACACAGAGCAGTTTCTCAGAAAGCTTCTTTCCAGTTTTGAACGGAAGATATTTCCTTTTTAACCATAGCCCTCTATGGGCTTCCAAATATCCCTTTGCCAATTCCACGAGAACAGCCTTAGCGAAAGGCTTCTTGAAGGGAAAGATGTAACTCTGTGAGATGAATTAACAGAACACAGAGCAGTTTCTCAGAAAGCTTCTTTCCAGTTTTGAACGGAAGATATTTCCTTTTTCACCATAGCCCTCTATGGGCTTCCAAATATCCCTTTGCCAATTCCACAAGAACAGCCTTAGCGAAAGGCTTCTTGAAGGGAAAGATGTAACTCTGTGAGATGAATTCACAGAACACAGAGCAGTTTCTCAGAAAGCTTCGTTCCACTTTTGAACGGAAGATATTTCCTTTTTCACCATAGCCTTCTATGGGCTTCCAAATATCCCTTTACCAATTCCACAAGAACAGCCTTAGCGAAAGGTTTCTTGAAGGGAAAGATGTAACTCTGTGAGATGAATTCACAGAACACAGAGCAGTTTCTCAGAAAGCTTCTTTCCAGTTTTGAACGGAAGATATTTCCTTTTTCACCATAGCCCTCTATGGGCTTCCAAATATCCCTTTGCCAATTCCACAAGAACAGCCTTAGCGAAAGGCTTCTTGAAGGGAAAGATGTAACTCTGTGAGATGATTTCACAGAACACAGAGCAGTTTCTTAGAAAGCTTCTTTCCAGTTTTGAACGGAAGATATTTCCTTTTTCACCATAGCCCTCTATGGGCTTCCAAATATCCCTTTGCCAACTGCACAAGAACAGCCTTAGCGAAAGGCTTCTTGAAGGGAAAGATGTAACTCTGTGAGATGAATTAACAGAACACAGAGCAGTTTCTCAGAAATCTTCTTTCCAGTTTTGAACGGAAGATATTTCCTCTTTCACCATAGCCCTCTATGGGCTTCCAAATATCCATTTTCCAATTCCACAAGAACAGCCTTAGCGAAAGGCTTCTTGAAGGGAAAGATGTAACTCTGCGAGATGAATTAACAGAACACAGAGCAGTTTCTCAGAAAGCTTCTTTCCAGTTTTGAACGGAAGATATTTCCTTTTTCACCATAGCCCTCTATGGGCTTCCAAATATCCCTTTGCCAATTCCACAAGAACAGCCTTAGCGAAAGACTTCTTGAAGGGAAAGATGTATCTCTGTGAGATGAATTAACAGAACACAGAGCAGTTTCTCAGAAAGCTTCTTTCCAGTTTTGAACGGAAGATATTTCCTTTTTCACCATAGCCCTCTATGGGCTTCCAAATATCCCTTTGCCAATTCCACAAGAACAGCCTTAGCGAAAGACTTCTTGAAGGGAAAGATGTAACTCTGTGAGATGAATTAACAGAACACAGAGCAGTTTCTCAGAAAGCTTCTTTCCAGTTTTGAACGGAAGATATTTCCTTTTTCACTATAGCCCTCTATGGGCTTCCAAATATCCCTTTGCCAATTCCACAAGAACAGCCTTAGCGAAAGGCTTCTTCAAGGGAAAGATGTAACTCTGTGAGATGAATTAACAGAACACAGAGCAGTTTCTCAGAAAGCTTCTTCCCAGTTTTTAACGGAAGATATTTCCTTTTTCACCATAGCCCTCTATGGGCTTCCAAATATCCCTTTGCCAATTCCACAAGAACAGCCTTAGCGAAAGGCTTCTTGAAGGGAAAGATGTAACTCTGTGAGATGAATTAACAGAACACAGAGCAGTTTCTCAGAAAGCTTCTTTCCAGTTTTGAACGGAAGATATTTCCTTTTTCACCATAGCCCTCTATGGGCTTCCAAATATCCCTTTGCCAATTCCACAAGAACAGCCTTAGCGAAAGGCTTCTTGAAGGGAAAGATGTAACTCTGTGAGATGAATTAACAGAACACAGAGCAGTTTCTCAGAAAGCTTCTTTCCACTTTTGAACGGAAGATATTTCCTTTTTCACCATAGCCCTCTATGGGCTTCCAAATATCCCTTTGCCAATTCCACAAGAACAGCCTTAGCGAAAGGCTTCTTGAAGGGAAAGATGTAACACTGTGAGATGAATTAACAGAACACAGAGCAGTTTCTCAGAAAGCTTCTTTCCAGTTTTGATCAGAAGATATTTCCTTTTTCACCATAGCCCTCTATGGGCTTCCAAATATCCCTCTGCCAATTAAACAAGAACAGCCTTAGCCAAAGACTTCTTGAAGGGAAAGATGTAACTCTTTGAGATGAATTAACAGAAAACAGAGCAGTTTCTCAGAAAGCTTCTTTCCAGTTTTGAACGGAAGATATTTCCTTTTTCACCATAGCCCTCTATGGGCTTCCAAATATCCCTTTGCCAATTCCATAAGAACAGCCTTAGCGAAAGGCTTCTTGAAGGGGAAGATGTAACTCTGTGAGATGAATTAACAGAACACAGAGCAGTTTCTCAGAAAGCTTCTTTCCACTTTTGAACGGAAGATATTTCCTTTTTCACCATAGCCCTCTATGGGCTTCCAAATATCACTTTGCCAATTCCACAAGAACAGCCTTAGCGAAAGGCTTCTTGAAAGGACAGATGTAACACTGTGAGATGAATTAACAGAACACAGAGCAGTTTCTCAGAAAGCTTCTTTCCAGTTTTGAAAGGAAGACATTTCCTTTTTCACCTTAGCCCTCTATGGGCTTCCAAATATCACTTTGCCAATTCCACAAGAACAGCCTTAGCGAAAGGCTTCTTGATGGGAAAGATGTAACTCTGTGAGATGAATTAACAGAACACAGAGCAGTTTCTCAGAAAGCTTCTTTCCACTTTTGAACGGAAGATATTTCCTTTTTCACCATAGCCCTCTATGGGCTTCCAAATATCCCTTTGCCAATTCCACAAGAACAGCCTTAGCGAAAGGCTTCTTGAAGGGAAAGATGTAACTCTGTGAGATGAATTAACAGAACACAGAGCAGTTTCTCAGAAAGCTTCTTTCCAGTTTTGAACGGAGGATAATTGCTTTTTCACCATAGCCCACTATGGGCTTCCAAATATCCCTTTGCAAATTCCACAAGAACAGCCTTAGCGAAAGGCTTCTTGAAGGGAAAGATGTAACTCTGTGAGATGAATTAACAGAACACAGAGCAGTTTCTCAGAAAGCTTCTTTCCCCTTTTGAACGGAAGATAATTCCTTTTTCACCATAGCCCTCTATGGGCTTCCAAATATCCCTTTGCCAATTCCACAAGAACAGCCTTAGCGAAAGGCTTCTTGAAGGGAAAGATGTAACTCTGTGAGATGAATTAACAGAACACAGAGCTGTTTCTCAGAAAGCTTCTTTCCAGTTTTGAACGGAAGATATTTCCTTTTTCACCATAGCCCTCTATGGGCTTCCAAATATCCCTTTGCCAATTCCACAAGAACAGCCTTAGCGAAAGGCTTCTTGAAGGGAAAGATGTAACTCTGTGAGATGAATTAACAGAACACAAAGCAGTTTCTCAGAAAGCTTCTTTCCAGTTTTGAACGGAAGATATTTCCTTTTTCACCATAGCACTCTATGGGCTTCCAAATATCCCTTTGCCAATTCCACAAGAACAGCCTTAGCGAAAGGCTTCTTGAAGGGCAAGATGTAACTCTGTGAGATGAATTAACAGAACACAGAGCAGTTTCACAGAAAGCTTCTTTCCAGTTTTGAACGGAAGATATTTCCTTTTTCACCATAGCCCTCTATGGGCTTCCAAATATCCCTTTGCCAATTCCACAAGAACAGCCTTAGCGAAAGGCTTCTTCAAGGGAAAGATGTAACTCTGTGAGATGAATTAACAGAACACAGAGCAGTTTCTCAGAAAGCTTCTTCCCAGTTTTGAACGGAAGATATTTCCTTTTTCACCATAGCCCTCTATCGGCTTCCAAATATCCCTTTGCCAATTCCACAAGAACAGCCTTAGCGAAAGGCTTCTTGAAGGGAAAGATGTAACTCTGTGAGATGAATTAACAGAACACAGAGCAGTTTCTCAGAAAGCTTCTTTCCAGTTTTGAACGGAAGATATTTCCTTTTTCACCATAGCCCTCTATGGGCTTCCAAATATCCCTTTGCCAATTCCACAAGAACAGCCTTAGCGAAAGGCTTCTTGAAGGGAAAGATGTAACTCTGTGAGATGAATTAACAGAACACAGAGCAGTTTCTCAGAAAGCTTCTTTCCACTTTTGAACGGAAGATATTTCCTTTTTCACCATAGCCCTCTATGGGCTTCCAAATATCCCTTTGCCAATTCCACAAGAACAGCCTTAGCGAAAGGCTTCTTGAAGGGCAAGATGTAACACTGTGAGATGAATTAACAGAACACAAAGCAGTTTCTCAGAAAGCTTCTTTCCAGTTTTGATCAGAAGATATTTCCTTTTTCACCATAGCCCTCTATGGGCTTCCAAATATCCCTCTGCCAATTAAACAAGAACAGCCTTAGCCAAAGACTTCTTGAAGGGAAAGATGTAACTCTGCGAGATGAATTAACAGAAAACAGAGCAGTTTCTCAGAAAGCTTCTTTCCAGTTTTGAACGGAAGATATTTCCTTTTTCACCATAGCCCTCTATGGGCTTCCAAATATCCCTTTGCCAATTCCATAAGAACAGCCTTAGCGAAAGGCTTCTTGAAGGGGAAGATGTAACTCTGTGAGATGAATTAACAGAACACAGAGCAGTTTCTCAGAAAGCTTCTTTCCACTTTTGAACGGAAGATATTTCCTTTTTCACCATAGCCCTCTATGGGCTTCCAAATATCCCTTTGCCAATTCCACAAGAACAGCCTTAGCGAAAGGCTTCTTGAAAGGACAGATGTAACACTGTGAGATGAATTAACAGAACACAGAGCAGTTTCTCAGAAAGCTTCTTTCCAGTTTTGAAAGGAAGACATTTCCTTTTTCACCTTAGCCCTCTATGGGCTTCCAAATATCACTTTGCCAATTCCACAAGAACAGCCTTAGCGAAAGGCTTCTTGATGGGAAAGATGTAACTCTGTGAGATGAATTAACAGAACACAGAGCAGTTTCTCAGAAAGCTTCTTTCCACTTTTGAACGGAAGATATTTCCTTTTTCACCATAGCCCTCTATGGGCTTCCAAATATCCCTTTGCCAATTCCACAAGAACAGCCGTAGCGAAAGGCTTCTTGAAGGGAAAGATGTAACTCTGTGAGATGAATTAACAGAACACAGAGCAGTTTCTCAGAAAGCTTCTTTCCAGTTTTGAACGGAGGATAATTGCTTTTTCACCATAGCCCACTATGGGCTTCCAAATATCCCTTTGCAAATTCCACAAGAACAGCCTTAGCGAAAGGCTTCTTGAAGGGAAAGATGTAACTCTGTGAGATGAATTAACAGAACACAGAGCAGTTTCTCAGAAAGCTTCTTTCCCCTTTTGAACGGAAGATAATTCCTTTTTCACCATAGCCCTCTATGGGCTTCCAAATATCCCTTTGCCAATTCCACAAGAACAGCCTTAGCGAAAGGCTTCTTGAAGGGAAAGAGGTAACTCTGTGAGATGAATTAACAGAACACAGAGCTGTTTCTCAGAAAGCTTCTTTCCAGTTTTGAACGGAAGATATTTCCTTTTTCACCATAGCCCTCTATGGGCTTCCAAATATCCCTTTGCCAATTCCACAAGAACAGCCTTAGCGAAAGGCTTCTTGAAGGGAAAGATGTAACTCTGTGAGATGAATTAACAGAACACAAAGCAGTTTCTCAGAAAGCTTCTTTCCAGTTTTGAACGGAAGATATTTCCTTTTTCACCATAGCCCTCTATGGGCTTCCAAATATCCCTTTGCCAATTCCACAAGAACAGCCTTAGCGAAAGGCTTCTTGAAGGGCAAGATGTAACTCTGTGAGATGAATTAACAGAACACAGAGCAGTTTCTCAGAAAGCTTCTTTCCAGTTTTGAACGGAAGATATTTCCTTTTTCACCATAGCCCTCTATGGGCTTCCAAATATCCCTTTGCCAATTGCACAAGAACAGCCTTAGCGAAAGGCTTCTTGAAGGGAAAGATGTAACTATGTGAGATGAATTAAGAGAACACAGAGCAGTTTCTCAGAAAGCTTCTTTCCAGTTTTGATCGGAAGATATTTCCTTTTTCACCATAGCCCTCTATCGGCTTCCAAATATCCCTTTGCCAATTCCACAAGAACAGCCTTAGCGAAAGGCTTCTTGAAGGGAAAGATGTAACTCTGTGAGATGAATTAACAGAACACAGAGCAGTTTCTCAGAAAGATTCTTTCCAGTTTTGAACGGAAGATATTTCCTCTTTCACCATAACCCTCTATGGGCTTCCAAATATCCCTTTGCCAATTCCACAAGAACAGCCTTAGCGAAAGGCTTCTTGAAGGGAAAGATGTAACTCTGTGAGATGAATTAACAGAACACAGAGCAGTTTCTCAGAAAGCTTCTTTCCAGTTTTGAACGGAAGATATTTCCTTTTTCACCATAGCCCTCTATGGGCTTCCAAATATCCCTTTGCCAATTCCACAAGAACAGCCTTAGCGAAACGCTTCTTGAAGGGAAAGATGTAACTCTGTGAGATGAATTAACAGAACACAGAGCAGTTTCTCAGAAAGCTTCTTCCCAGTTTTGAACGGAAGATATTTCCTTTTTCACCATAGCCCTCTATGGGCTTCCAAATATCCCTTTGCCAATTCCACAAGAACAGCCTTAGCGAAAGGCTTCTTGAAGGGAAAGATGTAACTCTGTGAGATGAATTAACAGAACACAGAGCAGTTTCTCAGAAAGCTTCTTTCCAGTTTTGAACGGAAGATATTTCCTTTTTCACCATAGCCCTCTATGGGCTTCCAAATATCCCTTTGCCAATTCCACAAGAACAGCCTTAGCGAAAGGCTTCTTGAAGGGCAAGATGTAACTCTGTGAGATGAATTAACAGAACACAGAGCAGTTTCTCAGAAAGCTTCTTTCCAGTTTTGAACGGAAGATATTTCCTTTTTCACCATAGCCCTCTATGGGCTTCCAAATATCCCTTTGCCAATTGCACAAGAACAGCCTTAGCGAAAGGCTTCTTGAAGGGAAAGATGTAACTCTGTGAGATGAATTAAGAGAACACAGAGCAGTTTCTCAGAAAGCTTCTTTCCAGTTTTGAACGGAAGATATTTCCTTTCTCACCATAGCCCTCTATGGGCTTCCAAATATCCCTTTGCCAATTCCACAAGAACAGCCTTAGCGAAAGGCTTCTTGAAGGGAAAGATGTAACTATGTGAGATGAATTAACAGAACACAGAGCAGTTTCTCAGAAAGCTTCTTTCCAGTTTTGAACGGAAGATATTTCCTCTTTCACCATAGCCCTCTATGGGCTTCCAAATATCCCTTTGCCAATTCCACAAGAACAGCCTTAGCGAAAGGCTTCTTGAAGGGAAAGATGTAACTCTGTGAGATGAATTAACAGAACACAGAGCAGTTTCTCAGAAATCTTCTTTCCAGTTTTGAACGGAAGATATTTCCTTTTTCACCATAGCCCTCTATGGGCTTCCAAATATCCCTTTGCCAATTCCACAAGAACAGCCTTAGCGAAAGACTTCTTGAAGGGAAAGATGTATCTCTGTGAGATGAATTAACAGAACACAGAGCAGTTTCTCAGAAAGCTTCTTTCCAGTTTTGAACGGAAGATATTTCCTTTTTCACCATAGCCCTCTATGGGCTTCCAAATATCCCTTTGCCAATTGCACAAGAACAGCCTTAGCGAAAGGCTTCTTGAAGGGAAAGATGTAACTCTGTGAGATGAATTAACAGAACACAGAGCAGTTTCTCAGAAAGCTTCTTTCCAGTTTTGAACGGAAGATATTTCCTTTTTCACCATAGCCCTCTATGGGCTTCCAAATATCCCTTTGCCAATTCCACAAGAACAGCCTTAGCGAAAGGCTTCTTGAAGGGAAAGATGTAACTCTGTGAGATGAATTAACAGAACACAGAGCAGTTTCTCAGAAAGCTTCTTTCCAGTTTTGAACGGAAGATATTTCCTTTTTCACCATAGCCCTCTATGGGCTTCCAAATATCCCTTTGCCAATTGCACAAGAACAGCCTTAGCGAAAGGCTTCTTGAAGGGAAAGATGTAACTCTGTGAGATGAATTAAGAGAACACAGAGCAGTTTCTCAGAAAGCTTCTTTCCAGTTTTGAACGGAAGATATTTCCTTTTTCACCATAGCCCTCTATGGGCTTCCAAATATCCCTTTGCCAATTCCACAAGAACAGCCTTAGCGAAAGGCTTCTTGAAGGGAAAGATGTAACTCTGTGAGATGAATTAACAGAACACAGAGCAGTTTCTCAGAAAGCTTCTTTCCAGTTTTGAACGGAAGATATTTCCTCTTTCACCATAGCCCTCTAAGGGCTTCCAAATATCCCTTTGCCAATTCCACAAGAACAGCCTTAGCGAAAGTCTTCTTGAAGGGAAAGATGTAACTCTGTGAGATGAATTAACAGAACACAGAGCAGTTTCTCAGAAAGCTTCTTTCCAGTTTTGAACGGAAGATATTTCCTTTTTCACCATAGCCCTCTATGGGCTTCCAAATATCACATTGCCAATTCCACAAGAACAGCCTTAGCGAAAGACTTCTTGAAGGGAAAGATGTATCTCTGTGAGATGAATTAACAGAACACAGAGCAGTTTCTCAGAAAGCTTCTTTCCAGTTTTGAACGGAAGATATTTCCTTTTTCACCATAGCCCTCTATGGGCTTCCAAATATCCCATTGCCAATTCCACAAGAACAGCCTTAGCGAAAGGCTTCTTGAAGGGAAAGATGTAACTCTGTGAGATGAATTAACAGAACACAGAGCAGTTTCTCAGAAAGCTTCTTCCCAGTTTTGAACGGAAGATATTTCCTTTTTCACCATAGCCCTCTATGGGCTTCCAAATATCCCTTTGCCAATTCCACAAGAACAGCCTTAGCGAAAGGCTTCTTGAAGGGAAAGATGTAACTCTGTGAGATGAATTAACAGAACACAGAGCAGTTTCTCAGAAAGCTTCTTTCCAGTTTTGAACGGAAGATATTTCCTTTTTCACCATAGCCCTCTATGGGCTTCCAAATATCCCTTTGCCAATTCCACAACAACAGCCTTAGCGAAAGGCTTCTTGAAGGGAAAGATGTAACTCTGTGAGATGAATTAACAGAACACAGAGCAGTTTCTCAGAAAGCTTCTTTCCAGTTTTGAACGGAAGATATTTCCTTTTTCACCATAGCCCTCTATGGGCTTCCAAATATCCCTCTGCCAATTCCACAAGAACAGCCTTAGCCAAAGGCTTCTTGAAGGGAAAGATGTAACTCTGTGAGATGAATTAACAGAAAACAGAGCAGTTTCTCAGAACGCTTCTTTCCAGTTTTGAACGGAAGATATTTCCTTTTTCACCATAGCCCTCTATGGGCTTCCAAATATCCCTTTGTCAATTCCACAAGAACAGCCTTAGCGAAAGGCTTCTTGAAGGGAAAGATGTAACTCTGTGAGATGAATTAACAGAACACAGAGCAGTTTCTCAGAAAGCTTCTTTCCACTTTTGAACGGAAGATATTTCCTTTTTCACCATAGCCCTCTATGGGCTTCCAAATATCCCTTTGCCAATTCCACAAGAACAGCCTTAGCGAAAGGCTTCTTGAAGGGAAAGATGTAACTCTGTGAGATGAATTAACAGAACACAGAGCAATTTCTCAGCAAGCTTCTTTCCAGTTTTGAAAGGAAGATATTTCCTTTTTCAACTTAGCCCTCTATGGGCTTCCAAATATCCCTTTGCCAATTCCACAAGAACAGCCTTAGCGAAAGGCTTCTTGAAGGGAAAGATGTAACTCTGTGAGATGAATTAACAGAACACAGAGCAGTTTCTCAGAAAGCTTCTTTCCGGTTTTGAACGGAAGATATTTCCTTTTTCATCATAGCCCTCTATGGGCTTCCAAATATCCCTTTGCCAATTCCACAAGAACAGCCTTAGCGAAAGGCTCCTTGAAGGGAAAGATGTAACTCTGTGAGATGAATTAACAGAACACAGAGCAGTTTCTCAGAAAGCTTCTTTCCAGTTTTGAACGGAAGATAATTGCTTTTTCACCATAGCCCTCTATGGGCTTCCAAATATCCCTTTTAGAATTCCACAAGAACAGCCTTAGCGAAAGGCTTCTTGAAGGGAAAGATGTAACTCTGTGAGATGAATTAACAGAACACAGAGCAGTTTCTCAGAAAGCTTCTTTCCCCTTTTGAACGGAAGATAATTCCTTTTTCACCGTAGCCCTCTATGGGCTTCCAAATATCCCTTTGCCAATTCCACAAGAACAGAATTAGCGAAAGGCTTCTTGAAGGGAAAGATGTAACTCTGTGAGATGAATTAACAGAACACAGAGCAGTTTCTCAGAAAGCTTCTTTCCAGTTTTGAACGGAAGATATTTCCTTTTTCACCATAGCCCTCTATGGGCTTCCAAATATCCCTTTGCCAATTCCACAAGAACAGCCTTAGCGAAAGGCTTCTTGAAGGGAAAGATGTAACTCTGTGAGATGAATTAACAGAACACAGAGCAGTTTCTCAGAAAGCTTCTTTCCAGTTTTGAACGGAAGATATTTCCTTTTTCACCATAGCCCTCTATGGGCTTCCAAATATCCCTTTGCCAATTCCACAAGAACAGCCTTAGCGAAAGGCTTCTTGAAGGGAAAGATGTAACTCTGTGAGATGAATTAACAGAACACAGAGCAGTTTCTCAGAAAGCTTATTTCCACTTTTGAACGGAAGATATTTCCTTTTTCACCATAGCCCTCTATGGGCTTCCAAATATCCCTTTGCCAATTCCACAAGAACAGCCTTAGCGAAAGGCTTCTTGAAGGGAAAGATGTATCTCTGTGAGATGAATTAACAGAACACAGAGCAGTTTCTCAGAAAGCTTCTTTCCAGTTTTGAACGGAAGATATTTCCTTTTTCACCATAGCCCTCTATGGGCTTCCAAATATCCCTTTGCCAATTCCACAAGAACAGCCTTAGCGAAAGGCTTCTTCAAGGGAAAGATGTAACTCTGTGAGATGAATTAACAGAACACAGAGCAGTTTCTCAGAAAGCTTCTTCCCAGTTTTGAACGGAAGATATTTCCTTTTTCACCATAGCCCTCTATCGGCTTCCAAATATCCCTTTGCCAATTCCACAAGAACAGCCTTAGCGAAAGGCTTCTTGAAGGGAAAGATGTAACTCTGTGAGATGAATTAACAGAACACAGAGCAGTTTCTCAGAAAGCTTCTTTCCAGTTTTGAACGGAAGATATTTCCTTTTTCACCATAGCCCTCTATGGGCTTCCAAATATCCCTTTGCCAATTCCACAAGAACAGCCTTAGCGAAAGGCTTCTTGAAGGGAAAGATGTAACTCTGTGAGATGAATTAACAGAACACAGAGCAGTTTCTCAGAAAGCTTCTTTCCACTTTTGAACGGAAGATATTTCCTTTTTCACCATAGCCCTCTATGGGCTTCCAAATATCCCTTTGCCAATTCCACAAGAACAGCCTTAGCGAAAGGCTTCTTGAAGGGAAAGATGTAACACTGTGAGATGAATTAACAGAACACAAAGCAGTTTCTCAGAAAGCTTCTTTCCAGTTTTGATCAGAAGATATTTCCTTTTTCACCATAGCCCTCTATGGGCTTCCAAATATCCCTCTGCCAATTAAACAAGAACAGACTTAGCCAAAGACTTCTTGAAGGGAAAGATGTAACTCTGTGAGATGAATTAACAGAAAACAGAGCAGTTTCTCAGAAAGCTTCTTTCCAGTTTTGAACGGAAGATATTTCCTTTTTCACCATAGCCCTCTATGGGCTTCCAAATATCCCTTTGCCAATTCCATAAGAACAGCCTTAGCGAAAGGCTTCTTGAAGGGGAAGATGTAACTCTGTGAGATGAATTAACAGAACACAGAGCAGTTTCTCAGAAAGCTTCTTTCCACTTTTGAACGGAAGATATTTCCTTTTTCACCATAGCCCTCTATGGGCTTCCAAATATCCCTTTGCCAATTCCACAAGAACAGCCTTAGCGAAAGGCTTCTTGAAAGGACAGATGTAACACTGTGAGATGAATTAACAGAACACAGAGCAGTTTCTCAGAAAGCTTCTTTCCAGTTTTGAAAGGAAGACATTTCCTTTTTCACCTTAGCCCTCTATGGGCTTCCAAATATCACTTTGCCAATTCCACAAGAACAGCCTTAGCGAAAGGCTTCTTGATGGGAAAGATGTAACTCTGTGAGATGAATTAACAGAACACAGAGCAGTTTCTCAGAAAGCTTCTTTCCACTTTTGAACGGAAGATATTTCCTTTTTCACCATAGCCCTCTATGGGCTTCCAAATATCCCTTTGCCAATTCCACAAGAACAGCCTTAGCGAAAGGCTTCTTGAAGGGAAAGATGTAACTCTGTGAGATGAATTAACAGAACACAGAGCAGTTTCTCAGAAAGCTTCTTTCCAGTTTTGAACGGAGGATAATTGCTTTTTCACCATAGCCCACTATGGGCTTCCAAATATCCCTTTGCAAATTCCACAAGAACAGCCTTAGCGAAAGGCTTCTTGAAGGGAAAGATGTAACTCTGTGAGATGAATTAACAGAACACAGAGCAGTTTCTCAGAAAGCTTCTTTCCCCTTTTGAACGGAAGATAATTCCTTTTTCACCATAGCCCTCTATGGGCTTCCAAATATCCCTTTGCCAATTCCACAAGAACAGCCTTAGCGAAAGGCTTCTTGAAGGGAAAGAGGTAACTCTGTGAGATGAATTAACAGAACACAGAGCTGTTTCTCAGAAAGCTTCTTTCCAGTTTTGAACGGAAGATATTTCCTTTTTCACCATAGCCCTCTATGGGCTTCCAAATATCCCTTTGCCAATTCCACAAGAACAGCCTTAGCGAAAGGCTTCTTGAAGGGAAAGATGTAACTCTGTGAGATGAATTAACAGAACACAAAGCAGTTTCTCAGAAAGCTTCTTTCCAGTTTTGAACGGAAGATATTTCCTTTTTCACCATAGCCCTCTATGGGCTTCCAAATATCCCTTTGCCAATTCCACAAGAAAAGCCTTAGCGAAAGGCTTCTTGAAGGGCAAGATGTAACTCTGTGAGATGAATTAACAGAACACAGAGCAGTTTCTCAGAAAGCTTCTTTCCAGTTTTGAACGGAAGATATTTCCTTTTTCACCATAGCCCTCTATGGGCTTCCAAATATCCCTTTGCCAATTGCACAAGAACAGCCTTAGCGAAAGGCTTCTTGAAGGGAAAGATGTAACTCTGTGAGATGAATTAAGAGAACACAGAGCAGTTTCTCAGAAAGCTTCTTTCCAGTTTTGATCGGAAGATATTTCCTTTTTCACCATAGCCCTCTATCGGCTTCCAAATATCCCTTTGCCAATTCCACAAGAACAGCCTTAGCGAAAGGCTTCTTGAACGGAAAGATGTAACTCTGTGAGATGAATTAACAGAACACAGAGCAGTTTCTCAGAAAGATTCTTTCCAGTTTTGAACGGAAGATATTTCCTCTTTCACCATAACCCTCTATGGGCTTCCAAATATCCCTTTGCCAATTCCACAAGAACAGCCTTAGCGAAAGGCTTCTTGAAGGGAAAGATGTAACTCTGTGAGATGAATTAACAGAACACAGAGCAGTTTCTCAGAAAGCTTCTTCCCAGTTTTGAACGGAAGATATTTCCTTTTTCACCATAGCCCTCTATGGGCTTCCAAATATCCCTTTGCCAATTCCACAAGAACAGCCTTAGCGAAAGGCTTCTTGAAGGGCAAGATGTAACTCTGTGAGATGAATTAACAGAACACAGAGCAGTTTCTCAGAAAGCTTCTTTCCAGTTTTGAACGGAAGATATTTCCTTTTTCACCATAGCCCTCTATGGGCTTCCAAATATCCCTTTGCCAATTGCACAAGAACAGCCTTAGCGAAAGGCTTCTTGAAGGGAAAGATGTAACTCTGTGAGATGAATTAAGAGAACACAGAGCAGTTTCTCAGAAAGCTTCTTTCCAGTTTTGAACGGAAGATATTTCCTTTCTCACCATAGCCCTCTATGGGCTTCCAAATATCCCTTTGCCAATTCCACAAGAACAGCCTTAGCGAAAGGCTTCTTGAAGGGAAAGATGTAACTATGTGAGATGAATTAACAGAACACAGAGCAGTTTCTCAGAAAGCTTCTTTCCAGTTTTGAACGGAAGATATTTCCTCTTTCACCATAGCCCTCTATGGGCTTCCAAATATCCCTTTGCCAATTCCACAAGAACAGCCTTAGCGAAAGGCTTCTTGAAGGGAAAGATGTAACACTGTGAGATGAATTAACAGAACACAAAGCAGTTTCTCAGAAAGCTTCTTTCCAGTTTTGATCAGAAGATATTTCCTTTTTCACCATAGCCCTCTATGGGCTTCCAAATATCCCTCTGCCAATTAAACAAGAACAGCCTTAGCCAAAGACTTCTTGAAGGGAAAGATGTAACTCTGTGAGATGAATTAACAGAAAACAGAGCAGTTTCTCAGAAAGCTTCTTTCCAGTTTTGAACGGAAGATATTTCCTTTTTCACCATAGCCCTCTATGAGCTTCCAAATATCCCTTTGCCAATTCCATAAGAACAGCCTTAGCGAAAGGCTTCTTGAAGGGGAAGATGTAACTCTGTGAGATGAATTAACAGAACACAGAGCAGTTTCTCAGAAAGCTTCTTTCCACTTTTGAACGGAAGATATTTCCTTTTTCACCATAGCCCTCTATGGGCTTCCAAATATCCCTTTGCCAATTCCACAAGAACAGCCTTAGCGAAAGGCTTCTTGAAAGGACAGATGTAACACTGTGAGATGAATTAACAGAACACAGAGCAGTTTCTCAGAAAGCTTCTTTCCAGTTTTGAAAGGAAGACATTTCCTTTTTCACCTTAGCCCTCTATGGGCTTCCAAATATCACTTTGCCAATTCCACAAGAACAGCCTTAGCGAAAGGCTTCTTGATGGGAAAGATGTAACTCTGTGAGATGAATTAACAGAACACAGAGCAGTTTCTCAGAAAGCTTCTTTCCACTTTTGAACGGAAGATATTTCCTTTTTCACCATAGCCCTCTATGGGCTTCCAAATATCCCTTTGCCAATTCCACAAGAACAGCCTTAGCGAAAGGCTTCTTGAAGGGAAAGATGTAACTCTGTGAGATGAATTAACAGAACACAGAGCAGTTTCTCAGAAAGCTTCTTTCCAGTTTTGAACGGAGGATAATTGCTTTTTCACCATAGCCCACTATGGGCTTCCAAATATCCCTTTGCAAATTCCACAAGAACAGCCTTAGCGAAAGGCTTCTTGAAGGGAAAGATGTAACTCTGTGAGATGAATTAACAGAACACAGAGCAGTTTCTCAGAAAGCTACTTTCCCCTTTTGAACGGAAGATAATTCCTTTTTCACCATAGCCCTCTATGGGCTTCCAAATATCCCTTTGCCAATTCCACAAGAACAGCCTTAGCGAAAGGCTTCTTGAAGGGAAAGAGGTAACTCTGTGAGATGAATTAACAGAACACAGAGCTGTTTCTCAGAAAGCTTCTTTCCAGTTTTGAACGGAAGATATTTCCTTTTTCACCATAGCCCTCTATGGGCTTCCAAATATCCCTTTGCCAATTCCACAAGAACAGCCTTAGCGAAAGGCTTCTTGAAGGGAAAGATGTAACTCTGTGAGATGAATTAACAGAACACAAAGCAGTTTCTCAGAAAGCTTCTTTCCAGTTTTGAACGGAAGATATTTCCTTTTTCACCATAGCCCTCTATGGGCTTCCAAATATCCCTTTGCCAATTCCACAAGAACAGCCTTAGCGAAAGGCTTCTTGAAGGGCAAGATGTAACTCTGTGAGATGAATTAACAGAACACAGAGCAGTTTCTCAGAAAGCTTCTTTCCAGTTTTGAACGGAAGATATTTCCTTTTTCACCATAGCCCTCTATGGGCTTCCAAATATCCCTTTGCCAATTGCACAAGAACAGCCTTAGCGAAAGGCTTCTTTAAGGGAAAGATGTAACTCTGTGAGATGAATTAAGAGAACACAGAGCAGTTTCTCAGAAAGCTTCTTTCCAGTTTTGATCGGAAGATATTTCCTTTTTCACCATAGCCCTCTATCGGCTTCCAAATATCCCTTTGCCAATTCCACAAGAACAGCCTTAGCGAAAGGCTTCTTGAACGGAAAGATGTAACTCTGTGAGATGAATTAACAGAACACAGAGCAGTTTCTCAGAAAGATTCTTTCCAGTTTTGAACGGAAGATATTTCCTCTTTCACCATAACCCTCTATGGGCTTCCAAATATCCCTTTGCCAATTCCACAAGAACAGCCTTAGCGAAAGGCTTCTTGAAGGGAAAGATGTAACTCTGTGAGATGAATTAACAGAACACAGAGCAGTTTCTCAGAAAGCTTCTTTCCAGTTTTGAACGGAAGATATTTCCTTTTTCACCATAGCCCTCTATGGGCTTCCAAATATCCCTTTGCCAATTGCACAAGAACAGCCTTAGCGAAAGGCTTCTTGAAGGGAAAGATGTAACTCTGTGAGATGAATTAAGAGAACACAGAGCAGTTTCTCAGAAAGCTTCTTCCCAGTTTTGAACGGAAGATATTTCCTTTTTCACCATAGCCCTCTATGGGCTTCCAAATATCCCTTTGCCAATTCCACAAGAACAGCCTTAGCGAAAGGCTTCTTGAAGGGCAAGATGTAACTCTGTGAGATGAATTAACAGAACACAGAGCAGTTTCTCAGAAAGCTTCTTTCCAGTTTTGAACGGAAGATATTTCCTTTTTCACCATAGCCCTCTATGGGCTTCCAAATATCCCTTTGCCAATTGCACAAGAACAGCCTTAGCGAAAGGCTTCTTGAAGGGAAAGATGTAACTCTGTGAGATGAATTAACAGAACACAGAGCAGTTTCTCAGAAAGCTTCTTTCCAGTTTTGAACGGAAGATATTTCCTTTCTCACCATAGCCCTCTATGGGCTTCCAAATATCCCTTTGCCAATTCCACAAGAACAGCCTTACTGAAAGGCTTCTTGAAGGGAAAGATGTAACTATGTGAGATGAATTAACAGAACACAGAGCAGTTTCTCAGAAAGCTTCTTTCCAGTTTTGAACGGAAGATATTTCCTCTTTCACCATAGCCCTCTATGGGCTTCCAAATATCCCTTTGCCAATTCCACAAGAACAGCCTTAGCGAAAGGCTTCTTGAAGGGAAAGATGTATCTCTGTGAGATGAATTAACAGAACACAGAGCAGTTTCTCAGAAAGCTTCTTTCCAGTTTTGAACGGAAGATATTTCCTTTTTCACCATAGCCCTCTATGGGCTTCCAAATATCCCTTTGCCAATTGCACAAGAACAGCCTTAGCGAAAGGCTTCTTGAAGGGAAAGATGTAACTCTGTGAGATGAATTAACAGAACACAGAGCAGTTTCTCAGAAAGCTTCTTTCCAGTTTTGAACGGAAGATATTTCCTTTTTCACCATAGCCCTCTATGGGCTTCCAAATATCCCTTTGCCAATTCCACAAGAACAGCCTTAGCGAAAGGCTTCTTGAAGGGAAAGATGTAACTCTGTGAGATGAATTAACAGAACACAGAGCAGTTTCTCAGAAAGCTTCTTTCCAGTTTTGAACGGAAGATATTTCCTTTTTCACCATAGCCCTCTATGGGCTTCCAAATATCCCTTTGCCAATTGCACAAGAACAGCCTTAGCGAAAGGCTTCTTGAAGGGAAAGATGTAACTCTGTGAGATGAATTAAGAGAACACAGAGCAGTTTCTCAGAAAGCTTCTTTCCAGTTTTGAACGGAAGATATTTCCTTTTTCACCATAGCCCTCTATGGGCTTCCAAATATCCCTTTGCCAATTCCACAAGAACAGCCTTAGCGAAAGGCTTCTTCAAGGGAAAGATGTAACTCTGTGAGATGAATTAACAGAACACAGAGCAGTTTCTCAGAAAGCTTCTTTCCAGTTTTGAACGGAAGATATTTCCTCTTTCACCATAGCCCTCTATGGGCTTCCAAATATCCCTTTGCCAATTCCACAAGAACAGCCTTAGCGAAAGTCTTCTTGAAGGGAAAGATGTAACTCTGTGAGATGAATTAACAGAACACAGAGCAGTTTCTCAGAAAGCTTCTTTCCAGTTTTGAACGGAAGATATTTCCTTTTTCACCATAGCCCTCTATGGGCTTCCAAATATCACTTTGCCAATTCCACAAGAACAGCCTTAGCGAAAGACTTCTTGAAGGGAAAGATGTATCTCTGTGAGATGAATTAACAGAACACAGAGCAGTTTCTCAGAAAGCTTCTTTCCAGTTTTGAACGGAAGATATTTCCTTTTTCACCATAGCCCTCTATGGGCTTCCAAATATCCCTTTGCCAATTCCACAAGAACAGCCTTAGCGAAAGGCTTCTTGAAGGGAAAGATGTAACTCTGTGAGATGAATTAACAGAACACAGAGCAGTTTCTCAGAAAGCTTCTTTCCCCTTTTGAACGGAAGATAATTCCTTTTTCACCGTAGCCCTCTATGGGCTTCCAAATATCCCTTTGCCAATTCCACAAGAACAGCCTTAGCGAAAGGCTTCTTGAAGGGAAAGATGTAACTCTGTGAGATGAATTAACAGAACACAGAGCAGTTTCTCAGAAAGCTTCTTTCCAGTTTTGAACGGAAGATATTTCCTTTTTCACCATAGCCCTCTATGGGCTTCCAAATATCCCTTTGCCAATTCCACAAGAACAGCCTTAGCGAAAGGCTTCTTGAAGGGAAAGATGTAACTCTGTGAGATGAATTAACAGAACACAAAGCAGTTTCTCAGAAAGCTTCTTTCCAGTTTTGAACGGAAGATATTGCCTTTTTCACCATAGCCCTCTATGGGCTTCCAAATATCCCTTTGCCAATTCCACAAGAACAGCCTTAGCGAAAGGCTTCTTGAAGGGAAACATGTAACTCTGTGAGATGAATTAACAGAACACAGAGCAGTTTCTCAGAAAGCTTATTTCCACTTTTGAACGGAAGATATTTCCTTTTTCACCATAGCCCTCTATGGGCTTCCAAATATCCCTTTGCCAATTCCACAAGAACAGCCTTAGCGAAAGGCTTCTTGAAGGGAAAGATGTATCTCTGTGAGATGAATTAACAGAACACAGAGCAGTTTCTCAGAAAGCTTCTTTCCAGTTTTGAACGGAAGATATTTCCTTTTTCACCATAGCCCTCTATGGGCTTCCAAATATCCCTTTGCCAATTCCACAAGAACAGCCTTAGCGAAAGGCTTCTTCAAGGGAAAGATGTAACTCTGTGAGATGAATTAACAGAACACAGAGCAGTTTCTCAGAAAGCTTCTTCCCAGTTTTGAACGGAAGATATTTCCTTTTTCACCATAGCCCTCTATCGGCTTCCAAATATCCCTTTGCCAATTCCACAAGAACAGCCTTAGCGAAAGGCTTCTTGAAGGGAAAGATGTAACTCTGTGAGTTGAATTAACAGAACACAGAGCAGTTTCTCAGAAAGCTTCTTTCCACTTTTGAACGGAAGATATTTCCTTTTTCACCATAGCCCTCTATGGGCTTCCAAATATCCCTTTGCCAATTCCACAAGAACAGCCTTAGCGAAAGGCTTCTTGAAGGGAAAGATGTAACACTGTGAGATGAATTAACAGAACACAAAGCAGTTTCTCAGAAAGCTTCTTTCCAGTTTTGATCAGAAGATATTTCCTTTTTCACCATAGCCCTCTATGGGCTTCCAAATATCCCTCTGCCAATTAAACAAGAACAGCCTTAGCCAAAGACTTCTTGAAGGGAAAGATGTAACTCTGTGAGATGAATTAACAGAAAACAGAGCAGTTTCTCAGAAAGCTTCTTTCCAGTTTTGAACGGAAGATATTTCCTTTTTCACCATAGCCCTCTATGGGCTTCCAAATATCCCTTTGCCAATTCCATAAGAACAGCCTTAGCGAAAGGCTTCTTGAAGGGGAAGATGTAACTCTGTGAGATGAATTAACAGAACACAGAGCAGTTTCTCAGAAAGCTTCTTTCCACTTTTGAACGGAAGATATTTCCTTTTTCACCATAGCCCTCTATGGGCTTCCAAATATCCCTTTGCCAATTCCACAAGAACAGCCTTAGCGAAAGGCTTCTTGAAAGGACAGATGTAACACTGTGAGATGAATTAACAGAACACAGAGCAGTTTCTCAGAAAGCTTCTTTCCAGTTTTGAAAGGAAGACATTTCCTTTTTCACCTTAGCCCTCTATGGGCTTCCAAATATCACTTTGCCAATTCCACAAGAACAGCCTTAGCGAAAGGCTTCTTGATGGGAAAGATGTAACTCTGTGAGATGAATTAACAGAACACAGAGCAGTTTCTCAGAAAGCTTCTTTCCACTTTTGAACGGAAGATATTTCCTTTTTCACCATAGCCCTCTATGGGCTTCCAAATATCCCTTTGCCAATTCCACAAGAACAGCCTTAGCGAAAGGCTTCTTGAAGGGAAAGATGTAACTCTGTGAGATGAATTAACAGAACACAGAGCAGTTTCTCAGAAAGCTTCTTTCCAGTTTTGAACGGAGGATAATTGCTTTTTCACCATAGCCCACTATGGGCTTCCAAATATCCCTTTGCAAATTCCACAAGAACAGCCTTAGCGAAAGGCTTCTTGAAGGGAAAGATGTAACTCTGTGAGATGAATTAACAGAACACAGAGCAGTTTCTCAGAAAGCTTCTTTCCCCTTTTGAACGGAAGATAATTCCTTTTTCACCATAGCCCTCTATGGGCTTCCAAATATCCCTTTGCCAATTCCACAAGAACAGCCTTAGCGAAAGGCTTCTTGAAGGGAAAGAGGTAACTCTGTGAGATGAATTAACAGAACACAGAGCTGTTTCTCAGAAAGCTTCTTTCCAGTTTTGAACGGAAGATATTTCCTTTTTCACCATAGCCCTCTATGGGCTTCCAAATATCCCTTTGCCAATTCCACAAGAACAGCCTTAGCGAAAGGCTTCTTGAAGGGAAAGATGTAACTCTGTGAGATGAATTAACAGAACACAAAGCAGTTTCTCAGAAAGCTTCTTTCCAGTTTTGAACGGAAGATATTTCCTTTTTCACCATAGCCCTCTATGGGCTTCCAAATATCCCTTTGCCAATTCCACAAGAACAGCCTTAGCGAAAGGCTTCTTGAAGGGCAAGATGTAACTCTGTGAGATGAATTAACAGAACACAGAGCAGTTTCTCAGAAAGCTTCTTTCCAGTTTTGAACGGAAGATATTTCCTTTTTCACCATAGCCCTCTATGGGCTTCCAAATATCCCTTTGCCAATTCCACAAGAACAGCCTTAGCGAAAGGCTTCTTGAAGGGAAAGATGTAACTCTGTGAGATGAATTAAGAGAACACAGAGCAGTTTCTCAGAAAGCTTCTTTCCAGTTTTGATCGGAAGATATTTCCTTTTTCACCATAGCCCTCTATCGGCTTCCAAATATCCCTTTGCCAATTCCACAAGAACAGCCTTAGCGAAAGGCTTCTTGAACGGAAAGATGTAACTCTGTGAGATGAATTAACAGAACACAGAGCAGTTTCTCAGAAAGATTCTTTCCAGTTTTGAACGGAAGATATTTCCTCTTTCACCATAACCCTCTATGGGCTTCCAAATATCCCTTTGCCAATTCCACAAGAACAGCCTTAGCGAAAGGCTTCTTGAAGGGAAAGATGTAACTCTGTGAGATGAATTAACAGAACACAGAGCAGTTTCTCAGAAAGCTTCTTTCCAGTTTTGAACGGAAGATATTTCCTTTTTCACCATAGCCCTCTATGGGCTTCCAAATATCCCTTTGCCAATTCCACAAGAACAGCCTTAGCAAAAGGCTTCTTGAAGGGAAAGATGTAACTCTGTGAGATGAATTAACAGAACACAGAGCAGTTTCTCAGAAAGCTTCTTCCCAGTTTTGAACGGAAGATATTTCCTTTTTCACCATAGCCCTCTATGGGCTTCCAAATATCCCTTTGCCAATTCCACAAGAACAGCCTTAGCGAAAGGCTTCTTGAAGGGCAAGATGTAACTCTGTGAGATGAATTAACAGAACACAGAGCAGTTTCTCAGAAAGCTTCTTTCCAGTTTTGAACGGAAGATATTTCCTTTTTCACCATAGCCCTCTATGGGCTTCCAAATATCCCTTTGCCAATTGCACAAGAACAGCCTTAGCGAAAGGCTTCTTGAAGGGAAAGATGTAACTCTGTGAGATGAATTAAGAGAACACAGAGCAGTTTCTCAGAAAGCTTCTTTCCAGTTTTGAACGGAAGATATTTCCTTTCTCACCATAGCCCTCTATGGGCTTCCAAATATCCCTTTGCCAATTCCACAAGAACAGCCTTAGCGAAAGGCTTCTTGAAGGGAAAGATGTAACTATGTGAGATGAATTAACAGAACACAGAGCAGTTTCTCAGAAAGCTTCTTTCCAGTTTTGAACGGAAGATATTTCCTCTTTCACCATAGCCCTCTATGGGCTTCCAAATATCCCTTTGCCAATTCCACAAAAACAGCCTTAGCGAAAGGCTTCTTGAAGGGAAAGATGTAACACTGTGAGATGAATTAACAGAACACAAAGCAGTTTCTCAGAAAGCTTCTTTCCAGTTTTGATCAGAAGATATTTCCTTTTTCACCATAGCCCTCTATGGGCTTCCAAATATCCCTCTGCCAATTAAACAAGAACAGCCTTAGCCAAAGACTTCTTGAAGGGAAAGATGTAACTCTGTGAGATGAATTAACAGAAAACAGAGCAGTTTCTCAGAAAGCTTCTTTCCAGTTTTGAACGGAAGATATTTCCTTTTTCACCATAGCCCTCTATGGGCTTCCAAATATCCCTTTGCCAATTCCATAAGAACAGCCTTAGCGAAAGGCTTCTTGAAGGGGAAGATGTAACTCTGTGAGATGAATTAACAGAACACAGAGCAGTTTCTCAGAAAGCTTCTTTCCACTTTTGAACGGAAGATATTTCCTTTTTCACCATAGCCCTCTATGGGCTTCCAAATATCCCTTTGCCAATTCCACAAGAACAGCCTTAGCGAAAGGCTTCTTGAAAGGACAGATGTAACACTGTGAGATGAATTAACAGAACACAGAGCAGTTTCTCAGAAAGCTTCTTTCCAGTTTTGAAAGGAAGACATTTCCTTTTTCACCTTAGCCCTCTATGGGCTTCCAAATATCACTTTGCCAATTCCACAAGAACAGCCTTAGCGAAAGGCTTCTTGATGGGAAAGATGTAACTCTGTGAGATGAATTAACAGAACACAGAGCAGTTTCTCAGAAAGCTTCTTTCCACTTTTGAACGGAAGATATTTCCTTTTTCACCATAGCCCTCTATGGGCTTCCAAATATCCCTTTGCCAATTCCACAAGAACAGCCTTAGCGAAAGGCTTCTTGAAGGGAAAGATGTAACTCTGTGAGATGAATTAACAGAACACAGAGCAGTTTCTCAGAAAGCTTCTTTCCAGTTTTGAACGGAGGATAATTGCTTTTTCACCATAGCCCACTATGGGCTTCCAAATATCCCTTTGCAAATTCCACAAGAACAGCCTTAGCGAAAGGCTTCTTGAAGGGAAAGATGTAACTCTGTGAGATGAATTAACAGAACACAGAGCAGTTTCTCAGAAAGCTTCTTTCCCCTTTTGAACGGAAGATAATTCCTTTTTCACCATAGCCCTCTATGGGCTTCCAAATATCCCTTTGCCAATTCCACAAGAACAGCCTTAGCGAAAGGCTTGTTGAAGGGAAAGAGGTAACTCTGTGAGATGAATTAACAGAACACAGAGCTGTTTCTCAGAAAGCTTCTTTCCAGTTTTGAACGGAAGATATTTCCTTTTTCACCATAGCCCTCTATGGGCTTCCAAATATCCCTTTGCCAATTCCACAAGAACAGCCTTAGCGAAAGGCTTCTTGAAGGGAAAGATGTAACTCTGTGAGATGAATTAACAGAACACAAAGCAGTTTCTCAGAAAGCTTCTTTCCAGTTTTGAACGGAAGATATTTCCTTTTTCACCATAGCCCTCTATGGGCTTCCAAATATCCCTTTGCCAATTCCACAAGAACAGCCTTAGCGAAAGGCTTCTTGAAGGGCAAGATGTAACTCTGTGAGATGAATTAACAGAACACAGAGCAGTTTCTCAGAAAGCTTCTTTCCAGTTTTGAACGGAAGATATTTCCTTTTTCACCATAGCCCTCTATGGGCTTCCAAATATCCCTTTGCCAATTGCACAAGAACAGCCTTAGCGAAAGGCTTCTTGAAGGGAAAGATGTAACTCTGTGAGATGAATTAAGAGAACACAGAGCAGTTTCTCAGAAAGCTTCTTTCCAGTTTTGATCGGAAGATATTTCCTTTTTCACCATAGCCCTCTATCGGCTTCCAAATATCCCTTTGCCAATTCCACAAGAACAGCCTTAGCGAAAGGCTTCTTGAACGGAAAGATGTAACTCTGTGAGATGAATTAACAGAACACAGAGCAGTTTCTCAGAAAGATTCTTTCCAGTTTTGAACGGAAGATATTTCCTCTTTCACCATAACCCTCTATGGGCTTCCAAATATCCCTTTGCCAATTCAACAAGAACAGCCTTAGCGAAAGGCTTCTTGAAGGGAAAGATGTAACTCTGTGAGATGAATTAACAGAACACAGAGCAGTTTCTCAGAAAGCTTCTTTCCAGTTTTGAACGGAAGATATTTCCTTTTTCACCATAGCCCTCTATGGGCTTCCAAATATCCCTTTGCCAATTCCACAAGAACAGCCTTAGCGAAAGGCTTCTTGAAGGGAAAGATGTAACTCTGTGAGATGAATTAACAGAACACAGAGCAGTTTCTCAGAAAGCTTCTTCCCAGTTTTGAACGGAAGATATTTCCTTTTTCACCATAGCCCTCTATGGGCTTCCAAATATCCCTTTGCCAATTCCACAAGAACAGCCTTAGCGAAAGGCTTCTTGAAGGGCAAGATGTAACTCTGTGAGATGAATTAACAGAACACAGAGCAGTTTCTCAGAAAGCTTCTTTCCAGTTTTGAACGGAAGATATTTCCTTTTTCACCATAGCCCTCTATGGGCTTCCAATTATCCCTTTGCCAATTGCACAAGAACAGCCTTAGCGAAAGGCTTCTTGAAGGGAAAGATGTAACTCTGTGAGATGAATTAAGAGAACACAGAGCAGTTTCTCAGAAAGCTTCTTTCCAGTTTTGAACGGAAGATATTTCCTTTCTCACCATAGCCCTCTATGGGCTTCCAAATATCCCTTTGCCAATTCCACAAGAACAGCCTTAGCGAAAGGCTTCTTGAAGGGAAAGATGTAACTATGTGAGATGAATTAACAGAACACAGAGCAGTTTCTCAGAAAGCTTCTTTCCAGTTTTGAACGGAAGATATTTCCTCTTTCACCATAGCCCTCTATGGGCTTCCAAATATCCCTTTGCCAATTCCACAAGAACAGCCTTAGCGAAAGGCTTCTTGAAGGGAAAGATGTAACTCTGTGAGATGAATTAACAGAACACAGAGCAGTTTCTCAGAAATCTTCTTTCCAGTTTTGAACGGAAGATATTTCCTTTTTCACCATAGCCCTCTATGGGCTTCCAAATATCCCTTTGCCAATTCCACAAGAACAGCCTTAGCGAAAGGCTTCTTGAAGGGAAAGATGTATCTCTGTGAGATGAATTAACAGAACACAGAGCAGTTTCTCAGAAAGCTTCTTTCCAGTTTTGAACGGAAGATATTTCCTTTTTCACCATAGCCCTCTATGGGCTTCCAAATATCCCTTTGCCAATTGCACAAGAACAGCCTTAGCGAAAGGCTTCTTGAAGGGAAAGATGTAACTCTGTGAGATGAATTAACAGAACACAGAGCAGTTTCTCAGAAAGCTTCTTTCCAGTTTTGAACGGAAGATATTTCCTTTTTCACCATAGCCCTCTATGGGCTTCCAAATATCCCTTTGCCAATTCCACAAGAACAGCCTTAGCGAAAGGCTTCTTGAAGGGAAAGATGTAACTCTGTGAGATGAATTAACAGAACACAGAGCAGTTTCTCAGAAAGCTTCTTTCCAGTTTTGAACGGAAGATATTTCCTTTTTCACCATAGCCCTCTATGGGCTTCCAAATATCCCTTTGCCAATTGCACAAGAACAGCCTTAGCGAAAGGCTTCTTGAAGGGAAAGATGTAACTCTGTGAGATGAATTAAGAGAACACAGAGCAGTTTCTCAGAAAGCTTCTTTCCAGTTTTGAACGGAAGATATTTCCTTTTTCACCATAGCCCTCTATGGGCTTCCAAATATCCCTTTGCCAATTCCACAAGAACAGCCTTAGCGAAAGGCTTCTTGAAGGGAAAGATGTAACTCTGTGAGATGAATTAACAGAACACAGAGCAGTTTCTCAGAAAGCTTCTTTCCAGTTTTGAACGGAAGATATTTCCTCTTTCACCATAGCCCTCTATGGGCTTCCAAATATCCCTTTGCCAATTCCACAAGAACAGCCTTAGCGAAAGTCTTCTTGAAGGGAAAGATGTAACTCTGTGAGATGAATTAACAGAACACAGAGCAGTTTCTCAGAAAGCTTCTTTCCAGTTTTGAACGGAAGATATTTCCTTTTTCACCATAGCCCTCTATGGGCTTCCAAATATCACTTTGCCAATTCCACAAGAACAGCCTTAGCGAAAGACTTCTTGAAGGGAAAGATGTATCTCTGTGAGATGAATTAACAGAACACAGAGCAGTTTCTCAGAAAGCTTCTTTCCAGTTTTGAACGGAAGATATTTCCTTTTTCACCATAGCCCTCTATGGGCTTCCAAATATCCCATTGCCAATTCCACAAGAACAGCCTTAGCGAAAGGCTTCTTGAAGGGAAAGATGTAACTCTGTGAGATGAATTAACAGAACACAGAGCAGTTTCTCAGAAAGCTTCTTCCCAGTTTTGAACGGAAGATATTTCCTTTTTCACCATAGCCCTCTATGGGCTTCCAAATATCCCTTTGCCAATTCCACAAGAACAGCCTTAGCGAAAGGCTTCTTGAAGGGAAAGATGTAACTCTGTGAGATGAATTAACAGAACACAGAGCAGTTTCTCAGAAAGCTTCTTTCCAGTTTTGAACGGAAGATATTTCCTTTTTCACCATAGCCCTCTATGGGCTTCCAAATATCCCTTTGCCAATTCCACAACAACAGCCTTAGCGAAAGGCTTCTTGAAGGGAAAGATGTAACTCTGTGAGATGAATTAACAGAACACAGAGCAGTTTCTCAGAAAGCTTCTTTCCACTTTTGAACGGAAGATATTTCCTTTTTCACCATAGCCCTCTATGGGCTTCCAAATATCCCTCTGCCAATTCCACAAGAACAGCCTTAGCCAAAGGCTTCTTGAAGGGAAAGATGTAACTCTGTGAGATGAATTAACAGAAAACAGAGCAGTTTCTCAGAAAGCTTCTTTCCAGTTTTGAACGGAAGATATTTCCTTTTTCACCATAGCCCTCTATGGGCTTCCAAATATCCCTTTGCCAATTCCACAAGAACAGCCTTAGCGAAAGGCTTCTTGAAGGGAAAGATGTAACTCTGTGAGATGAATTAACAGAACACAGAGCAGTTTCTCAGAAAGCTTCTTTCCACGTTTGAACGGAAGATATTTCCTTTTTCACCATAGCCCTCTATGGGCTTCCAAATATCCCTTTGCCAATTCCACAAGAACAGCCTTAGCGAAAGGCTTCTTGAAGGGAAAGATGTAACTCTGTGAGATGAATTAACAGAACACAGAGCAATTTCTCAGCAAGCTTCTTTCCAGTTTTGAAAGGAAGATATTTCCTTTTTCAACTTAGCCCTCTATGGGCTTCCAAATATCCCTTTGCCAATTCCACAAGAACAGCCTTAGCGAAAGGCTTCTTGAAGGGAAAGATGTAACTCTGTGAGATGAATTAACAGAACACAGAGCAGTTTCTCAGAAAGCTTCTTTCCGGTTTTGAACGGAAGATATTTCCTTTTTCATCATAGCCCTCTATGGGCTTCCAAATATCCCTTTGCCAATTCCACAAGAACAGCCTTAGCGAAAGGCTCCTTGAAGGGAAAGATGTAACTCTGTGAGATGAATTAACAGAACACAGAGCAGTTTCTCAGAAAGCTTCTTTCCAGTTTTGAACGGAAGATAATTGCTTTTTCACCATAGCCCTCTATGGGCTTCCAAATATCCCTTTTAGAATTCCACAAGAACAGCCTTAGCGAAAGGCTTCTTGAAGGGAAAGATGTAACTCTGTGAGATGAATTAACAGAACACAGAGCAGTTTCTCAGAAAGCTTCTTTCCCCTTTTGAACGGAAGATAATTCCTTTTTCACCGAAGCCCTCTATGGGCTTCCAAATATCCCTTTGCCAATTCCACAAGAACAGCCTTAGCGAAAGGCTTTTTGAAGGGAAAGATGTAACTCTGTGAGATGAATTAACAGAACACAGAGCAGTTTCTCAGAAAGCTTCTTTCCAGTTTTGAACGGAAGATATTTCCTTTTTCACCATAGCCCTCTATGGGCTTCCAAATATCCCTTTGCCAATTCCACAAGAACAGCCTTAGCGAAAGGCTTCTTGAAGGGAAAGATGTAACTCTGTGAGATGAATTAACAGAACACAAAGCAGTTTCTCAGAAAGCTTCTTTCCAGTTTTGAACGGAAGATATTGCCTTTTTCACCATAGCCCTCTATGGGCTTCCAAATATCCCTTTGCCAATTCCACAAGAACAGCCTTAGCGAAAGGCTTCTTGAAGGGAAAGATGTAACTCTGTGAGATGAATTAACAGAACACAGAGCAGTTTCTCAGAAAGCTTATTTCCACTTTTGAACGGAAGATATTTCCTTTTTCACCATAGCCCTCTATGGGCTTCCAAATATCCCTTTGCCAATTCCACAAGAACAGCCTTAGCGAAAGGCTTCTTGAAGGGAAAGATGTATCTCTGTGAGATGAATTAACAGAACACAGAGCAGTTTCTCAGAAAGCTTCTTTCCAGTTTTGAACGGAAGATATTTCCTTTTTCACCATAGCCCTCTATGGGCTTCCAAATATCCCTTTGCCAATTCCACAAGAACAGCCTTAGCGAAAGGCTTCTTGAAGGGAAAGATGTAACTCTGTGAGATGAATTCACAGAACACAGAGCAGTTTCTCAGAAAACTTCTTTCCAGTTTTGAACGGAAGATATTTCCTTTTTCACCATAGCCCTCTATGGGCTTCCAAATATCCCTTTGCCCATTCCACAATGACAGCCTTAGCGAAAGGCTTCTTGAAGGGAAAGAGGTAACTCTGTGAGATGAATTAACAGAACACAGAGCAGTTTCTCAGAAAGCTTCTTTCCAGTTTTGAACGGAAGATATTTCCTTTTTCACCATCGCCCTCTATGGGCTTCCAAATATCCCTTTGCCAATTCCACAAGAACAGCCTTAGCGAAAGACTTATTGAAGGGAAAGATGTATCTCTGTGAAATGAATTAACAGAACACAGAGCAGTTTCTCAGAAAGCTTCTTTCCAGTTTTGAACGGAAGATATTTCCTTTTTCACCATAGCCCTCTATGGGCTTCCAAATATTCCTTTGCCAATTCCACAAGAACAGCCTTAGCGAAAGGCTTCTTGAAGGGAAAGATGTAACTCTGTGAAATGAATTAACAGAACACAGAGCATTTTCTCAGAAAGCTTCTTTCCACTTTTGAACGGAAGATATTTCCTTTTTCACCATAGCCCTCTATGGTCTTCCAAATATCCCTTTGCCAATTCCACAAGAACAGCCTTAACGAAAGACTTCTTGAAGGGAAAGATGTAACTCTGTCAGATGAATTAACAGAACACAGAGCAGTTTCTCAGAAAGCTTCTTTCCAGTTTTGAACGGAAGATATTTCCTTTTTCACCATAGCCCTCTATGGGCTTCCAAATATCCCTTTGCCAATTCCACAAGAACAGCCTTAGCGAAAGGCTTCTTGAAGGGAAAGATGTAACTCTGTGAGATGAATTAACAGAACACAGAGCAGTTTCTCAGAAAGCTTCTTTCCAGTTTTGAACGGAAGATATTTCCTTTTTCACCATAGCCCTCTATCGGCTTCCAAATATCCCTTTGCCAATTCCACAAGAACAGCCTTAGCGAAAGGCTTCTTGAAGGGAAAGATGTAACTCTGTGAGATGAATTCACAGAACACAGAGCAGTTTCTCAGAAAGCTTCTTTCCAGTTTTGAACGGAAGATATTTCCTTTTTCACCATAGCCCTCTATGGGCTTCCAAATATCCCTTTACCAATTCCACAAGAACAGCCTTAGCGAAAGGCTTCTTGAAGGGAAAGATGTAACTCTGTGAGATGAATTAACAGAACACCGAGCAGTTTCTCAGAAAGCTTATTTCCACTTTTGAACGGAAGATATTTCCTTTTTTAACCATAGCCCTCTATGGGCTTCCAAATATCCCTTTGCCAATTCCACAAGAACAGCCTTAGCGAAAGGCTTCTTGAAGGGAAAGATGTAAATCTGTGAGACGAATTAACAGAACACAGAGCAGTTTCTCAGAAAGCTTCTTTCCAGTTTTGAACGGAAGATATTTCCTTTTTCACCATAGCCCTCTATGGGCTTCCAAATATCCCTTTGCCAATTCCACAAGAACAGCCTTAGCGAAAGGCTTCTTGAAGGGAAAGATGTAACTCTGTGAGATGAATTAACAGAACACAAAGCAGTTTCTCAGAAAGCTTCTTTCCAGTTTTGAACGGAAGATATTGCCTTTTTCACCATAGCCCTCTATGGGCTTCCAAATATCCCTTTGCCAATTCCACAAGAACAGCCTTAACGAAAGGCTTCTTGAAGGGAAAGATGTAACTCTGTGAGATGAATTAACAGAACACAGAGCAGTTTCTCAGAAAGCTTATTTCCACTTTTGAACGGAAGATATTTCCTTTTTCACCATAGCACTCTATGGGCTTCCAAATATCCCTTTGCCAATTCCACAAGAACAGCCTTAGCGAAAGACTTCTTGAAGGGAAAGATGTAACTCTGTGAGTTGAATTAACAGAACACAGAGAAGTTTCTCAGAAAGCTTCTTTCCAGTTTTGAACGGAAGATATTTCCTTTTTCACCATAGCCCTCTATGGGCTTCCAAATATCCCTTTGCCAATTCCACAAGAACAGCCTTAGCGAAAGGCTTCTTGAAGGGAAAGATGTAACTCTGTGAGATGAATTAACAGATCATAGAACAGTTTCTCAGAAAGTTCCTTTCAAGTTTTGAACGGAAGATATTTCCTTTTTCACCAGAGCCCTCTATGGGCTTCCAAATATCCCTTTGCCAATTCCACAAGAACAGCCTTAGCGAAAGACTTCTTGAAGGGAAAGATGTAACTCTGTGAGATGAATTAACAGAACACAGAGCAGTTTCTCAGAAAGCTTCTTTCCAGTTTTGAACGGAAGATATTTCCTTTTTCACCATAGCCCTCTATGGGCTTCCAAATATCCCTTAGCCAATTCCACAAGAACAGCCTTAGCGAAAGGCTTCTTGAAGGGAAAGATGTAACTCTGTGAGATGAATTAACAGAACACTGAGCAGTTTCTCAGAAAGCTTCTTTCCAGTTTTGAACGGAAGATATTTCCTTTTTCACCATAGCCCTCTATGGGCTTCAAAATATCCCTTTGCCAATTCCACAAGAACAGCCTTAGCGAAAGGCTTCTTCAAGGGAAAGATGTAACTCTGTGAGATGAATTAACAGAACACAGAGCAGTTTCTCAGAAAGCTTCTTTCCAGTTTTGAACGGAAGATATTGCCTTTTTCACCATAGCCCTCTATGGGCTTCCAAATATCCCTTTGCCAATTCCACAAGAACAGCCTTAGCGAAAGGCTTCTTGAAGGGAAAGATGTAACTCTGTGAGATGAATTCACAGAACACAGAGCAGTTTCTCAGAAAGCCTCTTTCCAGTTTTGAACGGAAGATATTTCCTTTTTCACCATAGCCCTCTATGGGCTTCCAAATATCCCTTTGCCAATTCCACAAGAACAGCCTTAGCGAAAGGCTTCTTGAAGGGAAAGATGTAACTCTGTGAGATGAATTAACAGAACACAGAGCAGTTTCTCAGAAAGCTTCTTTCCAGTTTTGAACGGAAGATATTTCCTTTTTCACCATAGCCCTCTATGGGCTTCCAAATATCCCTTTGCCAATTGCACAAGAACAGCCTTAGCGAAAGGCTTCTTGAAGGGAAAGATGTAACTCTGTGAGGTGAATTCACAGAACACAGAGCAGTTTCTCAGAAAGCTTCTTTCCAGTTTTGAACGGAAGATATTTCCTTTTTCACCATAGCCTTCTATGGGCTTCCAAATATCCCTTTGCCAATTCCACAAGAACAGCCTTAGCGAAAGGCTTCTTGAAGGGAAAGATGTAACTCTGTGAGATGAATTAACAGATCATAGAACAGTTTCTCCGAAAGTTCCTTTCAAGTTTTGAACGGAAGATATTTCCTTTTTCACCATAGCCCTCTATGGGCTTCCAAATAACCCTTTGCCAATTCCACAAGAACAGCCTTAGCGAAAGGCTTCTTGAAGGGAAAGATGTAACTCTGTGAGATGATTTCACAGAACACAGAGCAGTTTCTCAGAAAGCTTCTTTCCAGTTTTGAACGGAAGATATTTCCTTTTTCACCATAGCCCTCTATGGACTTCCAAATATCCCTTTGCCAATTCCACAAGAACAGCATTAGCGAAAGGCTTCTTGAAGGGAAAGATGTAACTCTGTGAGATGAATTAACAGAACACAGAGCAGTTTCTCAGAAAGCTTCTTTCCAGTTTTGAACGGAAGATATTTCCTTTTTCACCAGAGCCCTCTATGGGCTTCCAAATATCCCTTTGCCAATTCCACAAGAACAGCCTTAGCGAAAGGCTTCTTGAAGGGAAAGATGTAACTCTGTGAGATGAATTAATAGAACACAGAGCAGTTTCTCAGAAAGCTTCTTCCCAGTTTTGAACGGAAGATATTTCCTTTTTCACCATAGCCCTCTATGGGCTTCCAAATATCCCTTTGCCAATTCCACAAGAACAGCCTTAGCGAAAGGCTTCTTGAAGGGAAAGATGTAACTCTGTGAGATGAATTAACAGAACACAGAGCAGTTTCTCAGAAAGCTTCTTTCCAGTTTTGAACGGAAGATATTTCCTTTTTCACCATAGCCCTCTATGGGCTTCCAAATATCCCTTTGCCAATTCCACAAGAACAGCCTTAGCGAAAGGCTTCTTGAAGGGAAAGATGTAACTCTGTGAGATGAATTAACAGAACACAGAGCAGTTTCTCAGAAAGCTTCTTTCCAGTTTTGAACGGAAGATATTTCCTTTTTCACCATAGCCCTCTATGGGCTTCCAAATATCCCTTTGCCAATTCCACAAGAACAGCCTTAGCGAAAGGCTTCTTGAAGGGAAAGATGTAACTCTGTGAGATGAATTCACAGAACACAGAGCAGTTTCTCAGAAAACTTCTTTCCAGTTTTGAACGGAAGATATTTCCTTTTTCACCATAGCCCTCTATGGGCTTCCAAATATCCCTTTGCCCATTCCACAATGACAGCCTTAGCGAAAGGCTTCTTGAAGGGAAAGAGGTAACTCTGTGAGATGAATTAACAGAACACAGAGCAGTTTCTCAGAAAGCTTCTTTCCAGTTTTGAACGGAAGATATTTCCTTTTTCACCATCGCCCTCTATGGGCTTCCAAATATCCCTTTGCCAATTCCACAAGAACAGCCTTAGCGAAAGACTTATTGAAGGGAAAGATGTAGCTCTGTGAAATGAATTAACAGAACACAGAGCAGTTTCTCAGAAAGCTTCTTTCCAGTTTTGAACGGAAGATATTTCCTTTTTCACCATAGCCCTCTATGGGCTTCTAAATATTCCTTTGCCAATTCCATAAGAACAGCCTTAGCGAAATGCTTCTTGAAGGGAAAGATGTAACTCTGTGAAATGAATTAACAGAACACAGAGCATTTTCTCAGAAAGCTTCTTTCCACTTTTGAACGGAAGATATTTCCTTTTTCACCATAGCCCTCTATGGTCTTCCAAATATCCCTTTGCCAATTCCACAAGAACAGCCTTAACGAAAGACTTCTTGAAGGGAAAGATGTAACTCTGTGAGATGAATTAACAGAACACAGAGCAGTTTCTCAGAAAGCTTCTTTCCAGTTTTGAACGGAAGATATTTCCTTTTTCACCATAGCCCTCTATGGGCTTCCAAATATCCCTTTGCCAATTCCACAAGAACAGCCTTAGCGAAAGGCTTCTTGAAGGGAAAGATGTAACTCTGTGAGATGAATTAACAGAACACAGAGCAGTTTCTCAGAAAGCTTCTTTCCAGTTTTGAACGGAAGATATTTCCTTTTTCACCATAGCCCTCTATGGGCTTCCAAATATCCCTTTGCCAATTCCACAAGAACAGCCTTAGCGAAAGGCTTCTTGAAGGGAAAGATGTAACTCTGTGAGATGAATTCACAGAACACAGAGCAGTTTCTCAGAAAGCTTCTTTCCAGTTTTGAACGGAAGATATTTCCTTTTTCACCATAGCCCTCTATGGGCTTCCAAATATCCCTTTACCAATTCCACAAGAACAGCCTTAGCGAAAGGCTTCTTGAAGGGAAAGATGTAACTCTGTGAGATGAATTAACAGAACACCGAGCAGTTTCTCAGAAAGCTTATTTCCACTTTTGAACGGAAGATATTTCCTTTTTTAACCATAGCCTTATATGGGCTTCCAAATATCCCTTTGCCAATTCCACAAGAACAGCCTTAGCGAAAGGCTTCTTGAAGGGAAAGATGTAACTCTGTGAGACGAATTAACAGAACACAGAGCAGTTTCTCAGAAAGCTTCTTTCCAGTTTTGAACGGAAGATATTTCCTTTTTCACCATAGCCCTCTATGGGCTTCCAATTATCCCTTTGCCAATTCCACAAGAACAGCCTTAGCGAAAGGCTTCTTGAAGGGAAAGATGTAACTCTGTGAGATGAATTAACAGAACACAGAGCAGTTTCTCAGAAAGCTTCTTTCCAGTTTTGAACGGAAGATATTGCCTTTTTCACCATAGCCCTCTATGGGCTTCCAAATATCCCTTTGCCAATTTCACAAGAACAGCCTTAGCGAAAGGCTTCTTGAAGGGAAAGATGTAACTCTGTGAGATGAATTAACAGAACACAGAGCAGTTTCTCAGAAAGCTTATTTCCACTTTTGAACGGAAGATATTTCCTTTTTCACCATAGCCCTCTATGGGCTTCCAAATATCCCTTTGCCAATTCCACAAGAACAGCCTTAGCGAAAGACTTCTTGAAGGGAAAGATGTAACTCTGTGAGATGAATTAAAAGAACACAGAGCAGTTTCTCAGAAAGCTTCTTTCCAGTTTTGAACGGAAGATATTTCCTTTTTCACCATAGCCCTCTATGGGCTTCCAAATATCCCTTTGCCATTTCCACAAGAACAGCCTTAGCGAAAGGCTTCTTGAAGGGAAAGATGTAACTCTGTGAGATGAATTAACAGATCATAGAACAGTTTCTCAGAAAGTTCCTTTCAAGTTTTGAACGGAAGATATTTCCTTTTTCACCATAGCCCTCTATGGGCTTCCAAATATCCCTTTGCCAATTCCACAAGAACAGCCTTAGCGAAAGGCTTCTTGAAGGGAAAGATGTAACTCTGTGAGATGAATTAACAGAACACAGAGCAGTTTCTCAGAAAGCTTCTTTCCAGTTTTGAACGGAAGATATTTCCTTTTTCACCATAGCCCTCTATGGGCTTCCAAATATCCCTTTGCCAATTCCACAAGAACAGCCTTAGCGAAAGGCTTCTTGAAGAGAAAGATGTAACTCTGTGAGATGAATTAACAGAACACAGAGCAGTTTCTCAGAAAGCTTCTTCCCAGTTTTGAACGGAAGATATTTCCTTTTTCACCATAGCCCTCTATGGGCTTCCAAATATCCCTTTGCCAATTCCACAAGAACAGCCTTAGCGAAAGGCTTCTTGAAGGGAAAGATGTAACTCTGTGAGATGAATTAACAGAACACAGAGCAGTTTCTCAGAAAGCTTCTTTCCAGTTTTGAACGGAAGATATTTCCTTTTTCACCATAGCCCTCTATGGGCTTCCAAATATCCCTTTGCCAATTCCACAAGAACAGCCTTAGCGAAAGGCTTCTTGAAGGGAAAGATGTAACTCTGTGAGATGAATTAACAGAACACAGAGCAGTTTCTCAGAAAGGTTCTTTCCAGTTTTGAACGGAAGATATTTCCTTTTTCACCATAGCCCTCTATGGGCTTCCAAATATCCCTGTGCCAATTCCACAAGAACAGCCTTAGCGAAAGGCTTCTTGAAGGGAAAGATGTAACTCTGTGAGATGAATTCACAGAACACAGAGCAGTTTCTCAGAAAACTTCTTTCCAGTTTTGAACGGAAGATATTTCCTTTTTCACCATAGCCCTCTATGGGCTTCCGAATATCCCTTTGCCCATTCCACAATGACAGCCTTAGCGAAAGGCTTCTTGAAGGGAAAGAGGTAACTCTGTGAGATGAATTAACATAACACAGAGCAGTTTCTCAGAAAGCTTCTTTCCAGTTTTGAACGGAAGATATTTCGTTTTTCACCATAGCCCTCTATGGGCTTCCAAATATCACTTTGTCAATTACACAAGAACAGCCTTAGCGAAAGGCTTCTTGAAGGGAAAGATGTAACTCTGTGAGATGAATTAACAGAACACAGAGCAGTTTCTCAGAAGGCTTCTTTCCAGTTTTGAACGGAAGATATTTCCTTTTTCACCATAGCCCTCTATGGGCTTCCAAATATCCCTTTGCCAATTCCACAAGAACAGCCTTAGCGAAAGGCTTCTTGAAGGGAAAGATGTAACTCTGTGAGATGAATTAACAGATCATAGAACAGTTTCTCCGAAAGTTCCTTTCAAGTTTTGAACGGAAGATATTTCCTTTTTCACCATAGCCCTCTATGGGCTTCCAAATAACCCTTTGCCAATTCCACAAGAACAGCCTTAGCGAAAGGCTTCTTGAAGGGAAAGATGTAACTCTGTGAGATGATTTCACAGAACACAGAGCAGTTTCTCAGAAAGCTTCTTTCCAGTTTTGAACGGAAGATATTTCCTTTTTCACCATAGCCCTCTATGGACTTCCAAATATCCCTTTCCCAATTCCACAAGAACAGCATTAGCGAAAGGCTTCTTGAAGGGAAAGATGTAACTCTGTGAGATGAATTAACAGAACACAGAGCAGTTTCTCAGAAAGCTTCTTTCCAGTTTTGAACGGAAGATATTTCCTTTTTCACCAGAGCCCTCTATGGGCTTCCAAATATCCCTTTGCCAATTCCACAAGAACAGCCTTAGCGAAAGGCTTCTTGAAGGGAAAGATGTAACTCTGTGAGATGAATTAACAGAACACAGAGCAGTTTCTCAGAAAGCTTCTTCCCAGTTTTGAACGGAAGATATTTCCTTTTTCACCATAGCCCTCTATGGGCTTCCAAATATCCCTTTGCCAATTCCACAGGAACAGCCTTAGCGAAAGGCTTCTTGAAGGGAAAGATGTAACTCTGTGAGATGAATTAACAGAACACAGAGCAGTTTCTCAGAAAGCTTCTTTCCAGTTTTGAACGGAAGATATTTCCTTTTTCACCATAGCCCTCTATGGGCTTCCAAATATCCCTTTGCCAATTCCACAAGAACAGCCTTAGCGAAAGGCTTCTTGAAGGGAAAGATGTAACTCTGTGAGATGAATTAACAGAACACAGAGCAGTTTCTCAGAAAGCTTCTTTCCAGTTTTGAACGGAAGATATTTCCTTTTTCACCATAGCCCTCTATGGGCTTCCAAATATCCCTTTGCCAATTCCACAAGAACAGCCTTAGCGAAAGGCTTCTTGAAGGGAAAGATGTAACTCTGTGAGATGAATTCACAGAACACAGAGCAGTTTCTCAGAAAACTTCTTTCCAGTTTTGAACGGAAGATATTTCCTTTTTCACCATAGCCCTCTATGGGCTTCCAAATATCCCTTTGCCCATTCCACAATGACAGACTTAGCGAAAGGCTTCTTGAAGGGAAAGAGGTAACTCTGTGAGATGAATTAACAGAACACAGAGCAGTTTCTCAGAAAGCTTCTTTCCAGTTTTGAACGGAAGATATTTCCTTTTTCACCATCGCCCTCTATGGGCTTCCAAATATCCCTTTGCCAATTCCACAAGAACAGCCTTAGCGAAAGACTTATTGAAGGGAAAGATGTATCTCTGTGAAATGAATTAACAGAACACAGAGCAGTTTCTCAGAAAGCTTCTTTCCAGTTTTGAACGGAAGATATTTCCTTTTTCACCATAGCCCTCTATGGGCTTCTAAATATTCCTTTGCCAATTCCATAAGAACAGCCTTAGCGAAAGGCTTCTTGAAGGGAAAGATGTAACTCTGTGAAATGAATTAACAGAACACAGAGCATTTTCTCAGAAAGCTTCTTTCCACTTTTGAACGGAAGATATTTCCCTTTTCACCATAGCCCTCTATGGGCTTCCAAATATCCCTTTGCCAATTCCACAAGAACAGCCTTAACGAAAGACTTCTTGAAGGGAAAGATGTAACTCTGTGAGATGAATTAACAGAACACAGAGCAGTTTCTCAGAAAGCTTCTTTCCAGTTTTGAACGGAAGATATTTCCTTTTTCACCATAGCCCTCTATGGGCTTCCAAATATCCCTTTGCCAATTCCACAAGAACAGCCTTAGCGAAAGGCTTCTTGAAGGGAAAGATGTAACTCTGTGAGATGAATTAACAGAACACAGAGCAGTTTCTCAGAAAGCTTCTTTCCAGTTTTGAACGGAAGATATTTCCTTTTTCACCATAGCCCTCTATGGGCTTCCAAATATCCCTTTGCCAATTCCACAAGAACAGCCTTAGCGAAAGGCTTCTTGAAGGGAAAGATGTAACTCTGTGAGATGAATTCACAGAACACAGAGCAGTTTCTCAGAAAGCTTCTTTCCAGTTTTGAACGGAAGATATTTCCTTTTTCACCATAGCCCTCTATGGGCTTCCAAATATCCCTTTACCAATTCCACAAGAACAGCCTTAGCGAAAGGCTTCTTGAAGGGAAAGATGTAACTCTGTGAGATGAATTAACAGAACACCGAGCAGTTTCTCAGAAAGCTTATTTCCACTTTTGAACGGAAGATATTTCCTTTTTTAACCATAGCCTTATATGGGCTTCCAAATATCCCTTTGCCAATTCCACAAGAACAGCCTTAGCGAAAGGCTTCTTGAAGGGAAAGATGTAACTCTGTGAGACGAATTAACAGAACACAGAGCAGTTTCTCAGAAAGCTTCTTTCCAGTTTTGAACGGAAGATATTTCCTTTTTCACCATAGCCCTCTATGGGCTTCCAATTATCCCTTTGCCAATTCCACAAGAACAGCCTTAGCGAAAGGCTTCTTGAAGGGAAAGATGTAACTCTGTGAGATGAATTAACAGAACACAGAGCAGTTTCTCAGAAAGCTTCTTTCCAGTTTTGAACGGAAGATATTGCCTTTTTCACCATAGCCCTCTATGGGCTTCCAAATATCCCTTTGCCAATTTCACAAGAACAGCCTTAGCGAAAGGCTTCTTGAAGGGAAAGATGTAACTCTGTGAGATGAATTAACAGAACACAGAGCAGTTTCTCAGAAAGCTTATTTCCACTTTTGAACGGAAGATATTTCCTTTTTCACCATAGCCCTCTATGGGCTTCCAAATATCCCTTTGCCAATTCCACAAGAACAGCCTTAGCGAAAGACTTCTTGAAGGGAAAGATGTAACTCTGTGAGATGAATTAAAAGAACACAGAGCAGTTTCTCAGAAAGCTTCTTTCCAGTTTTGAACGGAAGATATTTCCTTTTTCACCATAGCCCTCTATGGGCTTCCAAATATCCCTTTGCCAATTCCACAAGAACAGCCTTAGCGAAAGGCTTCTTGAAGGGAAAGATGTAACTCTGTGAGATGAATTAACAGATCATAGAACAGTTTCTCAGAAAGTTCCTTTCAAGTTTTGAACGGAAGATATTTCCTTTTTCACCATAGCCCTCTATGGGCTTCCAAATATCCCTTTGCCAATTCCACAAGAACAGCCTTAGCGAAAGGCTTCTTGAAGGGAAAGATGTAACTCTGTGAGATGAATTAACAGAACACAGAGCAGTTTCTCAGAAAGCTTCTTTCCAGTTTTGAACGGAAGATATTTCCTTTTTCACCATAGCCCTCTATGGGCTTCCAAATATCCCTTTGCCAATTCCACAAGAACAGCCTTAGCGAAAGGCTTCTTGAAGAGAAAGATGTAACTCTGTGAGATGAATTAACAGAACACAGAGCAGTTTCTCAGAAAGCTTCTTCCCAGTTTTGAACGGAAGATATTTCCTTTTTCACCATAGCCCTCTATGGGCTTCCAAATATCCCTTTGCCAATTCCACAAGAACAGCCTTAGCGAAAGGCTTCTTGAAGGGAAAGATGTAACTCTGTGAGATGAATTAACAGAACACAGAGCAGTTTCTCAGAAAGCTTCTTTCCAGTTTTGAACGGAAGATATTTCCTTTTTCACCATAGCCCTCTATGGGCTTCCAAATATCCCTTTGCCAATTCCACAAGAACAGCCTTAGCGAAAGGCTTCTTGAAGGGAAAGATGTAACTCTGTGAGATGAATTAACAGAACACAGAGCAGTTTCTCAGAAAGCTTCTTTCCAGTTTTGAACGGAAGATATTTCCTTTTTCACCATAGCCCTCTATGGGCTTCCAAATATCCCTGTGCCAATTCCACAAGAACAGCCTTAGCGAAAGGCTTCTTGAAGGGAAAGATGTAACTCTGTGAGATGAATTCACAGAACACAGAGCAGTTTCTCAGAAAACTTCTTTCCAGTTTTGAACGGAAGATATTTCCTTTTTCACCATAGCCCTCTATGGGCTTCCAAATATCCCTTTGCCCATTCCACAATGACAGCCTTAGCGAAAGGCTTCTTGAAGGGAAAGAGGTAACTCTGTGAGATGAATTAACATAACACAGAGCAGTTTCTCAGAAAGCTTCTTTCCAGTTTTGAACGGAAGATATTTCGTTTTTCACCATAGCCCTCTATGGGCTTCCAAATATCACTTTGTCAATTACACAAGAACAGCCTTAGCGAAAGGCTTCTTGAAGGGAAAGATGTAACTCTGTGAGATGAATTAACAGAACACAGAGCAGTTTCTCAGAAGGCTTCTTTCCAGTTTTGAACGGAAGATATTTCCTTTTTCACCATAGCCCTCTATGGGCTTCCAAATATCCCTTTGCCAATTCCACAAGAACAGCCTTAGCGAAAGGCTTCTTGAAGGGAAAGATGTAACTCTGTGAGATGAATTAACAGATCATAGAACAGTTTCTCAGAAAGTTCCTTTCAAGTTTTGAACGGAAGATATTTCCTTTTTCACCAGAGCCCTCTATGGGCTTCCAAATATCCCTTTGCCAATTCCACAAGAACAGCCTTAGCGAAAGGCTTCTTGAAGGGAAAGATGTAACTCTGTGAGATGAATTAACAGAACACAGAGCAGTTTCTCAGAAAGCTTCTTTCCAGTTTTGAACGGAAGATATTTCCTCTTTCACCATAGCCCTCTATGGGCTTCCAAATATCCCTTTGCCAATTCCACAAGAACAGCCTTAGCGAAAGTCTTCTTGAAGGGAAAGATGTAACTCTGTGAGATGAATTAACAGAACACAGAGCAGTTTCTCAGAAAGCTTCTTTCCAGTTTTGAACGGAAGATATTTCCTTTTTCACCATAGCCCTCTATGGGCTTCCAAATATCACTTTGCCAATTCCACAAGAACAGCCTTAGCGAAAGACTTCTTGAAGGGAAAGATGTATCTCTGTGAGATGAATTAACAGAACACAGAGCAGTTTCTCAGAAAGCTTCTTTCCAGTTTTGAACGGAAGATATTTCCTTTTTCACCATAGCCCTCTATGGGCTTCCAAATATCCCATTGCCAATTCCACAAGAACAGCCTTAGCGAAAGGCTTCTTGAAGGGAAAGATGTAACTCTGTGAGATGAATTAACAGAACACAGAGCAGTTTCTCAGAAAGCTTCTTCCCAGTTTTGAACGGAAGATATTTCCTTTTTCACCATAGCCCTCTATGGGCTTCCAAATATCCCTTTGCCAATTCCACAAGAACAGCCTTAGCGAAAGGCTTCTTGAAGGGAAAGATGTAACTCTGTGAGATGAATTAACAGAACACAGAGCAGTTTCTCAGAAAGCTTCTTTCCAGTTTTGAACGGAAGATATTTCCTTTTTCACCATAGCCCTCTATGGGCTTCCAAATATCCCTTTGCCAATTCCACAACAACAGCCTTAGCGAAAGGCTTCTTGAAGGGAAAGATGTAACTCTGTGAGATGAATTAACAGAACACAGAGCAGTTTCTCAGAAAGCTTCTTTCCAGTTTTGAACGGAAGATATTTCCTTTTTCACCATAGCCCTCTATGGGCTTCCAAATATCCCTCTGCCAATTCCACAAGAACAGCCTTAGCCAAAGGCTTCTTGAAGGGAAAGATGTAACTCTGTGAGATGAATTAACAGAAAACAGAGCAGTTTCTCAGAAAGCTTCTTTCCAGTTTTGAACGGAAGATATTTCCTTTTTCACCATAGCCCTCTATGGGCTTCCAAATATCCCTTTGCCAATTCCACAAGAACAGCCTTAGCGAAAGGCTTCTTGAAGGGAAAGATATAACTCTTTGAGATGAATTAACAGAACACAGAGCAGTTTCTCAGAAAGCTTCTTTCCACTTTTGAACGGAAGATATTTCCTTTTTCACCATAGCCCTCTATGGGCTTCCAAATATCCCTTTGCCAATTCCACAAGAACAGCCTTAGCGAAAGGCTTCTTGAAGGGAAAGATGTAACTCTGTGAGATGAATAAACAGAACACAGAGCAATTTCTCAGCAAGCTTCTTTCCAGTTTTGAAAGGAAGATATTTCCTTTTTCAACTTAGCCCTCTATGGGCTTCCAAATATCCCTTTGCCAATTCCACAAGAACAGCCTTAGCGAAAGGCTTCTTGAAGGGAAAGATGTAACTCTGTGAGATGAATTAACAGAACACAGAGCAGTTTCTCAGAAAGCTTCTTTCCAGTTTTGAACGGAAGATATTTCCTTTTTCACCATAGCCCTCTATGGGCTTCCAAATATCCCTTTGCCAATTCCACAAGAACAGCCTTAGCGAAAGGCTTCTTGAAGGGAAAGATGTAACTCTGTGAGATGAATTAACAGAACACAAAGCAGTTTCTCAGAAAGCTTCTTTCCAGTTTTGAACGGAAGATATTGCCTTTTTCACCATAGCCCTCTATGGGCTTCAAAATATCCCTTTGCCAATTCCACAAGAACAGCCTTAGCGAAAGGCTTCTTCAAGGGAAAGATGTAACTCTGTGAGATGAATTAACAGAACACAGAGCAGTTTCTCAGAAAGCTTCTTTCCAGTTTTGAACGGAAGATATTGCCTTTTTCACCATAGCCCTCTATGGGCTTCCAAATATCCCTTTGCCAATTCCACAAGAACAGCCTTAGCGAAAGGCTTCTTGAAGGGAAAGATGTAACTCTGTGAGATGAATTCACAGAACACAGAGCAGTTTCTCAGAAAGCCTCTTTCCAGTTTTGAACGGAAGATATTTCCTTTTTCACCATAGCCCTCTATGGGCTTCCAAATATCCCTTTGCCAATTCCACAAGAACAGCCTTAGCGAAAGGCTTCTTGAAGGGAAAGATGTAACTCTGTGAGATGAATTAACAGAACACAGAGCAGTTTCTCAGAAAGCTTCTTTCCAGTTTTGAACGGAAGATATTTCCTTTTTCACCATAGCCCTCTACGGGCTTCCAAATATCCCTTTGCCAATTCCACAAGAACAGCCTTAGCGAAAGGCTTCTTGAAGGGAAAGATGTAACTCTGTGAGGTGAATTCACAGAACACAGAGCAGTTTCTCAGAAAGCTTCTTTCCAGTTTTGAACGGAAGATATTTCCTTTTTCACCATAGCCTTCTATGGGCTTCCAAATATCCCTTTGCCAATTCCACAAGAACAGCCTTAGCGAAAGGCTTCTTGAAGGGAAAGATGTAACTCTGTGAGATGAATTAACAGATCATAGAACAGTTTCTCCGAAAGTTCCTTTCAAGTTTTGAACGGAAGATATTTCCTTTTTCACCATAGCCCTCTATGGGCTTCCAAATAACCCTTTGGCAATTCCACAAGAACAGCCTTAGCGAAAGGCTTCTTGAAGGGAAAGATGTAACTCTGTGAGATGATTTCACAGAACACAGTGCAGTTTCTCAGAAAGCTTCTTTCCAGTTTTGAACGGAAGATATTTCCTTTTTCACCATAGCCCTCTATGGGCTTCCAAATATCCCTTTGCCAATTCCACAAGAACAGCCTTAGCGAAAGGCTTCTTGAAGGGAAAGATGTAACTCTGTGAGATGAATTAACAGAACACAGAGCAGTTTCTCAGAAAGCTTCTTTCCAGTTTTGAACGGAAGATATTTCCTTTTTCACCAGAGCCCTCTATGGGCTTCCAAATATCCCTTTGCCAATTCCACAAGAACAGCCTTAGCGAAAGGCTTCTTGAAGGGATAGATGTAACTCTGTGAGATGAATTAACAGAACACAGAGCAGTTTCTCAGAAAGCTTCTTCCCAGTTTTGAACGGAAGATATTTCCTTTTTCACCATAGCCCTCTATGGGCTTCCAAATATCCCTTTGCCAATTCCACAAGAAAAGCCTTAGCGAAAGGCTTCTTGAAGGGAAAGATGTAACTCTGTGAGATGAATTAACAGAACACAGAGCAGTTTCTCAGAAAGCTTCTTTCCAGTTTTGAACGGAAGATATTTCCTTTTTCACCATAGCCCTCTATGGGCTTCCAAATATCCCTTTGCCAATTCCACAAGAACAGCCTTAGCGAAAGGCTTCTTGAAGGGAAAGATGTAACTCTGTGAGATGAATTAACAGAACACAGAGCAGTTTCTCAGAAAGCTTCTTTCCAGTTTTGAACGGAAGATATTTCCTTTTTCACCATAGCCCTCTATGGGCTTCCAAATATCCCTTTGCCAATTCCACAAGAACAGCCTTAGCGAAAGGCTTCTTGAAGGGAAAGATGTAACTCTGTGAGATGAATTCACAGAACACAGAGCAGTTTCTCAGAAAACTTCTTTCCAGTTTTGAACGGAAGATATTTCCTTTTTCACCATAGCCCTCTATGGGCTTCCAAATATCCCTTTGCCCATTCCACAATGACAGCCTTAGCGAAAGGCTTCTTGAAGGGAAAGAGGTAACTCTGTGAGATGAATTAACAGAACACAGAGCAGTTTCTCAGAAAGCTTCTTTCCAGTTTTGAACGGAAGATATTTCCTTTTTCACCATAGCCCTCTATGGGCTTCTAAATATTCCTTTGCCAATTCCACAAGAACAGCCTTAGCGAAAGGCTTCTTGAAGGGAAAGATGTAACTCTGTGAAATGAATTAACAGAACACAGAGCATTTTCTCAGAAAGCTTCTTTCCACTTTTGAACGGAAGATATTTCCTTTTTCACCATAGCCCTCTATGGGCTTCCAAATATCCCTTTGCCAATTCCACAAGAACAGCCTTAACGAAAGACTTCTTGAAGGGAAAGATGTAACTCTGTGAGATGAATTAACAGAACACAGAGCAGTTTCTCAGAAAGCTTCTTTCCAGTTTTGAACGGAAGATATTTCCTTTTTCACCATAGCCCTCTATGGGCTTCCAAATATCCCTTTGCCAATTCCACAAGAACAGCCTTAGCGAAAGGCTTCTTGAAGGGAAAGATGTAACTCTGTGAGATGAATTAACAGAACACAGAGCAGTTTCTCAGAAAGCTTCTTTCCAGTTTTGAACGGAAGATATTTCCTTTTTCACCATAGCCCTCTATGGGCTTCCAAATATCCCTTTGCCAATTCCACAAGAACAGCCTTAGCGAAAGGCTTCTTGAAGGGAAAGATGTAACTCTGTGAGATGAATTCACAGAACACAGAGCAGTTTCTCAGAAAGCTTCTTTCCAGTTTTGAACGGAAGATATTTCCTTTTTCACCATAGCCCTCTATGGGCTTCCAAATATCCCTTTACCAATTCCACAAGAACAGCCTTAGCGAAAGGCTTCTTGAAGGGAAAGATGTAACTCTGTGAGATGAATTAACAGAACACCGAGCAGTTTCTCAGAAAGCTTATTTCCACTTTTGAACGGAAGATATTTCAATTTTCACCATAGCCCTCTACGGGCTTCCAAATATCCCTTTGCCAATTCCACAAGAACAGCCTTAGCGAAAGACTTCTTGAAGGGAAAGATGTAACTCTGTGAGATGAATTAACAGAACACAGAGCAGTTTCTCAGAAAGCTTCTTTCCAGTTTTGAACGGAAGATATTTCCTTTTTCACCATAGCCCTCTATGGGCTTCCAAATATCCCTTTGCCAATTCCACAAGAACAGCCTTAGCGAAAGGCTTCTTGAAGGGAAAGATGTAACTCTGTGAGATGAATTAACAGATCATAGAACAGTTTCTCAGAAAGTTCCTTTCAAGTTTTGAACAGAAGATATTTCCTTTTTCACCAGAGCCCTCTATGGGCTTCCAAATATCCCTTTGCCAATTCCACAAGAACAGCCTTAGCGAAAGGCTTCTTGAAGAGAAAGATGTAACTCTGTGAGATGAATTAACAGAACACAGAGCAGTTTCTCAGAAAGCTTCTTCCCAGTTTTGAACGGAAGATATTTCCTTTTTCACCATAGCCCTCTATGGGCTTCCAAATATCCCTTTGCCAATTCCACAAGAACAGCCTTAGCGAAAGGCTTCTTGAAGGGAAAGATGTAACTCTGTGAGATGAATTAACAGAACACAGAGCAGTTTCTCAGAAAGCTTCTTTCCAGTTTTGAACGGAAGATATTTCCTTTTTCACCATAGCCCTCTATGGGCTTCCAAATATCCCTTTGCCAATTCCACAAGAACAGCCTTAGCGAAAGGCTTCTTGAAGGGAAAGATGTAACTCTGTGAGATGAATTAACAGAACACAGAGCAGTTTCTCAGAAAGCTTCTTTCCAGTTTTGAACGGAAGATATTTCCTTTTTCACCATAGCCCTCTATGGGCTTCCAAATATCCCTGTGCCAATTCCACAAGAACAGCCTTAGCGAAAGGCTTCTTGAAGGGAAAGATGTAACTCTGTGAGATGAATTCACAGAACACAGAGCAGTTTCTCAGAAAACTTCTTTCCAGTTTTGAACGGAAGATATTTCCTTTTTCACCATAGCCCTCTATGGGCTTCCGAATATCCCTTTGCCCATTCCACAATGACAGCCCTAGCGAAAGGCTTCTTGAAGGGAAAGAGGTAACTCTGTGAGATGAATTAACATAACACAGAGCAGTTTCTCAGAAAGCTTCTTTCCAGTTTTGAACGGAAGATATTTCGTTTTTCACCATAGCCCTCTATGGGCTTCCAAATATCACTTTGTCAATTACACAAGAACAGCCTTAGCGAAAGGCTTCTTGAAGGGAAAGATGTAACTCTGTGAGATGAATTAACAGAACACAGAGCAGTTTCTCAGAAGGCTTCTTTCCAGTTTTGAACGGAAGATATTTCCTTTTTCACCATAGCCCTCTATGGGCTTCCAAATATCCCTTTGCCAATTCCACAAGAACAGCCTTAGCGAAAGGCTTCTTGAAGGGAAAGATGTAACTCTGTGAGATGAATTAACAGATCATAGAACAGTTTCTCAGAAAGTTCCTTTCAAGTTTTGAACGGAAGATATTTCCTTTTTCACCATAGCCCTCTATGGGCTTCCAAATATCCCTTTGCCAATTCCACAAGAACAGCCTTAGCGAAAGGCTTCTTGAAGGGAAAGATGTAACTCTGTGAGATGAATTCACAGAACACAGAGCAGTTTCTCAGAAAGCTTCTTTCCAGTTTTGAACGGAAGATATTTCCTTTTTCACCATAGCCCTCTATGGGCTTCCAAATATCCCTTTACCAATTCCACAAGAACAGCCTTAGCGAAAGGCTTCTTGAAGGGAAAGATGTAACTCTGTGAGATGAATTAACAGAACACCGAGCAGTTTCTCAGAAAGCTTATTTCCACTTTTGAACGGAAGATATTTCCTTTTTTAACCATAGCCTTATATGGGCTTCCAAATATCCCTTTGCCAATTCCACAAGAACAGCCTTAGCGAAAGGCTTCTTGAAGGGAAAGATGTAACTCTGTGAGACGAATTAACAGAACACAGAGCAGTTTCTCAGAAAGCTTCTTTCCAGTTTTGAACGGAAGATATTTCCTTTTTCACCATAGCCCTCTATGGGCTTCCAATTATCCCTTTGCCAATTCCACAAGAACAGCCTTAGCGAAAGGCTTCTTGAAGGGAAAGATGTAACTCTGTGAGATGAATTAACAGAACACAGAGCAGTTTCTCAGAAAGCTTCTTTCCAGTTTTGAACGGAAGATATTGCCTTTTTCACCATAGCCCTCTATGGGCTTCCAAATATCCCTTTGCCAATTTCACAAGAACAGCCTTAGCGAAAGGCTTCTTGAAGGGAAAGATGTAACTCTGTGAGATGAATTAACAGAACACAGAGCAGTTTCTCAGAAAGCTTATTTCCACTTTTGAACGGAAGATATTTCCTTTTTCACCATAGCCCTCTATGGGCTTCCAAATATCCCTTTGCCAATTCCACAAGAACAGCCTTAGCGAAAGACTTCTTGAAGGGAAAGATGTAACTCTGTGAGATGAATTAAAAGAACACAGAGCAGTTTCTCAGAAAGCTTCTTTCCAGTTTTGAACGGAAGATATTTCCTTTTTCACCATAGCCCTCTATGGGCTTCCAAATATCCCTTTGCCAATTCCACAAGAACAGCCTTAGCGAAAGGCTTCTTGAAGGGAAAGATGTAACTCTGTGAGATGAATTAACAGATCATAGAACAGTTTCTCAGAAAGTTCCTTTCAAGTTTTGAACGGAAGATATTTCCTTTTTCACCATAGCCCTCTATGGGCTTCCAAATATCCCTTTGCCAATTCCACAAGAACAGCCTTAGCGAAAGGCTTCTTGAAGGGAAAGATGTAACTCTGTGAGATGAATTAACAGAACACAGAGCAGTTTCTCAGAAAGCTTCTTTCCAGTTTTGAACGGAAGATATTTCCTTTTTCACCATAGCCCTCTATGGGCTTCCAAATATCCCTTTGCCAATTCCACAAGAACAGCCTTAGCGAAAGGCTTCTTGAAGAGAAAGATGTAACTCTGTGAGATGAATTAACAGAACACAGAGCAGTTTCTCAGAAAGCTTCTTCCCAGTTTTGAACGGAAGATATTTCCTTTTTCACCATAGCCCTCTATGGGCTTCCAAATATCCCTTTGCCAATTCCACAAGAACAGCCTTAGCGAAAGGCTTCTTGAAGGGAAAGATGTAACTCTGTGAGATGAATTAACAGAACACAGAGCAGTTTCTCAGAAAGCTTCTTTCCAGTTTTGAACGGAAGATATTTCCTTTTTCACCATAGCCCTCTATGGGCTTCCAAATATCCCTTTGCCAATTCCACAAGAACAGCCTTAGCGAAAGGCTTCTTGAAGGGAAAGATGTAACTCTGTGAGATGAATTAACAGAACACAGAGCAGTTTCTCAGAAAGCTTCTTTCCAGTTTTGAACGGAAGATATTTCCTTTTTCACCATAGCCCTCTATGGGCTTCCAAATATCCCTGTGCCAATTCCACAAGAACAGCCTTAGCGAAAGGCTTCTTGAAGGGAAAGATGTAACTCTGTGAGATGAATTCACAGAACACAGAGCAGTTTCTCAGAAAACTTCTTTCCAGTTTTGAACGGAAGATATTTCCTTTTTCACCATAGCCCTCTATGGGCTTCCAAATATCCCTTTGCCCATTCCACAATGACAGCCTTAGCGAAAGGCTTCTTGAAGGGAAAGAGGTAACTCTGTGAGATGAATTAACATAACACAGAGCAGTTTCTCAGAAAGCTTCTTTCCAGTTTTGAACGGAAGATATTTCGTTTTTCACCATAGCCCTCTATGGGCTTCCAAATATCACTTTGTCAATTACACAAGAACAGCCTTAGCGAAAGGCTTCTTGAAGGGAAAGATGTAACTCTGTGAGATGAATTAACAGAACACAGAGCAGTTTCTCAGAAGGCTTCTTTCCAGTTTTGAACGGAAGATATTTCCTTTTTCACCATAGCCCTCTATGGGCTTCCAAATATCCCTTTGCCAATTCCACAAGAACAGCCTTAGCGAAAGGCTTCTTGAAGGGAAAGATGTAACTCTGTGAGATGAATTAACAGATCATAGAACAGTTTCTCAGAAAGTTCCTTTCAAGTTTTGAACGGAAGATATTTCCTTTTTCACCAGAGCCCTCTATGGGCTTCCAAATATCCCTTTGCCAATTCCACAAGAACAGCCTTAGCGAAAGGCTTCTTGAAGGGAAAGATGTAACTCTGTGAGATGAATTAACAGAACACAGAGCAGTTTCTCAGAAAGCTTCTTTCCAGTTTTGAACGGAAGATATTTCCTCTTTCACCATAGCCCTCTATGGGCTTCCAAATATCCCTTTGCCAATTCCACAAGAACAGCCTTAGCGAAAGTCTTCTTGAAGGGAAAGATGTAACTCTGTGAGATGAATTAACAGAACACAGAGCAGTTTCTCAGAAAGCTTCTTTCCAGTTTTGAACGGAAGATATTTCCTTTTTCACCATAGCCCTCTATGGGCTTCCAAATATCACTTTGCCAATTCCACAAGAACAGCCTTAGCGAAAGACTTCTTGAAGGGAAAGATGTATCTCTGTGAGATGAATTAACAGAACACAGAGCAGTTTCTCAGAAAGCTTCTTTCCAGTTTTGAACGGAAGATATTTCCTTTTTCACCATAGCCCTCTATGGGCTTCCAAATATCCCATTGCCAATTCCACAAGAACAGCCTTAGCGAAAGGCTTCTTGAAGGGAAAGATGTAACTCTGTGAGATGAATTAACAGAACACAGAGCAGTTTCTCAGAAAGCTTCTTCCCAGTTTTGAACGGAAGATATTTCCTTTTTCACCATAGCCCTCTATGGGCTTCCAAATATCCCTTTGCCAATTCCACAAGAACAGCCTTAGCGAAAGGCTTCTTGAAGGGAAAGATGTAACTCTGTGAGATGAATTAACAGAACACAGAGCAGTTTCTCAGAAAGCTTCTTTCCAGTTTTGAACGGAAGATATTTCCTTTTTCACCATAGCCCTCTATGGGCTTCCAAATATCCCTTTGCCAATTCCACAACAACAGCCTTAGCGAAAGGCTTCTTGAAGGGAAAGATGTAACTCTGTGAGATGAATTAACAGAACACAGAGCAGTTTCTCAGAAAGCTTCTTTCCAGTTTTGAACGGAAGATATTTCCTTTTTCACCATAGCCCTCTATGGGCTTCCAAATATCCCTCTGCCAATTCCACAAGAACAGCCTTAGCCAAAGGCTTCTTGAAGGGAAAGATGTAACTCTGTGAGATGAATTAACAGAAAACAGAGCAGTTTCTCAGAAAGCTTCTTTCCAGTTTTGAACGGAAGATATTTCCTTTTTCACCATAGCCCTCTATGGGCTTCCAAATATCCCTTTGCCAATTCCACAAGAACAGCCTTAGCGAAAGGCTTCTTGAAGGGAAAGATATAACTCTTTGAGATGAATTAACAGAACACAGAGCAGTTTCTCAGAAAGCTTCTTTCCACTTTTGAACGGAAGATATTTCCTTTTTCACCATAGCCCTCTATGGGCTTCCAAATATCCCTTTGCCAATTCCACAAGAACAGCCTTAGCGAAAGGCTTCTTGAAGGGAAAGATGTAACTCTGTGAGATGAATAAACAGAACACAGAGCAATTTCTCAGCAAGCTTCTTTCCAGTTTTGAAAGGAAGATATTTCCTTTTTCAACTTAGCCCTCTATGGGCTTCCAAATATCCCTTTGCCAATTCCACAAGAACAGCCTTAGCGAAAGGCTTCTTGAAGGGAAAGATGTAACTCTGTGAGATGAATTAACAGAACACAGAGCAGTTTCTCAGAAAGCTTCTTTCCAGTTTTGAACGGAAGATATTTCCTTTTTCACCATAGCCCTCTATGGGCTTCCAAATATCCCTTTGCCAATTCCACAAGAACAGCCTTAGCGAAAGGCTTCTTGAAGGGAAAGATGTAACTCTGTGAGATGAATTAACAGAACACAAAGCAGTTTCTCAGAAAGCTTCTTTCCAGTTTTGAACGGAAGATATTGCCTTTTTCACCATAGCCCTCTATGGGCTTCAAAATATCCCTTTGCCAATTCCACAAGAACAGCCTTAGCGAAAGGCTTCTTCAAGGGAAAGATGTAACTCTGTGAGATGAATTAACAGAACACAGAGCAGTTTCTCAGAAAGCTTCTTTCCAGTTTTGAACGGAAGATATTGCCTTTTTCACCATAGCCCTCTATGGGCTTCCAAATATCCCTTTGCCAATTCCACAAGAACAGCCTTAGCGAAAGGCTTCTTGAAGGGAAAGATGTAACTCTGTGAGATGAATTCACAGAACACAGAGCAGTTTCTCAGAAAGCCTCTTTCCAGTTTTGAACGGAAGATATTTCCTTTTTCACCATAGCCCTCTATGGGCTTCCAAATATCCCTTTGCCAATTCCACAAGAACAGCCTTAGCGAAAGGCTTCTTGAAGGGAAAGATGTAACTCTGTGAGATGAATTAACAGAACACAGAGCAGTTTCTCAGAAAGCTTCTTTCCAGTTTTGAACGGAAGATATTTCCTTTTTCACCATAGCCCTCTACGGGCTTCCAAATATCCCTTTGCCAATTCCACAAGAACAGCCTTAGCGAAAGGCTTCTTGAAGGGAAAGATGTAACTCTGTGAGGTGAATTCACAGAACACAGAGCAGTTTCTCAGAAAGCTTCTTTCCAGTTTTGAACGGAAGATATTTCCTTTTTCACCATAGCCTTCTATGGGCTTCCAAATATCCCTTTGCCAATTCCACAAGAACAGCCTTAGCGAAAGGCTTCTTGAAGGGAAAGATGTAACTCTGTGAGATGAATTAACAGATCATAGAACAGTTTCTCCGAAAGTTCCTTTCAAGTTTTGAACGGAAGATATTTCCTTTTTCACCATAGCCCTCTATGGGCTTCCAAATAACCCTTTGCCAATTCCACAAGAACAGCCTTAGCGAAAGGCTTCTTGAAGGGAAAGATGTAACTCTGTGAGATGATTTCACAGAACACAGTGCAGTTTCTCAGAAAGCTTCTTTCCAGTTTTGAACGGAAGATATTTCCTTTTTCACCATAGCCCTCTATGGGCTTCCAAATATCCCTTTGCCAATTCCACAAGAACAGCCTTAGCGAAAGGCTTCTTGAAGGGAAAGATGTAACTCTGTGAGATGAATTAACAGAACACAGAGCAGTTTCTCAGAAAGCTTCTTTCCAGTTTTGAACGGAAGATATTTCCTTTTTCACCAGAGCCCTCTATGGGCTTCCAAATATCCCTTTGCCAATTCCACAAGAACAGCCTTAGCGAAAGGCTTCTTGAAGGGATAGATGTAACTCTGTGAGATGAATTAACAGAACACAGAGCAGTTTCTCAGAAAGCTTCTTCCCAGTTTTGAACGGAAGATATTTCCTTTTTCACCATAGCCCTCTATGGGCTTCCAAATATCCCTTTGCCAATTCCACAAGAACAGCCTTAGCGAAAGGCTTCTTGAAGGGAAAGATGTAACTCTGTGAGATGAATTAACAGAACACAGAGCAGTTTCTCAGAAAGCTTCTTTCCAGTTTTGAACGGAAGATATTTCCTTTTTCACCATAGCCCTCTATGGGCTTCCAAATATCCCTTTGCCAATTCCACAAGAACAGCCTTAGCGAAAGGCTTCTTGAAGGGAAAGATGTAACTCTGTGAGATGAATTAACAGAACACAGAGCAGTTTCTCAGAAAGCTTCTTTCCAGTTTTGAACGGAAGATATTTCCTTTTTCACCATAGCCCTCTATGGGCTTCCAAATATCCCTTTGCCAATTCCACAAGAACAGCCTTAGCGAAAGGCTTCTTGAAGGGAAAGATGTAACTCTGTGAGATGAATTCACAGAACACAGAGCAGTTTCTCAGAAAACTTCTTTCCAGTTTTGAACGGAAGATATTTCCTTTTTCACCATAGCCCTCTATGGGCTTCCAAATATCCCTTTGCCCATTCCACAATGACAGCCTTAGCGAAAGGCTTCTTGAAGGGAAAGAGGTAACTCTGTGAGATGAATTAACAGAACACAGAGCAGTTTCTCAGAAAGCTTCTTTCCAGTTTTGAACGGAAGATATTTCCTTTTTCACCATAGCCCTCTATGGGCTTCTAAATATTCCTTTGCCAATTCCACAAGAACAGCCTTAGCGAAAGGCTTCTTGAAGGGAAAGATGTAACTCTCTGAAATGAATTAACAGAACACAGAGCATTTTCTCAGAAAGCTTCTTTCCACTTTTGAACGGAAGATATTTCCTTTTTCACCATAGCCCTCTATGGGCTTCCAAATATCCCTTTGCCAATTCCACAAGAACAGCCTTAACGAAAGACTTCTTGAAGGGAAAGATGTAACTCTGTGAGATGAATTAACAGAACACAGAGCAGTTTCTCAGAAAGCTTCTTTCCAGTTTTGAACGGAAGATATTTCCTTTTTCACCATAGCCCTCTATGGGCTTCCAAATATCCCTTTGCCAATTCCACAAGAACAGCCTTAGCGAAAGGCTTCTTGAAGGGAAAGATGTAACTCTGTGAGATGAATTAACAGAACACAGAGCAGTTTCTCAGAAAGCTTCTTTCCAGTTTTGAACGGAAGATATTTCCTTTTTCACCATAGCCCTCTATGGGCTTCCAAATATCCCTTTGCCAATTCCACAAGAACAGCCTTAGCGAAAGGCTTCTTGAAGGGAAAGATGTAACTCTGTGAGATGAATTCACAGAACACAGAGCAGTTTCTCAGAAAGCTTCTTTCCAGTTTTGAACGGAAGATATTTCCTTTTTCACCATAGCCCTCTATGGGCTTCCAAATATCCCTTTACCAATTCCACAAGAACAGCCTTAGCGAAAGGCTTCTTGAAGGGAAAGATGTAACTCTGTGAGATGAATTAACAGAACACCGAGCAGTTTCTCAGAAAGCTTATTTCCACTTTTGAACGGAAGATATTTCAATTTTCACCATAGCCCTCTACGGGCTTCCAAATATCCCTTTGCCAATTCCACAAGAACAGCCTTAGCGAAAGACTTCTTGAAGGGAAAGATGTAACTCTGTGAGATGAATTAACAGAACACAGAGCAGTTTCTCAGAAAGCTTCTTTCCAGTTTTGAACGGAAGATATTTCCTTTTTCACCATAGCCCTCTATGGGCTTCCAAATATCCCTTTGCCAATTCCACAAGAACAGCCTTAGCGAAAGGCTTCTTGAAGGGAAAGATGTAACTCTGTGAGATGAATTAACAGATCATAGAACAGTTTCTCAGAAAGTTCCTTTCAAGTTTTGAACAGAAGATATTTCCTTTTTCACCAGAGCCCTCTATGGGCTTCCAAATATCCCTTTGCCAATTCCACAAGAACAGCCTTAGCGAAAGGCTTCTTGAAGAGAAAGATGTAACTCTGTGAGATGAATTAACAGAACACAGAGCAGTTTCTCAGAAAGCTTCTTCCCAGTTTTGAACGGAAGATATTTCCTTTTTCACCATAGCCCTCTATGGGCTTCCAAATATCCCTTTGCCAATTCCACAAGAACAGCCTTAGCGAAAGGCTTCTTGAAGGGAAAGATGTAACTCTGTGAGATGAATTAACAGAACACAGAGCAGTTTCTCAGAAAGCTTCTTTCCAGTTTTGAACGGAAGATATTTCCTTTTTCACCATAGCCCTCTATGGGCTTCCAAATATCCCTTTGCCAATTCCACAAGAACAGCCTTAGCGAAAGGCTTCTTGAAGGGAAAGATGTAACTCTGTGAGATGAATTAACAGAACACAGAGCAGTTTCTCAGAAAGCTTCTTTCCAGTTTTGAACGGAAGATATTTCCTTTTTCACCATAGCCCTCTATGGGCTTCCAAATATCCCTGTGCCAATTCCACAAGAACAGCCTTAGCGAAAGGCTTCTTGAAGGGAAAGATGTAACTCTGTGAGATGAATTCACAGAACACAGAGCAGTTTCTCAGAAAACTTCTTTCCAGTTTTGAACGGAAGATATTTCCTTTTTCACCATAGCCCTCTATGGGCTTCCGAATATCCCTTTGCCCATTCCACAATGACAGCCCTAGCGAAAGGCTTCTTGAAGGGAAAGAGGTAACTCTGTGAGATGAATTAACATAACACAGAGCAGTTTCTCAGAAAGCTTCTTTCCAGTTTTGAACGGAAGATATTTCGTTTTTCACCATAGCCCTCTATGGGCTTCCAAATATCACTTTGTCAATTACACAAGAACAGCCTTAGCGAAAGGCTTCTTGAAGGGAAAGATGTAACTCTGTGAGATGAATTAACAGAACACAGAGCAGTTTCTCAGAAGGCTTCTTTCCAGTTTTGAACGGAAGATATTTCCTTTTTCACCATAGCCCTCTATGGGCTTCCAAATATCCCTTTGCCAATTCCACAAGAACAGCCTTAGCGAAAGGCTTCTTGAAGGGAAAGATGTAACTCTGTGAGATGAATTAACAGATCATAGAACAGTTTCTCAGAAAGTTCCTTTCAAGTTTTGAACGGAAGATATTTCCTTTTTCACCAGAGCCCTCTATGGGCTTCCAAATATCCCTTTGCCAATTCCACAAGAACAGCCTTAGCGAAAGGCTTCTTGAAGGGAAAGATGTAACTCTGTGAGATGAATTAACAGAACACAGAGCAGTTTCTCAGAAAGCTTCTTTCCAGTTTTGAACGGAAGATATTTCCTTTTTCACCATAGCCCTCTATGGGCTTCCAAATATCCCTTTGCCAATTCCACAAGAACAGCCTTAGCGAAAGACTTCTTGAAGGGAAAGATGTAACTCTGTGAGATGAATTAACAGAACACAGAGCAGTTTCTCAGAAAGCTTCTTTCCAGTTTTGAACGGAAGATATTTCCTTTTTCACCATAGCCCTCTATGGGCTTCCAAATATCCCTTAGACAATTCCACAAGAACAGCCTTAGCGAAAGGCTTCTTGAAGGGAAAGATGTAACTCTGTGAGATGAATTAACAGAACACTGAGCAGTTTCTCAGAAAGCTTCTTTCCAGTTTTGAACGGAAGATATTTCCTTTTTCACCATAGCCCTCTATGGGCTTCAAAATATCCCTTTGCCAATTCCACAAGAACAGCCTTAGCGAAAGGCTTCTTCAAGGGAAAGATGTAACTCTGTGAGATGAATTCACAGAACACAGAGCATTTTCTCAGAAAGCTTCTTTCCAGTTTTGAACGGAAGATATTTCCTTTTTCACCATAGCCCTCTATGGGCTTCCAAATATCCCTTTGCCAATTCCACAAGAACAGCCTTAGCGAAAGGCTTCTTGAAGGGAAAGATGTAACTCTGTGAGATGAATTCACAGAACACCGAGCAGTTTCTCAGAAAGCTTCTTTCCAGTTTTGAACGGAAGATATTTCCTTTTTCACCATAGCCCTCTATGGGCTTCCAAATATCCCTTTGCCAATTTCACAAGAACAGCCTTAGCGAAAGGCTTCTTGAAGGGAAAGATGTAACTCTGTGAGATGAATTAACAGAACACAGAGCAGTTTCTCAGAAAGCTTATTTCCACTTTTGAACGGAAGATATTTCCTTTTTCACCATAGCCCTCTATGGGCTTCCAAATATCCCTTTGCCAATTCCACAAGAACAGCCTTAGCGAAAGACTTCTTGAAGGGAAAGATGTAACTCTGTGAGATGAATTAACAGAACACAGAGCAGTTTCTCAGAAAGCTTCTTTCCAGTTTTGAACGGAAGATATTTCCTTTTTCACCATAGCCCTCTATGGGCTTCCAAATATCCCTTTGCCAATTCCACAAGAACAGCCTTAGCGAAAGGCTTCTTGAAGGGAAAGATGTAACTCTGTGAGATGAATTAACAGATCATAGAACAGTTTCTCAGAAAGTTCCTTTCAAGTTTTGAACGGAAGATATTTCCTTTTTCACCAGAGCCCTCTATGGGCTTCCAAATATCCCTTTGCCAATTCCACAAGACCAGCCTTAGCGAAAGGCTTCTTGAAGGGAAAGATGTAACTCTGTGAGATGAATTAACAGAACACAGAGCAATTTCTCAGAAAGCTTCTTTCCAGTTTTGAACGGAAGATATTTCCTTTTTCACCATAGCCCTCTATGGGCTTCCAAATATCCCTTTGCCAATTCCACAAGAACAGCCTTAGCGAAAGGCTTCTTGAAGAGAAAGATGTAACTCTGTGAGATGAATTAACAGAACACAGAGCAGTTTCTCAGAAAGCTTCTTCCCAGTTTTGAACGGAAGATATTTCCTTTTTCACCATAGCCCTCTATGGGCTTCCAAATATCCCTTTGCCAATTCCACAAGAACAGCCTTAGCGAAAGGCTTCTTGAAGGGAAAGATGTAACTCTGTGAGATGAATTAACAGAACACAGAGCAGTTTCTCAGAAAGCTTCTTTCCAGTTTTGAACGGAAGATATTTCCTTTTTCACCATAGCCCTCTATGGGCTTCCAAATATCCCTTTGCCAATTCCACAAGAACAGCCTTAGCGAAAGGCTTCTTGAAGGGAAAGATGTAACTCTGTGAGATGAATTAACAGAACACAGAGCAGTTTCTCAGAAAGCTTCTTTCCAGTTTTGAACGGAAGATATTTCCTTTTTCACCATAGCCCTCTATGGGCTTCCAAATATCCCTGTGCCAATTCCACAAGAACAGCCTTAGCGAAAGGCTTCTTGAAGGGAAAGATGTAACTCTGTGAGATGAATTCACAGAACACAGAGCAGTTTCTCAGAAAACTTCTTTCCAGTTTTGAACGGAAGATATTTCCTTTTTCACCATAGCCCTCTATGGGCTTCCGAATATCCCTTTGCCCATTCCACAATGACAGCCTTAGCGAAAGGCTTCTTGAAGGGAAAGAGGTAACTCTGTGAGATGAATTAACAGAACACAGAGCAGTTTCTCAGAAAGCTTCTTTCCAGTTTTGAACGGAAGATATTTCCTTTTTCACCATAGCCCTCTATGGGCTTCCAAATATCACTTTGTAAATTACACAAGAACAGCCTTAGCGAAAGGCTTCTTGAAGGGAAAGATGTAACTCTGTGAGATGAATTAACAGAACACAGAGCAGTTTCTCAGAAGGCTTCTTTCCAGTTTTGAACGGAAGATATTTCCTTTTTCACCATAGCCCTCTATGGGCTTCCAAATATCCCTTTGCCAATTCCACAAGAACAGCCTTAGCGAAAGGCTTCTTGAAGGGAAAGATGTAACTCTGTGAGATGAATTAACAGAACACAGAGCAGTTTCTCAGAAAGCTTCTTTCCAGTTTTGAACGGAAGATATTTCCTTTTTCACCATAGCCCTCTATGGGCTTCCAAATATCCCTTTGCCAATTCCACAAGAACAGCCTTAGCGAAAGGCTTCTTGAAGGGAAAGATGTAACTCTGTGAGATGAATTAACAGAACACAGAGCAGTTTCTCAGAAAGCTTCCTTCCAGTTTTGAACGGAAGATATTTCCTTTTTCACCATAGCCCTCTATGGGCTTCCAAATATCCCTGTGCCAATTCCACAAGAACAGCCTTAGCGAAAGGCTTCTTGAAGGGAAAGATGTAACTCTGTGAGATGAATTCACAGAACACAGAGCAGTTTCTCAGAAAACTTCTTTCCAGTTTTGAACGGAAGATATTTCCTTTTTCACCATAGCCCTCTATGGGCTTCCGAATATCCCTTTGCCCATTCCACAATGACACCCTTAGCGAAAGGCTTCTTGAAGGGAAAGAGGTAACTCTGTGAGATGAATTAACATAACACAGAGCAGTTTCTCAGAAAGCTTCTTTCCAGTTTTGAACGGAAGATATTTCGTTTTTCACCATAGCCCTCTATGGGCTTCCAAATATCACTTTGTCAATTCCACAAGAACAGCCTTAGCGAAAGGCTTCTTGAAGGGAAAGATGTAACTCTGTGAGATGAATTAACAGAACACAGAGCAGTTTCTCAGAAAGCTTATTTCCAGTTTTGAACGGAAGATATTTCCTTTTTCACCATAGCCCTCTATGGGCTTCCAAATATCCCTTTGCCAATTCCACAAGAACAGCCTTAGCGAAAGGCTTCTTGAAGGGAAAGATGTAACTCTGTGAGATGAATTAACAGAACACAGAGCAGTTTCTCAGAAAGCTTCTTTCCAGTTTTGAACGGAAGATATTTCCTTTTTCACCGTAGCCCTATATGGGCTTCCAAATATCCCTTTGCCAATTCCACAAGAACAGCCTTAGCGAAAGGCTTCTTGAACGGAAAGATGTAACTCTGTGAGATGAATTAACAGAACACAGAGCAGTTTCTCAGAAAGCTTCTTTCCAATTTTGAACGGAAGATATTTCCTTTTTCACCATCGCCCTCTATGGGCTTCCAAATATCCCTTTGCCAATTCCACAAGAACAGCCTTAGCGAAAGACTTATTGAAGGGAAAGATGTATCTCTGTGAGATGAATTAACAGAACACAGAGCAGTTTCTCAGAAAGCTTCTTTCCAGTTTTGAACGGAAGATATTTCCTTTTTCACCATAGCCCTCTATGGGCTTCCAAATATTCCTTTGCCAATTCCACAAGAACAGCCTTAGCGAAAGGCTTCTTGAAGGGAAAGATGTAACTCTGTGAAATGAATTAACAGAACACAGAGCATTTTCTCAGAAAGCTTCTTTCCATGTTGAACGGAAGATATTTCCTTTTTCACCATAGCCCTCTATGGGCTTCCAAATATCCCTTTGCCAATTCCACAAGAACAGCCTTAGCGAAAGGCTTCTTGAACGGAAAGATGTAACTCTGTGAGATGAATTAACAGAACACAGAGCAGTTTCTCAGAAAGCTTCTTTCCAGTTTTGAACGGAAGATATTTCCTTTTTCACCATAGCCCTCTATGGGCTTCCAAATATCCCTTTGCCAATTCCACAAGAACAGCCTTAGCGAAAGGCTTCTTGAAGGGAAAGATGTAACTCTGTGAGATGAATTAACAGAACACAGAGCAGTTTCTCAGAAAGCTTCTTTCCAGTTTTGAACGGAAGATATTTCCTTTTACACCATAGCCCTCTATGGGCTTCCAAATATCCCTTTGCCAATTCCACAAGAACAGCCTTAGCGAAAGGCTTCTTTAACGGAAAGATGTAACTCTGTGAGATGAATTAACAGAACACAGAGCAGTTTCTCAGAAAGCTTCTTTCCAGTTTTGAACGGAAGATATTTCCTTTTTCACCATCGCCCTCTACGGGCTTCCAAATATCCCTTTGCCAATTCCACAAGAACAGCCTTAGCGAAAGACTTATTGAAGGGAAAGATGTATCTCTGTGAGATGAATTAACAGAACACAGAGCAGTTTCTCAGAAAGCTTCTTTCCAGGTTTGAACGGAAGGTATTTCCTTTTTCACCATAGCCCTCTATGGGCTTCCAAATATTCCTTTGCCAATTCCACAAGAACAGCCTTAGCGAAAGGCTTCTTGAAGGAAAGACGTAACTCTGTGAAATGAATTAACAGAACACAGAGCATTTTCTCAGAAAGCTTCTTTCCACTTTTGAACGGAAGATATTTCCTTTTTCACCATAGCCCTCTAAGGTCTTCAATATCCCTTTGCCAATTCCAGAAGAACAGCCTTAACGAAAGACTTCTTGAAGGGAAAGATGTAGCTCTGTGAGATGAATTAAGAGAACACAGAGCAGTTTCTCAGAAAGCTTCTTTCCAGTTTTGAACGGAAGATATTTCCTTTTTCACCATAGCCCTCTATGGGCTTCCAAATATCCCTTTGCCAATTCCACAAGAACAGCCTTAGCGAAAGGCTTCCTGAAGGGAAAGATGTAACTCTGTGAGATGAATTAACAGAACACAGAGCAGTTTCTCAGAAAGCTTCTTTCCAGTTTTGAACGGAAGATATTTCTTCTTTCACCATAGCACTCTATGGGCTTCCAAATATCCCTTTGCCAATTCCACAAGAACAGCCTTAGCGAAAGGCTTCTTGAACGGAAAGATGTAAATCTGTGAGATGAATTAACAGAACACAGAGCAGTTTCTCAGAAAGTTTCTTTCCAGTTTTGAACGGAAGATATTTCCTTTTTCACCATAGCCCTCTATGGGCTTCCAAATATCCCTTTGCCAATTCCACAAGAACAGCCTTAGCGAAAGACTTCTTGAAGGGAAAGATGTATCTCTGTGAGATGAATTAACAGAACACAGAGCAGTTTCTCAGAAAGCTTCTTCCCAGTTTTGAACGGAAGATATTTCCTTTTTCACCATAGCCCTCTATTTGCTTCCAAATATCCCTTTGCCAATTCCACAAGAACAGCCTTAGCGAAAGGCTTCTTGAAGGGAAGATGTAACTCTGTGAGATGAATTAACAGAACACAGAGCAGTTTCTCAGAAAGCTTCTTTCCAGTTTTGAACGGAAGATATTTCCTTATTCACCATAGCCCTCTATGGGCTTCCAAATATCCCTTTGCCAATTCCACAAGAACAGCCTTAGCGAAAGGCTTCTTGAAGGGCAAGATGTAACTCTGTGAGATGAATTAACAGAACACAGAGCAGTTTCTCAGAAAGCTTCTTTCCAGTTTTGAACGGAAGATATTTCCTTTTTCACCATAGCCCTCTATGGGCTTCCAAATATCCCTTTGCCAATTGCACAAGAACAGCCTTAGCGAAAGGCTTCTTGAAGGGAAAGATGTAACTCTGTGAGATGAATTAAGAGAACACAGAGCAGTTTCTCAGAAAGCTTCTTTCCAGTTTTGAACGGAAGATATTTCCTTTTTCACCATAGCCCTCTATGGGCTTCCAAATATCCCTTTGCCAATTCCACAAGAACAGCCTTAGCGAAAGGCTTCTTGAAGGGAAAGATGTAACTCTGTGAGATGAATTAACAGAACACGGAGCAGTTTCTCAGAAAGCTTCTTTCCAGTTTTGAACGGAAGATATTTCCTCTTTCACCATAGCCCTCTATGGGCTTCCAAATATCCCTTTGCCAATTCCACAAGAACAGCCTTAGCGAAAGGCTTCTTGAAGGGAAAGATGTAACTCTGTGAGATGAATTAACAGAACACAGAGCAGTTTCTCAGAAAACTTCTTTCCAGTTTTGAACGGAAGATATTTCCTTTTCACCATAGCCCTTTATGGGCTTCCAAATATCCCTTTGCCAATTCCACAAGAACAGCCTTAGCGAAAGGCTTCTTGAAGGGAAAGATGTAACTCTTTGAGATGAATTAACAGATCATAGAACAGTTTCTCAGAAAGCTTCTTTCCAGTTTTTAACGGAAGATATTTCCTTTTTCACCATAGCCCTCTATGGGCTTCCAAATATCCCTTTGCCAATTCCACAAGAACAGCCTTAACGAAAGGCTTTTGAAGGGAAAGATGTAACTCTGTGAGATGAATTAACAGAACACAGAGCAGTTTCTCAGAAAGCTTCTTTCCAGTTTTGAACGGAAGATATTTCCTTTTTCACGATAGCCCTCTATGGGCTTCCAAATATCCCTTTGCCAATTCCACAAGAACAGCCTTAGCGAAAGGCTTCTTGAAGGGAAAGATGTAACTCTGTGAGATGAATTAACAGAACACAGAGCACTTTCTCAGAAAGCTTCTTTCCAGTTTTGAACGGAAGATATTTCCTCTTTCACCATAGCAATCTATGGGCTTCCAAATATCCCTTTGCCAATTCCACAAGAACAGCCTTATCGAAAGGCTTCTTTAAGGGAAAGATGTAACTCTGTGAGATGAATTAACAGAACACAGAGCAGTTTCTCAGAAAGCTTCTTTCCCCTTTTGAACGGAAGATATTTCCTTTTTCACCATAGCCCTCAATGGGCTTCCAAATATCCCTTTGCCAATTCCACAAGAACAGCCTTAGCGAAAGACTTCTTGAAGGGAAAGATGTATCTCTGTGAGATGAATTAACAGAACACAGAGCAGATTCTCAGAATGCTTCTTTCCAGTATTGAACGGAAGATATTTCCTTTTTCACCATAGCAGTCTCTGGACTTCCAAATATCCCTTTGCCAATTCCACAAGAACAGCCTTAGCGAAAGGCTTCTTGAAGGGAAAGATGTATCTCTGTGAGATGAATTAACAGAACACAGAGCAGTTTCTCAGAAAGCTTCTTTGCAGTTTTGAACGGAAGATATTTCCTTTTTCACCATAGCCCTCTATGGGCTTCCAAATATCCCTTTGCCAATTCCACAAGAACAGCCTTAGCGAAAGGCTTCTTGAACGGAAAGATGTAACTCTGAGAGTTGAATTAACAGAACACAGAGCAGTTTCTGAGAAAGCTTCTTTCCTGTTTTGAACGGAAGATATTTCCTTTTTCACCATAGCCCTCTATGGGCTTCCAAATATCCCTTTGCCAATTCCACAAGAACAGCCTTAGCGAAAGGCTTCTTGAAGGGAAAGATGTAACTCTGTGAGATGAATTAACAGAACACAGAGCAGTTTCTCAGAAAGCTTCTTCCCAGTTTTGAACGGAAGATATTTCCTTTTTCACCTTAGCCCTCTATGGGCTTCCAAATATCCCTTTGCCAATTCCACAAGAACAGCCTTAGCGAAAGGCTTCTTGAAGGGAAAGATGTAACTCTGTGAGATGAATTAACAGAACACAGAGCAGTTTCTCAGAAAGCTTCTTTCCACTTTTGAACGGAAGATATTTCCTTTTTCACCGTAGCCCTCTATGGGCTTCCAAATATCCCTTTGCCAATTCCACAAGAACAGCCTTAGCGAAAGGCTTCTTGAACGGAAAGATGTAACTCTGTGAGATGAATTAACAGAACACAGAGCAGTTTCTCAGAAAGCTTCTTTCCAGTTTTGAACGTAAGATAATTGCTTTTTCACCGTAGCCCTCTATGGGCTTCCAAATATCCCTTTGCCAATTCCACAAGAACAGCCTTAGCGAAAGGCTTCTTGAAGGGAAAGATGTAACTCTGTGAGATGAATTAACAGAACACAGAGCAGTTTCTCAGAAAGCTTCTTTCCAGTTTTGAACGGAAGATATTTCCTTTTTCACCATAGCCCTCTATGGGCTTCCAAATATCCCTTTGCCAATTCCACAAGAACAGCCTTAGCGAAAGAATTCTTGAAGGGAAAGATGTATCTCTGTGAGATGAATTAACAGAACACAGAGCAGTTTCTCAGAAAGCTTCTTCCCAGTTTTGAACGGAAGATATTTCCTTTTTCACCATAGCCCTCTATGGGCTTCCAAATATCCCTTTGCCAATTCCACAAGAACAGCCTTAGCGAAAGGCTTCTTGAAGGGAAAGATGTAACTCTGTGAGATGAATTAACAGAACACAGAGCAGTTTCTCAGAAAGCTTCTTTCCAGTTTTGAACGGAAGATATTTCCTCTTTCACCATAGCAATCTATGGGCTTCCAAATATCCCTTTGCCAATTCCACAAGAACAGCCTTATCGAAAGGCTTCTTGAAGGGAAAGATGTAACTCTGTGAGATGAATTAACAGAACACAGAGCAGTTTCTCAGAAAGCTTCTTTCCCCTTTTGAACGGAAGATATTTCCTTTTTCACCATAGCCCTCTCTGGGCTTCCAAATATCCCTTTGCCAATTCCACAAGAACAGCCATAGCGAAAGGCTTCTTGAAGGGAAAGATGTATCTCTGTGAGATGAATTAACAGAACACAGAGCAGTTTCTCAGAAAGCTTCTTTCCAGTTTTGAACGGAAGATATTTCCTTTTTCACCATAGCCCTCTATGGGCTTCCAAATATCCCTTTTCCAATTTCACAAGAACAGCCTTAGCGAAAGGCTTCTTGAACGGAAGGATGTAACTCTGTGAGATGAATTAACAGAACACAGAGCAGTTTCTCAGAAAGCTTCTTTCCAGTTTTGAACGGAAGATATTTCCTTTTTCACCATAGCCCTCTATGGGCTTCCAAATATCCCTTTGCCAATTCCACAAGAACAGCCTTAGCGAAAGGCTTCTTGAAGGGAAAGATGTAACTCTGTGAGATGAATTAACAGAACACAGAGCAGTTTCTCAGAAAGCTTCTTCCCAGTTTTGAACGGAAGATATTTCCTTTTTCACCATAGCCCTCTATGGGCTTCCAAATATCCCTTTGCCAATTCCACAAGAACAGCCTTAGCGAAAGGCTTCTTGAAGGGAAAGATGTAACTCTGTGAGATGAATTAACAGAACACAGAGCAGTTTCTCAGAAAGCTTCTTTCCAGTTTTGAACGGAAGATATTTCCTTTTTCACCATAGCCCTCTATGGGCTTCCAAATATGCCTTTGCCAATTCCACAAGAACAGCCTTAGCGAAAGGCTTCTTGAAGGGAAAGATGTAACTCTGTGAAATGAATTAACAGAACACAAAGCAGTTTCTCAGAAAGCTTCTTTCCAGTTTTGAACGGAAGATATTTCCTTTTTCACCATAGCCCTCTATGGGCTTCCAAATATCCCTTTGCCAATTCCACAAGAACAGCCTTAGCGAAAGGCTTCTTGAAGGGAAAGATGTAACTCTGTGAGATGAATTAACAGAACACAGAGCAGTTTCTCAGAAAGCTTCTTTCCAGTTTTGAAGAGAAGATATTTCCTTTTTCACCATAGCCCTCTATGGGCTTCCAAATATCCCTCTGCCAATTCCACAAGAACAGCCTTAGCCAAAGACTTCTTGAAGGGAAAGATGTAACTCTGTGAGATGAATTAACAGAAAACAGAGCACTTTCTCAGAAAGCTTCTTTCCAGTTTTGAACGGAAGATATTTCCTTTTTCACCATAGCCCTCTATGGGCTTCCAAATATCCCGTTGCCAATTCCACAAGAACAGCCTTAGCGAAAGGCTTCTTGAAGGGGAAGATGTAACTGTGTGAGATGAATTAACAGAACACAGAGCAGTTTCTCAGAAAGCTTCTTTCCACTTTTGAACTGAAGATATTTCCTTTTTCACCATAGCCCTCTATGGGCTTCCAAATATCCCTTTGCCAATTCCACAAGAACAGCCTTAGCGAAAGGCTTCTTGAAGGGAAAGATGTAACACTGTGAGATGAATTAACAGAACACAGAGCAATTTCTCAGAAAGCGTCTTTCTAGTTTTGAAAGGAAGATATTTCCTTTTTCACCTTAGCCCTCTATGGGCTTCCAAATATCCCTTTGCCAATTCCACAAGAACAGCCTTAGCGAAAGGCTTCTTGAAGGGAAAGATGTAACTCTGTGAGATGAATTAACAGAACACAGAGCAGTTTCTCAGAAAGCTTCTTTCCACTTTTGAACGGAAGATATTTCCTTTTTCACCATAGCCCTCTATGGGCTTCCAAATATCCCTTTGCCAATTCCACAAGAACAGCCTTAGCGAAAGGCTTCTTGAAGGGAAAGATGTAACTCTGTGAGATGAATTAACAGAACACAGAGCAGTTTCTCAGAAAGCTTCTTTCCAGTTTTGAACGGAAGATAATTGCTTTTTCACCATAGCCCTCTATGGGCTTCCAAATATCCCTTTGCCAATTCCACAAGAACAGCCTTAGCGAAAGGCTTCTTGAAGGGAAAGATGTAACTCTGTGAGATGAATTAACAGAACACAGAGCAGTTTCTCAGAAAGCTTCTTTCCCCTTTTGAACGGAAGATAATTCCTTTTTCACCATAGCCCTCTATGGGCTTCCAAATATCCCTTTGCCAATTCCACAAGAACAGCCTTAGCGAAAGGCTTCTTGAAGGGAAAGATGTAACTCTGTGAGATGAATTAACAGAACACAGAGCAGTTTCTCAGAAAGCTTCTTTCCAGTTTTGAACGGAAGATATTTCCTTTTTCACCACAGCCCTCTATGGGCTTCCAAATATCCCTTTGCCAATTCCACAAGAACAGCCTTAGCGAAAGGCTTCTTGAAGGGAAAGATGTAACTCTGTGAGATGAATTAACAGAACACAAAGCAGTTTCCCAGAAAGCTTCTTTCCAGTTTTGAACTTAAGATATTTCCTTTTTCACCATAGCCCTCTATGGGCTTCCAAATATCCCTTTGCCAATTCCACAAGAACAGCCTTAGCGAAAGGCTTCTTGAAGGGAAAGATGTAACTCTGTGAGATGAATTAACAGAACACAAAGCAGTTTCCCAGAAAGCTTCTTTCCAGTTTTGAACTTAAGATATTTCCTTTTTCACCATAGCCCTCTATGGGCTTCCAAATATCCCTGTGCCAATTCCACAAGAACAGCCTTAGCGAAAGGCTTCTTGAAGGGAAAGATGTAACTCTGTGAGATGAATTCACAGAACACAGAGCAGTTTCTCAGAAAACTTCTTTCCAGTTTTGAACGGAAGATATTTCCTTTTTCACCATAGCCCTCTATGGGCTTCCGAATATCCCTTTGCCCATTCCACAATGACACCCTTAGCGAAAGGCTTCTTGAAGGGAAAGAGGTAACTCTGTGAGATGAATTAACATAACACAGAGCAGTTTCTCAGAAAGCTTCTTTCCAGTTTTGAACGGAAGATATTTCGTTTTTCACCATAGCCCTCTATGGGCTTCCAAATATCACTTTGTCAATTCCACAAGAACAGCCTTAGCGAAAGGCTTCTTGAAGGGAAAGATGTAACTCTGTGAGATGAATTAACAGAACACAGAGCAGTTTCTCAGAAAGCTTATTTCCAGTTTTGAACGGAAGATATTTCCTTTTTCACCATAGCCCTCTATGGGCTTCCAAATATCCCTTTGCCAATTCCACAAGAACAGCCTTAGCGAAAGGCTTCTTGAAGGGAAAGATGTAACTCTGTGAGATGAATTAACAGAACACAGAGCAGTTTCTCAGAAAGCTTCTTTCCAGTTTTGAACGGAAGATATTTCCTTTTTCACCGTAGCCCTATATGGGCTTCCAAATATCCCTTTGCCAATTCCACAAGAACAGCCTTAGCGAAAGGCTTCTTGAACGGAAAGATGTAACTCTGTGAGATGAATTAACAGAACACAGAGCAGTTTCTCAGAAAGCTTCTTTCCAATTTTGAACGGAAGATATTTCCTTTTTCACCATCGCCCTCTATGGGCTTCCAAATATCCCTTTGCCAATTCCACAAGAACAGCCTTAGCGAAAGACTTATTGAAGGGAAAGATGTATCTCTGTGAGATGAATTAACAGAACACAGAGCAGTTTCTCAGAAAGCTTCTTTCCAGTTTTGAACGGAAGATATTTCCTTTTTCACCATAGCCCTCTATGGGCTTCCAAATATTCCTTTGCCAATTCCACAAGAACAGCCTTAGCGAAAGGCTTCTTGAAGGGAAAGATGTAACTCTGTGAAATGAATTAACAGAACACAGAGCATTTTCTCAGAAAGCTTCTTTCCATGTTGAACGGAAGATATTTCCTTTTTCACCATAGCCCTCTATGGGCTTCCAAATATCCCTTTGCCAATTCCACAAGAACAGCCTTAGCGAAAGGCTTCTTGAACGGAAAGATGTAACTCTGTGAGATGAATTAACAGAACACAGAGCAGTTTCTCAGAAAGCTTCTTTCCAGTTTTGAACGGAAGATATTTCCTTTTTCACCATAGCCCTCTATGGGCTTCCAAATATCCCTTTGCCAATTCCACAAGAACAGCCTTAGCGAAAGGCTTCTTGAAGGGAAAGATGTAACTCTGTGAGATGAATTAACAGAACACAGAGCAGTTTCTCAGAAAGCTTCTTTCCAGTTTTGAACGGAAGATATTTCCTTTTACACCATAGCCCTCTATGGGCTTCCAAATATCCCTTTGCCAATTCCACAAGAACAGCCTTAGCGAAAGGCTTCTTGAAGGGAAAGATGTAACTCTGTGAGATGAATTCACAGAACACAGAGCAGTTTCTCAGAAAGCTTCTTTCCAGTTTGAACGGAAGATATTTCCTTTTTCACCATAGCCCTCTATGGGCTTCCAAATATCCCTTTGCCAATTCCACAAGAACAGCCTTAGCGAAAGGCTTCTTGAAGGGAAAGATGTAACTCTGTGAGATGAATTAACAGAACACAGAGCAGTTTCTCAGAAAGCTTATTTCCACTTTTGAACGGAAGATATTTCCTTTTTCACCATAGCCCTCTATGGGCTTCCAAATATCCCTTTGCCAATTCCACAAGAACAGCCTTAGCGAAAGGCTTCTTGAAGGGAAAGATGTAACTCTGTGAGATGAATTAACAGAACACAGAGCAGTTTCTCAGAAAGCTTCTTTCCAGTTTTGAACGGAAGATATTTCCTTTTTCACCATAGCCCTCTATGGGCTTCCAAATATCCCTTTGCCAATTCCACAAGAACAGCCTTAGCGAAAGGCTTCTTGAAGGGAAAGATGTAACTCTGTGAGATGAATTAACAGATCATAGAACAGTTTCTCAGAAAGTTCCTTTCAAGTTTTGAACGGAAGATATTTCCTTTTTCACCATAGCCCTCTATGGGCTTCCAAATATCCCTTTGCCAATTCCACAAGAACAGCCTTAGCGAAAGGCTTCTTGAAGGGAAAGATGTAACTCTGTGAGATGATTTCACAGAACACAGAGCAGTTTCTCAGAAAGCTTCTTTCCAGTTTTGAACGGAAGATATTTCCTTTTTCACCATAGCCCTCTATGGGCTTCCAAATATCCCTTTGCCAATTCCACAAGAACAGCCTTAGCGAAAGGCTTCTTGAAGGGAAAGATGTAACTCTGTGAGATGAATTAACAGAACACAGAGCAGGTTCTCAGAAAGCTTCTTTCCAGTTTTGAACGGAAGATATTTCCTTTTTCACCGTAGCCCTCTATGGGCTTCCAAATATCCCTTTGCCAATTCCACAAGAACAGCCTTAGCGAAAGGCTTCTTGAACGGAAAGATGTAACTCTGTGAGATGAATTAACAGAACACAGAGCAGTTTCTCAGAAAGCTTCTTTCCAGTTTTGAACGGAAGATATTTCCTTTTTCACCATCGCCCTCTATGGGCTTCCAAATATCCCTTTGCCAATTCCACAAGAACAGCCTTAGCGAAAGACTTATTGAAGGGAAAGATGTATCTCTGTGAGATGAATTAACAGAACACAGAGCAGTTTCTCAGAAAGCTTTTTTCCAGTTTTGAACGGAAGATATTTCCTTTTTCACCATAGCCCTCTATGGGCTTCCAAATATTCCTTTGCCAATTCCACAAGAACAGCCTTAGCGAAAGGCTTCTTGAAGGGAAAGATGTAACTCTGTGAAATGAATTATCAGAACACAGAGCATTTTCTAAGAAAGCTTCTTTCCACTTTTGAACGGAAGATATTTCCTTTTTCACCATAGCCCTCTAATGTCTTCCAAATATCCCTTTGCCAATTCCACAAGAACAGCCTTAACGAAAGACTTCTTGAAGGGAAAGATGTAACTCTGTGAGATGAATTAACAGAACACAGAGCAGTTTCTCAGAAAGCTTCTTTCCAGTTTTGAACGGAAGATATTTCCTTTTTCACCATCGCCCTCTATGGGCTTCCAAATATCCCTTTGCCAATTGCACAAGAACAGCCTTAGCGAAAGGCTTCTTGAAGGGAAAGATGTAGCTCTGTGAGATGAATTAAGAGAACACAGAGCAGTTTCTCAGAAAGCTTCTTTCCAGTTTTGAACGGAAGATATTTCCTTTTTCACCATAGCCCTCTATGGGCTTCCAAATATCCCTTTGCCAATTCCACAAGAACAGCCTTAGCGAAAGGCTTCCTGAAGGGAAAGATGTAACTCTGTGAGATGAATTAACAGAACACAGAGCAGTTTCTCAGAAAGCTTCTTTCCAGTTTTGAACGGAAGATATTTCTTCTTTCACCATAGCACTCTATGGGCTTCCAAATATCCCTTTGCCAATTCCACAAGAACAGCCTTAGCGAAAGGCTTCTTGAACGGAAAGATGTAAATCTGTGAGATGAATTAACAGAACACAGAGCAGTTTCTCAGAAAGTTTCTTTCCAGTTTTGAACGGAAGATATTTCCTTTTTCACCATAGCCCTCTATGGGCTTCAAAATATCCCTTTGCCAATTCCACAAGAACAGCCTTAGCGAAAGACTTCTTGAAGGGAAAGATGTATCTCTGTGAGATGAATTAACAGAACACAGAGCAGTTTCTCAGAAAGCTTCTTCCCAGTTTTGAACGGAAGATATTTCCTTTTTCACCATAGCCCTCTATTTGCTTCCAAATATCCCTTTGCCAATTCCACAAGAACAGCCTTAGCGAAAGGCTTCTTGAAGGGAAGATGTAACTCTGTGAGATGAATTAACAGAACACAGAGCAGTTTCTCAGAAAGCTTCTTTCCAGTTTTGAACGGAAGATATTTCCTTTTTCACCATAGCCCTCTATGGGCTTCCAAATATCCCTTTGCCAATTCCACAAGAACAGCCTTAGCGAAAGGCTTCTTGAAGGGCAAGATGTAACTCTGTGAGATGAATTAACAGAACACAGAGCAGTTTCTCAGAAAGCTTCTTTCCAGTTTTGAACGGAAGATATTTCCTTTTTCACCATAGCCCTCTATGGGCTTCCAAATATCCCTTTGCCAATTGCACAAGAACAGCCTTAGCGAAAGGCTTCTTGAAGGGAAAGATGTAACTCTGTGAGATGAATTAAGAGAACACAGAGCAGTTTCTCAGAAAGCTTCTTTCCAGTTTTGAACGGAAGATATTTCCTTTTTCACCATAGCCCTCTATGGGCTTCCAAATATCCCTTTGCCAATTCCACAAGAACAGCCTTAGCGAAAGGCTTCTTGAAGGGAAAGATGTAACTCTGTGAGATGAATTAACAGAACACGGAGCAGTTTCTCAGAAAGCTTCTTTCCAGTTTTGAACGGAAGATATTTCCTCTTTCACCATAGCCCTCTATGGGCTTCCAAATATCCCTTTGCCAATTCCACAAGAACAGCCTTAGCGAAAGGCTTCTTGAAGGGAAAGATGTAACTCTGTGAGATGAATTAACAGAACACAGAGCAGTTTCTCAGAAAACTTCTTTCCAGTTTTGAACGGAAGATATTTCCTTTTTCACCATAGCCCTTTATGGGCTTCCAAATATCCCTTTGCCAATTCCACAAGAACAGCCTTAGCGAAAGGCTTCTTGAAGGGAAAGATGTAACTCTTTGAGATGAATTAACAGATCATAGAACAGTTTCTCAGAAAGCTTCTTTCCAGTTTTTAACGGAAGATATTTCCTTTTTCACCATAGCCCTCTATGGGCTTCCAAATATCCCTTTGCCAATTCCACAAGAACAGCCTTAACGAAAGGCTTTTGAAGGGAAAGATGTAACTCTATGAGATGAATTAACAGAACACAAAGCAGTTTCTCAGAAAGCTTCTTTCCAGTTTTGAACGGAAGATATTTCCTTTTTCACCATAGCCTTCTATGGGCTTCCAAATATCCCTTTGCCAATTCCACAAGAACAGCCTTAGCGAAAGGCTTCTTGAAGGGAAAGATGTAACTCTGTGAGATGAATTAACAGAACACAGAGCAGTTTCTCAGAAAGCTTCTTTCCAGTTTTGAACGGAAGATATTTCCTTTTTCACGATAGCCCTCTATGGGCTTCCAAATATCCCTTTGCCAATTCCACAAGAACAGCCTTAGCGAAAGGCTTCTTGAAGGGAAAGATGTAACTCTGTGAGATGAATTAACAGAACACAGAGCACTTTCTCAGAAAGCTTCTTTCCAGTTTTGAACGGAAGATATTTCCTCTTTCACCATAGCAATCTATGGGCTTCCAAATATCCCTTTGCCAATTCCACAAGAACAGCCTTATCGAAAGGCTTCTTTAAGGGAAAGATGTAACTCTGTGAGATGAATTAACAGAACACAGAGCAGTTTCTCAGAAAGCTTCTTTCCCCTTTTGAACGGAAGATATTTCCTTTTTCACCATAGCCCTCAATGGGCTTCCAAATATCCCTTTGCCAATTCCACAAGAACAGCCTTAGCGAAAGACTTCTTGAAGGGAAAGATGTATCTCTGTGAGATGAATTAACAGAACACAGAGCAGATTCTCAGAATGCTTCTTTCCAGTATTGAACGGAAGATATTTCCTTTTTCACCATAGCAGTCTCTGGACTTCCAAATATCCCTTTGCCAATTCCACAAGAACAGCCTTAGCGAAAGGCTTCTTGAAGGGAAAGATGTATCTCTGTGAGATGAATTAACAGAACACAGAGCAGTTTCTCAGAAAGCTTCTTTGCAGTTTTGAACGGAAGATATTTCCTTTTTCACCATAGCCCTCTATGGGCTTCCAAATATCCCTTTGCCAATTCCACAAGAACAGCCTTAGCGAAAGGCTTCTTGAACGGAAAGATGAAACTCTGAGAGTTGAATTAACAGAACACAGAGCAGTTTCTGAGAAAGCTTCTTTCCTGTTTTGAACGGAAGATATTTCCTTTTTCACCATAGCCCTCTATGGGCTTCCAAATATCCCTTTGCCAATTCCACAAGAACAGCCTTAGCGAAAGGCTTCTTGAAGGGAAAGATGTATCTCTGTGAGATGAATTAACAGAACACAGAGCAGTTTCTCAGAAAGCTTCTTCCCAGTTTTGAACGGAAGATATTTCCTTTTTCACCTTAGCCCTCTATGGGCTTCCAAATATCCCTTTGCCAATTCCACAAGAACAGCCTTAGCGAAAGGCTTCTTGAAGGGAAAGATGTAACTCTGTGAGATGAATTAACAGAACACAGAGCAGTTTCTCAGAAAGCTTCTTTCCACTTTTGAACGGAAGATATTTCCTTTTTCACCGTAGCCCTCTATGGGCTTCCAAATATCCCTTTGCCAATTCCACAAGAACAGCCTTAGCGAAAGGCTTCTTGAACGGAAAGATGTAACTCTGTGAGATGAATTAACAGAACACAGAGCAGTTTCTCAGAAAGCTTCTTTCCAGTTTTGAACGTAAGATAATTGCTTTTTCACCGTAGCCCTCTATGGGCTTCCAAATATCCCTTTGCCAATTCCACAAGAACAGCCTTAGCGAAAGGCTTCTTGAAGGGAAAGATGTAACTCTGTGAGATGAATTAACAGAACACAGAGCAGTTTCTCAGAAAGCTTCTTTCCAGTTTTGAACGGAAGATATTTCCTTTTTCACCATAGCCCTCTATGGGCTTCCAAATATCCCTTTGCCAATTCCACAAGAACAGCCTTAGCGAAAGAATTCTTGAAGGGAAAGATGTATCTCTGTGAGATGAATTAACAGAACACAGAGCAGTTTCTCAGAAAGCTTCTTCCCAGTTTTGAACGGAAGATATTTCCTTTTTCACCATAGCCCTCTATGGGCTTCCAAGTATCCCTTTGCCAATTCCACAAGAACAGCCTTAGCGAAAGGCTTCTTGAAGGGAAAGATGTAACTCTGTGAGATGAATTAACAGAACACAGAGCAGTTTCTCAGAAAGCTTCTTTCCAGTTTTGAACGGAAGATATTTCCTCTTTCACCATAGCAATCTATGGGCTTCCAAATATCCCTTTGCCAATTCCACAAGAACAGCCTTATCGAAAGGCTTCTTGAAGGGAAAGATGTAACTCTGTGAGATGAATTAACAGAACACAGAGCAGTTTCTCAGAAAGCTTCTTTCCCCTTTTGAACGGAAGATATTTCCTTTTTCACCATAGCCCTCTCTGGGCTTCCAAATATCCCTTTGCCAATTCCACAAGAACAGCCATAGCGAAAGGCTTCTTGAAGGGAAAGATGTATCTCTGTGAGATGAATTAACAGAACACAGAGCAGTTTCTCAGAAAGCTTCTTTCCAGTTTTGAACGGAAGATATTTCCTTTTTCACCATAGCCCTCTATGGGCTTCCAAATATCCCTTTTCCAATTCCACAAGAACAGCCTTAGCGAAAGGCTTCTTGAACGGAAGGATGTAACTCTGTGAGATGAATTAACAGAACACAGAGCAGTTTCTCAGAAAGCTTCTTTCCAGTTTTGAACGGAAGATATTTCCTTTTTCACCATAGCCCTCTATGGGCTTCCAAATATCCCTTTGCCAATTCCACAAGAACAGCCTTAGCGAAAGGCTTCTTGAAGGGAAAGATGTAACTCTGTGAGATGAATTAACAGAACACAGAGCAGTTTCTCAGAAAGCTTCTTCCCAGTTTTGAACGGAAGATATTTCCTTTTTCACCATAGCCCTCTATGGGCTTCCAAATATCCCTTTGCCAATTCCACAAGAACAGCCTTAGCGAAAGGCTTCTTGAAGGGAAAGATGTAACTCTGTGAGATGAATTAACAGAACACAGAGCAGTTTCTCAGAAAGCTTCTTTCCAGTTTTGAACGGAAGATATTTCCTTTTTCACCATAGCCCTCTATGGGCTTCCAAATATGCCTTTGCCAATTCCACAAGAACAGCCTTAGCGAAAGGCTTCTTGAAGGGAAAGATGTAACTCTGTGAAATGAATTAACAGAACACAAAGCAGTTTCTCAGAAAGCTTCTTTCCAGTTTTGAACGGAAGATATTTCCTTTTTCACCATAGCCCTCTATGGGCTTCCAAATATCCCTTTGCCAATTCCACAAGAACAGCCTTAGCGAAAGGCTTCTTGAAGGGAAAGATGTAACTCTGTGAGATGAATTAACAGAACACAGAGCAGTTTCTCAGAAAGCTTCTTTCCAGTTTTGAAGAGAAGATATTTCCTTTTTCACCATAGCCCTCTATGGGCTTCCAAATATCCCTCTGCCAATTTCACAAGAACAGCCTTAGCCAAAGACTTCTTGAAGGGAAAGATGTAACTCTGTGAGATGAATTAACAGAAAACAGAGCACTTTCTCAGAAAGCTTCTTTCCAGTTTTGAACGGAAGATATTTCCTTTTTCACCATAGCCCTCTATGGGCTTCCAAATATCCCGTTGCCAATTCCACAAGAACAGCCTTAGCGAAAGGCTTCTTGAAGGGGAAGATGTAACTCTGTGAGATGAATTAACAGAACACAGAGCAGTTTCTCAGAAAGCTTCTTTCCACTTTTGAACTGAAGATATTTCCTTTTTCACCATAGCCCTCTATGGGCTTCCAAATATCCCTTTGCCAATTCCACAAGAACAGCCTTAGCGAAAGGCTTCTTGAAGGGAAAGATGTAACACTGTGAGATGAATTAACAGAACACAGAGCAATTTCTCAGAAAGCGTCTTTCTAGTTTTGAAAGGAAGATATTTCCTTTTTCACCTTAGCCCTCCATGGGCTTCCAAATATCCCTTTGCCAATTCCACAAGAACAGCCTTAGCGAAAGGCTTCTTGAAGGGAAAGATGTAACTCTGTGAGATGAATTAACAGAACACAGAGCAGTTTCTCAGAAAGCTTCTTTCCACTTTTGAACGGAAGATATTTCCTTTTTCACCATAGCCCTCTATGGGCTTCCAAATATCCCTTTGCCAATTCCACAAGAACAGCCTTAGCGAAAGGCTTCTTGAAGGGAAAGATGTAACTCTGTGAGATGAATTAACAGAACACAGAGCAGTTTCTCAGAAAGCTTCTTTCCAGTTTTGAACGGAAGATAATTGCTTTTTCACCATAGCCCTCTATGGGCTTCCAAATATCCCTTTGCCAATTCCACAAGAACAGCCTTAGCGAAAGGCTTCTTGAAGGGAAAGATGTAACTCTGTGAGATGAATTAACAGAACACAGAGCAGTTTCTCAGAAAGCTTCTTTCCCCTTTTGAACGGAAGATAATTCCTTTTTCACCATAGCCCTCTATGGGCTTCCAAATATCCCTTTGCCAATTCCACAAGAACAGCCTTAGCGAAAGGCTTCTTGAAGGGAAAGATGTAACTCTGTGAGATGAATTAACAGAACACAGAGCAGTTTCTCAGAAAGCTTCTTTCCAGTTTTGAACGGAAGATATTTCCTTTTTCACCACAGCCCTCTATGGGCTTCCAAATATCCCTTTGCCAATTCCACAAGAACAGCCTTAGCGAAAGGCTTCTTGAAGGGAAAGATGTAACTCTGTGAGATGAATTAACAGAACACAAAGCAGTTTCCCAGAAAGCTTCTTTCCAGTTTTGAACTTAAGATATTTCCTTTTTCACCATAGCCCTCTATGGGCTTCCAAATATCCCTTTGCCAATTCCACAAGAACAGCCTTAGCGAAAGGCTTCTTGAAGGGAAAGATGTAACTCTGTGAGATGAATTAACAGAACACAAAGCAGTTTCCCAGAAAGCTTCTTTCCAGTTTTGAACTTAAGATATTTCCTTTTTCACCATAGCCCTCTATGGGCTTCCAAATATCCCTTTGCCAATTCCACAAGAACAGCCTTAGCGAAAGGCTTCTTGAAGGGAAAGATGTAACTCTGTGAGATGAATTAAGAGAACACAGAGCAGTTTCTCAGAAAGCTTCTTTCCAGTTTTGAACGGAAGATATTTCCTTTTTCACCATAGCCCTCTATGGGCTTCCAAATATCCCTTTGCCAATTCCACAAGAACAGCCTTAGCGAAAGGCTTCTTGAAGGGGAAGATGTAACTCTGTGAGATGAATTAACAGAACACAGAGCAGTTTCTCAGAAAGCTTCTTTCCCCTTTTGAACGGAAGATAATTCCTTTTTCACCATAGCCCTCTATGGGCTTCCAAATATCCCTTTGCCAATTCCACAAGAACAGCCTTAGCGAAAGGCTTCTTGAAGGGAAAGATGTAACTCTGTGAGATGAATTAACAGAACACAGAGCAGTTTCTCAGAAAGCTTCTTTCCAGTTTTGAACGGAAGATATTTCCTTTTTCACCACAGCCCTCTATGGGCTTCCAAATATCCCTTTGCCAATTCCACAAGAACCGCCTTAGCGAAAGGCTTCTTGAAGGGAAAGATGTAACTCTGTGAGATGAATTAACAGAACACAAAGCAGTTTCCCAGAAAGCTTCTTTCCAGTTTTGAACTTAAGATATTTCCTTTTTCACCATAGCCCTCTATGGGCTTCCAAATATCCCTTTGCCAATTCCACAAGAACAGCCTTAGCGAAAGGCTTCTTGAAGGGAAAGATGTAACTCTGTGAGATGAATTAACAGAACACAAAGCAGTTTCCCAGAAAGCTTCTTTCCAGTTTTGAACTTAAGATATTTCCTTTTTCACCATAGCCCTCTATGGGCTTCCAAATATCCCTTTGCCAATTCCACAAGAACAGCCTTAGTGAAAGGCTTCTTGAAGGGAAAGATGTAACTCTGTGAGATGAATTAAGAGAACACAGAGCAGTTTCTCAGAAAGCTTCTTTCCAGTTTTGAACGGAAGATATTTCCTTTTTCACCATAGCCCTCTATGGGCTTCCAAATATCCCTTTGCCAATTCCACAAGAACAGCCTTAGCGAAAGGCTTCCTGAAGGGAAAGATGTAACTCTGTGAGATGAATTAACAGAACACAGAGCAGTTTCTCAGAAAGCTTCTTTCCAGTTTTGAACGGAAGATATTTCTTCTTTCACCATAGCACTCTATGGGCTTCCAAATATCCCTTTGCCAATTCCACAAGAACAGCCTTAGCGAAAGGCTTCTTGAACGGAAAGATGTAAATCTGTGAGATGAATTAACAGAACACAGAGCAGTTTCTCAGAAAGCTTCTTTCCAGTTTTGAACGGAAGATATTTCCTTTTTCACCATAGCCCTCTATGGGCTTCCAAATATCCCTTTGCCAATTCCACAAGAACAGCCTTAGCGAAAGACTTCTTGAAGGGAAAGATGTATCTCTTTGAGATGAATTAACAGAACACAGAGCAGTTTCTCAGAAAGATTCTTCCCAGTTTTGAACGGAAGATATTTCCTTTTTCAATATAGCCCTCTATTTGCTTCCAAATATCCCTTTGCCAATTCCACAAGAACAGCCTTAGCGAAAGGCTTCTTGAAGGGAAGATGTAACTCTGTGAGATGAATTAACAGAACACAGAGCAGTTTCTCAGAAAGCTTCTTTCCAGTTTTGAACGGAAGATATTTCCTTTTTCACCATAGCCCTCTATGGGCTTCCAAATATCCCTTTGCCAATTCCACAAGAACAGCCTTAGCGAAAGGCTTCTTGAAGGGCAAGATGTAACTCTGTGAGATGAATTAACAGAACACAGAGCAGTTTCTCAGAAAGCTTCTTTCCAGTTTTGAACGGAAGATATTTCCTTTTTCACCATAGCCCTCTATGGGCTTCCAAATATCCCTTTGCCAATTGCACAAGAACAGCCTTAGCGAAAGGCTTCTTGAAGGGAAAGATGTAACTCTGTGAGATGAATTAAGAGAACACAGAGCAGTTTCTCAGAAAGCTTCTTTCCAGTTTTGAACGGAAGATATTTCCTTTTTCACCATAGCCCTCTATGGGCTTCCAAATATCCCTTTGCCAATTCCACAAGAACAGCCTTAGCGAAAGGCTTCTTGAAGGGAAAGATGTAACTCTGTGAGATGAATTAACAGAACACAGAGCAGTTTCTCAGAAAGCTTCTTTCCAGTTTTGAACGTAAGATAATTGCTTTTTCACCATAGCCCTCTATGGGCTTCCAAATATCCCTTTGCCAATTCCACAAGAACAGCCTTAGCGAAAGGCTTCTTGAAGGGAAAGATGTAACTCTGTGAGATGAATTAACAGAACACAGAGCAGTTTCTCAGAAAGCTTCTTTCCAGTTTTGAACGGAAGATATTTCCTCTTTCACCATAGCCCTCTATGGGCTTCCAAATATCCCTTTGCCAATTCCACAAGAACAGCCTTAGCGAAAGGCTTCTTGAAGGGAAAGATGTAACTCTGTGAGATGAATTAACAGAACACAGAGCAGTTTCTCAGAAAATTTCTTTCCAGTTTTGAACGGAAGATATTTCCTTTTTCACCATAGCCCTTTATGGGCTTCCAAATATCCCTTTGCCAATTCCACAAGAACAGCCTTAGCGAAAGGCTTCTTGAAGGGAAAGATGTAACTCTTTGAGATGAATTAACAGATCATAGAACAGTTTCTCAGAAAGCTTCTTTCCAGTTTTTAACGGAAGATATTTCCTTTTTCACCATAGCCCTCTATGGGCTTCCAAATATCCCTTTGCCAATTCCACAAGAACAGCCTTAACGAAAGGCTTTTGAAGGGAAAGATGTAACTCTATGAGATGAATTAACAGAACACAAAGCAGTTTCTCAGAAAGCTTCTTTCCAGTTTTGAACGGAAGATATTTCCTTTTTCACCATAGCCTTCTATGGGCTTCCAAATATCCCTTTGCCAATTCCACAAGAACATCCTTAGCGAAAGGCTTCTTGAAGGGAAAGATGTAACTCTGTGAGATGAATTAACAGAACACAGAGCAGTTTCTCAGAAAGCTTCTTTCCAGTTTTGAACGGAAGATATTTCCTTTTTCACGATAGCCCTCTATAGGCTTCCAAATATCCCTTTGCCAATTCCACAAGAACAGCCTTAGCGAAAGGCTTCTTGAAGGGAAAGATGTAACTCTGTGAGATGAATTAACAGAACACAGAGCACTTTCTCAGAAAGCTTCTTTCCAGTTTTGAACGGAAGATATTTCCTTTTTCACCATAGCAGTCTCTGGGCTTCCAAATATCCCTTTGCCAATTCCACAAGAACAGCCTTAGCGAAAGGCTTCTTGAAGGGAAAGATGTATCTCTGTGAGATGAATTAACAGAACACAGAGCAGTTTCTCAGAAAGCTTCTTTGCAGTTTTGAACGGAAGATATTTCCTTTTTCACCATAGCCCTCTATGGGCTTCCAAATATCCCTTTGCCAATTCCACAAGAACAGCCTTAGCGAAAGCCTTCTTGAACGCAAAGATGTAACTCTGAGAGTTGAATTAACAGAACACAGAGCAGTTTCTGAGAAAGCTTCTTTCCTGTTTTGAACGGAAGATATTTCCTTTTTCACCATAGCCCTCTATGGGCTTCCAAATATCCCTTTGCCAATTCCACAAGAACAGCCTTAGCGAAAGGCTTCTTGAAGGGAAAGATGTAACTCTGTGAGATGAATTAACAGAACACAGAGCAGTTTCTCAGAAAGCTTCTTCCCAGTTTTGAACGGAAGATATTTCCTTTTTCACCTTAGCCCTCTATGGGCTTCCAAATATCCCTTTGCCAATTCCACAAGAACAGCCTTAGCGAAAGGCTTCTTGAAGGGAAAGATGTAACTCTGTGAGATGAATTAACAGAACACAGAGCAGTTTCTCAGAAAGCTTCTTTCCACTTTTGAACGGAAGATATTTCCTTTTTCACCGTAGCCCTCTATGGGCTTCCAAATATCCCTTTGCCAATTCCACAAGAACAGCCTTAGCGAAAGGCTTCTTGAAGGGAAAGATGTAATTCTGTGAGATGAATTAACAGAACACAGAGCAGTTTCTCAGAAAGCTTCTTTCCAGTTTTGAACGTAAGATAATTGCTTTTTCACCATAGCCCTCTATGGGCTTCCAAATATCCCTTTGCCAATTCCACAAGAACAGCCTTAGCGAAAGGCTTCTTGAAGGGAAAGATGTAACTCTGTGAGATGAATTAACAGAACACAGAGCAGTTTCTCAGAAAGCTTCTTTCCAGTTTTGAACGGAAGATATTTCCTTTTTCACCATAGCCCTCTATGGGCTTCCAAATATCCCTTTGCCAATTCCACAAGAACAGCCTTAGCGAAAGAATTCTTGAAGGGAAAGATGTATCTCTGTGAGATGAATTAACAGAACACAGAGCAGTTTCTCAGAAAGCTTCTTCCCAGTTTTGAACGGAAGATATTTCCTTTTTCACCATAGCCCTCTATGGGCTTCCAAATATCCCTTTGCCAATTCCACAAGAACAGCCTTAGCGAAAGGCTTCTTGAAGGGAAAGATGTAACTCTGTGAGATGAATTAACAGAACACAGAGCAGTTTCTCAGAAAGCTTCTTTCCAATTTTGAACGGAAGATATTTCCTTTTTCACCATAGCCCTCTATGGGCTTCCAAATATCCCTTTGCCAATTCCACAAGAACAGCCTTAGCGAAAGGCTTCTTGAAGGGAAAGATGTAACTCTGTGAGATGAATTAACAGAACACAGAGCAGTTTCTCAGAAAGCTTCTTTCCAGTTTTGAACGGAAGATATTTCCTTTTTCACCATAGCCCTCTATGGGCTTCCAAATATCCCTTTGCCAATTGCACAAGAACAGCCTTAGCGAAAGGCTTCTTGAAGGGAAAGATGTAACTCTGTGAGATGAATTAAGAGAACACAGAGCAGTTTCTCAGAAAGCTTCTTTCCAGTTTTGAACGGAAGATATTTCCTTTTTCACCATAGCCCATTATGGGCTTCCAAATATCCCTTTGCCAATTCCACAAGAACAGCCTTAGCGAAAGGCTTCTTGAAGGGAAAGATGTAACTCTGTGAGATGAATTAACAGAACACAGAGCAGATTCTCAGAAAGCTTCTTTCCAGTTTTGAACGGAAGATATTTCCTCTTTCACCATAGCCCTCTATGGGCTTCCAAATATCCCTTTGCCAATTCCACAAGAACAGCCTTAGCGAAAGGCTTCTTGAAGGGAAAGATGTAACTCTGTGAGATGAATTAACAGAACACAGAGCAGTTTCTCAGAAAACTTCTTTCCAGTTTTGAACGGAAGATATTTCCTTTTTCACCATAGCCCTTTATGGGCTTCCAAATATCCCTTTGCCAATTCCACAAGAACAGCCTTAGCGAAAGGCTTCTTGAAGGGAAAGATGTAACTCTTTGAGATGAATTAACAGATCATAGAACAGTTTCTCAGAAAGCTTCTTTCCAGTTTTTAACGGAAGATATTTCCTTTTTCACCATAGCCCTCTATGGGCTTCCAAATATCCCTTTGCCAATTCCACAAGAACAGCCTTAACGAAAGGCTTTTGAAGGGAAAGATGTAACTCTGTGAGATGAATTAACAGAACACAGAGCAGTTTCTCAGAAAGCTTCTTTCCAGTTTTGAACGGAAGATATTTCCGTTTTCACCATAGCCCTCTATGGGCTTCCAAATATCCCTTTGCCAATTCCACAAGAACAGCCTTAGCGAAAGGCTTCTTGAAGTGAAAGATGAAACTCTGTGAGATGAATTAACAGAACACAGAGCAGTTTCTCAGAAAGCTTCTTCCCAGTTTTGAACGGAAGATATTTCCTTTTTCACCATAGCCCTCTATGGGCTTCCAAATATCCCTTTGCCAATTCCACAAGAACAGCCTTAGCGAAAGGCTTCTTGAAGGGAAAGATGTAACTCTGTGAGATGAATTAACAGAACACAGAGCAGTTTCTCAGAAAGCTTCTTTCCAGTTTTGAACGGAAGATATTTCCTTTTTCACCATAGCCCTCTATGGGCTTCCAAATATGCCTTTGCCAATTCCACAAGAACAGCCTTAGCGAAAGGCTTCTTGAAGGGAAAGATGTAACTCTGTGAGATGAATTAACAGAACAGAGAGCAGTTTCTCAGAAAGCTTCTTTCCAGTTTTGAACGGAAGATATTTCCTTTTTTACCATAGCCCTCTATGGGCTTCCAAATATCCCTTTGCCAATTCCACAAGAACAGCCTTAGCGAAAGGCTTCTTGAAGGGAAAGATGTAACTCTGTGAGATGAATTAACAGAACACAGAGCAGTTTCTCAGAAAGCTTCTTTCCAGTTTTTAACAGAAGATATTTCCTTTTTCACCATAGCCCTCTATGGGCTTCCAAATATCTCTCTGCCAATTCCACAAGAACAGCCTTAGCCAAAGACTTCTTGAAGGGAAAGATGTAACTCTGTGAGATGAATTAACAGAAAACAGAGCAGTTTCTCAGAAAGCTTCTTTCCAGTTTTGAACATAAGATATTTCCTTTTTCACCATAGCCCTCTATGGGCTTCCAAATATCCCTTTGCCAATTCCACAAGAACTGCCTTAGCGAAAGGCTTCTTGAAGGGGAAGATGTAACTCTGAGAGATGAATTAACAGAACACAGAGCAGTTTCTCAGAAAGCTTCTTTCCACTTTTGAACTGAAGATATTTCCTTTTTCACCATAGCCCTCTATGGGCTTCCAAATATCCCTTTGCCAATTCCACAAGAACAGCCTTAGCGAAAGGCTTCTTGAAGGGAAAGATGTAACACTGTGAGATGAATTAACAGAACACAGAGCAATTTCTCAGAAAGCGTGTTTCCAGTTTTGAAAGGAAGATATTTCCTTTTTCACCTTAGCCCTCTATGGGCTTCCAAATATGCCTTTGCCAATTCCACAAGAACAGCCTTAGCGAAAGTCTTCTTGAAGGGAAAGATGTAACTCTGTGAGATGAATTAACAGAACACAGAGCAGTTTCTCAGAAAGCTTCTTTCCACTTTTGAACGGAAGATATTTCCTTTTTCACCGTAGACCTCTACGGGCTTCCAAATATCCCTTTGCCAATTCCACAAGAACAGCCTTAGCGAAAGGCTTCTTGAAGGGAAAGATGTAACTCTGTGAGATGAATTAACAGAACACAGAGCAGTTTCTCAGAAAGCTTCTTTCCAGTTTTGAACTTAAGATATTTCCTTTTTCACCATAGCCCTCTATGGGCTTCCAAATATCCCTTTGCCAATTCCACAAGAACAGCCTTAGCGAAAGGCTTCTTGAAGGGAAAGATGTAACTCTGTGAGATGAATTAACAGAACACAGAGCAGTTTCTCAGAAAGCTTCCTTCCAGTTTTGAACGGAAGATATTTCCTTTTTCACCATAGCCCTCTATGGGCTTCCAAATATCCCTTTGCCAATTGCACAAGAACAGCCTTAGCGAAAGGCTTTTTGAAGGGAAAGATGTAACTCTGTGAGATGAATTAAGAGAACACAGAGCAGTTTCTCAGAAAGCTTCTTTCCAGTTTTGAACGGAAGATATTTCCTTTTTCACCATAGCCCTCTATGGGCTTCCAAATATCCCTTTGCCAATTCCACAAGAACAGCCTTAGCGAAAGGCTTCTTGAAGGGAAAGATGTAACTCTGTGAGATGAATTAACAGAACACAGAGCAGTTTCTCAGAAAGCTTCTTTCCAGTTTTGAACGGAAGATATTTCCTCTTTCACCATAGCCCTCTATGGGCTTCCAAATATCCCTTTGCCAATTCCACAAGAACAGCCTTAGCGAAAGGCTTCTTGAACGGAAAGATGTAACTCTGTGAGATGAATTAACAGAACACAGAGCAGTTTCTCAGAAAGCTTCTTTCCAGTTTTGAACGGAAGATATTTCCTTTTTCACCATAGCCCTCTATGGGCTTCCAAATATCCCTTTGCCAATTCCACAAGAACAGCCTTAGCGAAAGACTTCTTGAAGGGAAAGATGTATCTCTGTGAGATGAATTAACAGAACACAGAGCAGTTTCTCAGAAAGCTTCTTCCCAGTTTTGAACGGAAGATATTTCCTTTTTCACCATAGCCCTCTATGGGCTTCCAAATATCCCTTTGCCAATTCCACAAGAACAGCCTTAGCGAAAGGCTTCTTGAAGGGAAAGATGTAACTCTGTGAGATGAATTAACAGAACACAGAGCAGTTTCTCAGAAAGCTTCTTTCCAGTTTTGAACGGAAGATATTTCCTTTTTCACCATAGCCCTCTATGGGCTTCCAAATATGCCTTTGCCAATTCCACAAGAACAGCCTTAGCGAAAGGCTTCTTGAAGGGAAAGATGTAACTCTGTGAAATGAATTAACAGAACACAAAGCAGTTTCTCAGAAAGCTTCTTTCCAGTTTTGAACGGAAGATATTTCCTTTTTCACCATAGCCCTCTATGGGCTTCCAAATATCCCTTTGCCAATTCCACAAGAACAGCCTTAGCGAAAGGCTTCTTGAAGGGAAAGATGTAACTCTGTGAGATGAATTAACAGAACACAGAGCAGTTTCTCAGAAAGCTTCTTTCCAGTTTTGAAGAGAAGATATTTCCTTTTTCACCATAGCCCTCTATGGGCTTCCAAATATCCCTCTGCCAATTTCACAAGAACAGCCTTAGCCAAAGACTTCTTGAAGGGAAAGATGTAACTCTGTGAGATGAATTAACAGAAAACAGAGCACTTTCTCAGAAAGCTTCTTTCCAGTTTTGAACGGAAGATATTTCCTTTTTCACCATAGCCCTCTATGGGCTTCCAAATATCCCGTTGCCAATTCCACAAGAACAGCCTTAGCGAAAGGCTTCTTGAAGGGGAAGATGTAACTCTGTGAGATGAATTAACAGAACACAGAGCAGTTTCTCAGAAAGCTTCTTTCCACTTTTGAACTGAAGATATTTCCTTTTTCACCATAGCCCTCTATGGGCTTCCAAATATCCCTTTGCCAATTCCACAAGAACAGCCTTAGCGAAAGGCTTCTTGAAGGGAAAGATGTAACACTGTGAGATGAATTAACAGAACACAGAGCAATTTCTCAGAAAGCGTCTTTCTAGTTTTGAAAGGAAGATATTTCCTTTTTCACCTTAGCCCTCCATGGGCTTCCAAATATCCCTTTGCCAATTCCACAAGAACAGCCTTAGCGAAAGGCTTCTTGAAGGGAAAGATGTAACTCTGTGAGATGAATTAACAGAACACAGAGCAGTTTCTCAGAAAGCTTCTTTCCACTTTTGAACGGAAGATATTTCCTTTTTCACCATAGCCCTCTATGGGCTTCCAAATATCCCTTTGCCAATTCCACAAGAACAGCCTTAGCGAAAGGCTTCTTGAAGGGAAAGATGTAACTCTGTGAGATGAATTAACAGAACACAGAGCAGTTTCTCAGAAAGCTTCTTTCCAGTTTTGAACGGAAGATAATTGCTTTTTCACCATAGCCCTCTATGGGCTTCCAAATATCCCTTTGCCAATTCCACAAGAACAGCCTTAGCGAAAGGCTTCTTGAAGGGAAAGATGTAACTCTGTGAGATGAATTAACAGAACACAGAGCAGTTTCTCAGAAAGCTTCTTTCCCCTTTTGAACGGAAGATAATTCCTTTTTCACCATAGCCCTCTATGGGCTTCCAAATATCCCTTTGCCAATTCCACAAGAACAGCCTTAGCGAAAGGCTTCTTGAAGGGAAAGATGTAACTCTGTGAGATGAATTAACAGAACACAGAGCAGTTTCTCAGAAAGCTTCTTTCCAGTTTTGAACGGAAGATATTTCCTTTTTCACCACAGCCCTCTATGGGCTTCCAAATATCCCTTTGCCAATTCCACAAGAACAGCCTTAGCGAAAGGCTTCTTGAAGGGAAAGATGTAACTCTGTGAGATGAATTAACAGAACACAAAGCAGTTTCCCAGAAAGCTTCTTTCCAGTTTTGAACTTAAGATATTTCCTTTTTCACCATAGCCCTCTATGGGCTTCCAAATATCCCTTTGCCAATTCCACAAGAACAGCCTTAGCGAAAGGCTTCTTGAAGGGAAAGATGTAACTCTGTGAGATGAATTAACAGAACACAAAGCAGTTTCCCAGAAAGCTTCTTTCCAGTTTTGAACTTAAGATATTTCCTTTTTCACCATAGCCCTCTATGGGCTTCCAAATATCCCTTTGCCAATTCCACAAGAACAGCCTTAGCGAAAGGCTTCTTGAAGGGAAAGATGTAACTCTGTGAGATGAATTAAGAGAACACAGAGCAGTTTCTCAGAAAGCTTCTTTCCAGTTTTGAACGGAAGATATTTCCTTTTTCACCATAGCCCTCTATGGGCTTCCAAATATCCCTTTGCCAATTCCACAAGAACAGCCTTAGCGAAAGGCTTCTTGAAGGGGAAGATGTAACTCTGTGAGATGAATTAACAGAACACAGAGCAGTTTCTCAGAAAGCTTCTTTCCCCTTTTGAACGGAAGATAATTCCTTTTTCACCATAGCCCTCTATGGGCTTCCAAATATCCCTTTGCCAATTCCACAAGAACAGCCTTAGCGAAAGGCTTCTTGAAGGGAAAGATGTAACTCTGTGAGATGAATTAACAGAACACAGAGCAGTTTCTCAGAAAGCTTCTTTCCAGTTTTGAACGGAAGATATTTCCTTTTTCACCACAGCCCTCTATGGGCTTCCAAATATCCCTTTGCCAATTCCACAAGAACCGCCTTAGCGAAAGGCTTCTTGAAGGGAAAGATGTAACTCTGTGAGATGAATTAACAGAACACAAAGCAGTTTCCCAGAAAGCTTCTTTCCAGTTTTGAACTTAAGATATTTCCTTTTTCACCATAGCCCTCTATGGGCTTCCAAATATCCCTTTGCCAATTCCACAAGAACAGCCTTAGCGAAAGGCTTCTTGAAGGGAAAGATGTAACTCTGTGAGATGAATTAACAGAACACAAAGCAGTTTCCCAGAAAGCTTCTTTCCAGTTTTGAACTTAAGATATTTCCTTTTTCACCATAGCCCTCTATGGGCTTCCAAATATCCCTTTGCCAATTCCACAAGAACAGCCTTAGTGAAAGGCTTCTTGAAGGGAAAGATGTAACTCTGTGAGATGAATTAAGAGAACACAGAGCAGTTTCTCAGAAAGCTTCTTTCCAGTTTTGAACGGAAGATATTTCCTTTTTCACCATAGCCCTCTATGGGCTTCCAAATATCCCTTTGCCAATTCCACAAGAACAGCCTTAGCGAAAGGCTTCCTGAAGGGAAAGATGTAACTCTGTGAGATGAATTAACAGAACACAGAGCAGTTTCTCAGAAAGCTTCTTTCCAGTTTTGAACGGAAGATATTTCTTCTTTCACCATAGCACTCTATGGGCTTCCAAATATCCCTTTGCCAATTCCACAAGAACAGCCTTAGCGAAAGGCTTCTTGAACGGAAAGATGTAAATCTGTGAGATGAATTAACAGAACACAGAGCAGTTTCTCAGAAAGCTTCTTTCCAGTTTTGAACGGAAGATATTTCCTTTTTCACCATAGCCCTCTATGGGCTTCCAAATATCCCTTTGCCAATTCCACAAGAACAGCCTTAGCGAAAGACTTCTTGAAGGGAAAGATGTATCTCTTTGAGATGAATTAACAGAACACAGAGCAGTTTCTCAGAAAGATTCTTCCCAGTTTTGAACGGAAGATATTTCCTTTTTCAATATAGCCCTCTATTTGCTTCCAAATATCCCTTTGCCAATTCCACAAGAACAGCCTTAGCGAAAGGCTTCTTGAAGGGAAGATGTAACTCTGTGAGATGAATTAACAGAACACAGAGCAGTTTCTCAGAAAGCTTCTTTCCAGTTTTGAACGGAAGATATTTCCTTTTTCACCATAGCCCTCTATGGGCTTCCAAATATCCCTTTGCCAATTCCACAAGAACAGCCTTAGCGAAAGGCTTCTTGAAGGGCAAGATGTAACTCTGTGAGATGAATTAACAGAACACAGAGCAGTTTCTCAGAAAGCTTCTTTCCAGTTTTGAACGGAAGATATTTCCTTTTTCACCATAGCCCTCTATGGGCTTCCAAATATCCCTTTGCCAATTGCACAAGAACAGCCTTAGCGAAAGGCTTCTTGAAGGGAAAGATGTAACTCTGTGAGATGAATTAAGAGAACACAGAGCAGTTTCTCAGAAAGCTTCTTTCCAGTTTTGAACGGAAGATATTTCCTTTTTCACCATAGCCCTCTATGGGCTTCCAAATATCCCTTTGCCAATTCCACAAGAACAGCCTTAGCGAAAGGCTTCTTGAAGGGAAAGATGTAACTCTGTGAGATGAATTAACAGAACACAGAGCAGTTTCTCAGAAAGCTTCTTTCCAGTTTTGAACGTAAGATAATTGCTTTTTCACCATAGCCCTCTATGGGCTTCCAAATATCCCTTTGCCAATTCCACAAGAACAGCCTTAGCGAAAGGCTTCTTGAAGGGAAAGATGTAACTCTGTGAGATGAATTAACAGAACACAGAGCAGTTTCTCAGAAAGCTTCTTTCCAGTTTTGAACGGAAGATATTTCCTCTTTCACCATAGCCCTCTATGGGCTTCCAAATATCCCTTTGCCAATTCCACAAGAACAGCCTTAGCGAAAGGCTTCTTGAAGGGAAAGATGTAACTCTGTGAGATGAATTAACAGAACACAGAGCAGTTTCTCAGAAAATTTCTTTCCAGTTTTGAACGGAAGATATTTCCTTTTTCACCATAGCCCTTTATGGGCTTCCAAATATCCCTTTGCCAATTCCACAAGAACAGCCTTAGCGAAAGGCTTCTTGAAGGGAAAGATGTAACTCTTTGAGATGAATTAACAGATCATAGAACAGTTTCTCAGAAAGCTTCTTTCCAGTTTTTAACGGAAGATATTTCCTTTTTCACCATAGCCCTCTATGGGCTTCCAAATATCCCTTTGCCAATTCCACAAGAACAGCCTTAACGAAAGGCTTTTGAAGGGAAAGATGTAACTCTATGAGATGAATTAACAGAACACAAAGCAGTTTCTCAGAAAGCTTCTTTCCAGTTTTGAACGGAAGATATTTCCTTTTTCACCATAGCCTTCTATGGGCTTCCAAATATCCCTTTGCCAATTCCACAAGAACATCCTTAGCGAAAGGCTTCTTGAAGGGAAAGATGTAACTCTGTGAGATGAATTAACAGAACACAGAGCAGTTTCTCAGAAAGCTTCTTTCCAGTTTTGAACGGAAGATATTTCCTTTTTCACGATAGCCCTCTATAGGCTTCCAAATATCCCTTTGCCAATTCCACAAGAACAGCCTTAGCGAAAGGCTTCTTGAAGGGAAAGATGTAACTCTGTGAGATGAATTAACAGAACACAGAGCACTTTCTCAGAAAGCTTCTTTCCAGTTTTGAACGGAAGATATTTCCTTTTTCACCATAGCAGTCTCTGGGCTTCCAAATATCCCTTTGCCAATTCCACAAGAACAGCCTTAGCGAAAGGCTTCTTGAAGGGAAAGATGTATCTCTGTGAGATGAATTAACAGAACACAGAGCAGTTTCTCAGAAAGCTTCTTTGCAGTTTTGAACGGAAGATATTTCCTTTTTCACCATAGCCCTCTATGGGCTTCCAAATATCCCTTTGCCAATTCCACAAGAACAGCCTTAGCGAAAGCCTTCTTGAACGCAAAGATGTAACTCTGAGAGTTGAATTAACAGAACACAGAGCAGTTTCTGAGAAAGCTTCTTTCCTGTTTTGAACGGAAGATATTTCCTTTTTCACCATAGCCCTCTATGGGCTTCCAAATATCCCTTTGCCAATTCCACAAGAACAGCCTTAGCGAAAGGCTTCTTGAAGGGAAAGATGTAACTCTGTGAGATGAATTAACAGAACACAGAGCAGTTTCTCAGAAAGCTTCTTCCCAGTTTTGAACGGAAGATATTTCCTTTTTCACCTTAGCCCTCTATGGGCTTCCAAATATCCCTTTGCCAATTCCACAAGAACAGCCTTAGCGAAAGGCTTCTTGAAGGGAAAGATGTAACTCTGTGAGATGAATTAACAGAACACAGAGCAGTTTCTCAGAAAGCTTCTTTCCACTTTTGAACGGAAGATATTTCCTTTTTCACCGTAGCCCTCTATGGGCTTCCAAATATCCCTTTGCCAATTCCACAAGAACAGCCTTAGCGAAAGGCTTCTTGAAGGGAAAGATGTAATTCTGTGAGATGAATTAACAGAACACAGAGCAGTTTCTCAGAAAGCTTCTTTCCAGTTTTGAACGTAAGATAATTGCTTTTTCACCATAGCCCTCTATGGGCTTCCAAATATCCCTTTGCCAATTCCACAAGAACAGCCTTAGCGAAAGGCTTCTTGAAGGGAAAGATGTAACTCTGTGAGATGAATTAACAGAACACAGAGCAGTTTCTCAGAAAGCTTCTTTCCAGTTTTGAACGGAAGATATTTCCTTTTTCACCATAGCCCTCTATGGGCTTCCAAATATCCCTTTGCCAATTCCACAAGAACAGCCTTAGCGAAAGAATTCTTGAAGGGAAAGATGTATCTCTGTGAGATGAATTAACAGAACACAGAGCAGTTTCTCAGAAAGCTTCTTCCCAGTTTTGAACGGAAGATATTTCCTTTTTCACCATAGCCCTCTATGGGCTTCCAAATATCCCTTTGCCAATTCCACAAGAACAGCCTTAGCGAAAGGCTTCTTGAAGGGAAAGATGTAACTCTGTGAGATGAATTAACAGAACACAGAGCAGTTTCTCAGAAAGCTTCTTTCCAATTTTGAACGGAAGATATTTCCTTTTTCACCATAGCCCTCTATGGGCTTCCAAATATCCCTTTGCCAATTCCACAAGAACAGCCTTAGCGAAAGGCTTCTTGAAGGGAAAGATGTAACTCTGTGAGATGAATTAACAGAACACAGAGCAGTTTCTCAGAAAGCTTCTTTCCAGTTTTGAACGGAAGATATTTCCTTTTTCACCATAGCCCTCTATGGGCTTCCAAATATCCCTTTGCCAATTGCACAAGAACAGCCTTAGCGAAAGGCTTCTTGAAGGGAAAGATGTAACTCTGTGAGATGAATTAAGAGAACACAGAGCAGTTTCTCAGAAAGCTTCTTTCCAGTTTTGAACGGAAGATATTTCCTTTTTCACCATAGCCCATTATGGGCTTCCAAATATCCCTTTGCCAATTCCACAAGAACAGCCTTAGCGAAAGGCTTCTTGAAGGGAAAGATGTAACTCTGTGAGATGAATTAACAGAACACAGAGCAGATTCTCAGAAAGCTTCTTTCCAGTTTTGAACGGAAGATATTTCCTCTTTCACCATAGCCCTCTATGGGCTTCCAAATATCCCTTTGCCAATTCCACAAGAACAGCCTTAGCGAAAGGCTTCTTGAAGGGAAAGATGTAACTCTGTGAGATGAATTAACAGAACACAGAGCAGTTTCTCAGAAAACTTCTTTCCAGTTTTGAACGGAAGATATTTCCTTTTTCACCATAGCCCTTTATGGGCTTCCAAATATCCCTTTGCCAATTCCACAAGAACAGCCTTAGCGAAAGGCTTCTTGAAGGGAAAGATGTAACTCTTTGAGATGAATTAACAGATCATAGAACAGTTTCTCAGAAAGCTTCTTTCCAGTTTTTAACGGAAGATATTTCCTTTTTCACCATAGCCCTCTATGGGCTTCCAAATATCCCTTTGCCAATTCCACAAGAACAGCCTTAACGAAAGGCTTTTGAAGGGAAAGATGTAACTCTGTGAGATGAATTAACAGAACACAGAGCAGTTTCTCAGAAAGCTTCTTTCCAGTTTTGAACGGAAGATATTTCCGTTTTCACCATAGCCCTCTATGGGCTTCCAAATATCCCTTTGCCAATTCCACAAGAACAGCCTTAGCGAAAGGCTTCTTGAAGTGAAAGATGAAACTCTGTGAGATGAATTAACAGAACACAGAGCAGTTTCTCAGAAAGCTTCTTCCCAGTTTTGAACGGAAGATATTTCCTTTTTCACCTTAGCCCTCTATGGGCTTCCAAATATCCCTTTGCCAATTCCACAAGAACAGCCTTAGCGAAAGGCTTCTTGAAGGGAAAGATGTAACTCTGTGAGATGAATTAACAGAACACAGAGCAGTTTCTCAGAAAGCTTCTTTCCAGTTTTGAACGGAAGATATTTCCTTTTTCACCATAGCCCTCTATGGGCTTCCAAATATGCCTTTGCCAATTCCACAAGAACAGCCTTAGCGAAAGGCTTCTTGAAGGGAAAGATGTAACTCTGTGAGATGAATTAACAGAACAGAGAGCAGTTTCTCAGAAAGCTTCTTTCCAGTTTTGAACGGAAGATATTTCCTTTTTTACCATAGCCCTCTATGGGCTTCCAAATATCCCTTTGCCAATTCCACAAGAACAGCCTTAGCGAAAGGCTTCTTGAAGGGAAAGATGTAACTCTGTGAGATGAATTAACAGAACACAGAGCAGTTTCTCAGAAAGCTTCTTTCCAGTTTTTAACAGAAGATATTTCCTTTTTCACCATAGCCCTCTATGGGCTTCCAAATATCTCTCTGCCAATTCCACAAGAACAGCCTTAGCCAAAGACTTCTTGAAGGGAAAGATGTAACTCTGTGAGATGAATTAACAGAAAACAGAGCAGTTTCTCAGAAAGCTTCTTTCCAGTTTTGAACATAAGATATTTCCTTTTTCACCATAGCCCTCTATGGGCTTCCAAATATCCCTTTGCCAATTCCACAAGAACTGCCTTAGCGAAAGGCTTCTTGAAGGGGAAGATGTAACTCTGAGAGATGAATTAACAGAACACAGAGCAGTTTCTCAGAAAGCTTCTTTCCACTTTTGAACTGAAGATATTTCCTTTTTCACCATAGCCCTCTATGGGCTTCCAAATATCCCTTTGCCAATTCCACAAGAACAGCCTTAGCGAAAGGCTTCTTGAAGGGAAAGATGTAACACTGTGAGATGAATTAACAGAACACAGAGCAATTTCTCAGAAAGCGTGTTTCCAGTTTTGAAAGGAAGATATTTCCTTTTTCACCTTAGCCCTCTATGGGCTTCCAAATATGCCTTTGCCAATTCCACAAGAACAGCCTTAGCGAAAGTCTTCTTGAAGGGAAAGATGTAACTCTGTGAGATGAATTAACAGAACACAGAGCAGTTTCTCAGAAAGCTTCTTTCCACTTTTGAACGGAAGATATTTCCTTTTTCACCGTAGACCTCTACGGGCTTCCAAATATCCCTTTGCCAATTCCACAAGAACAGCCTTAGCGAAAGGCTTCTTGAAGGGAAAGATGTAACTCTGTGAGATGAATTAACAGAACACAGAGCAGTTTCTCAGAAAGCTTCTTTCCAGTTTTGAACTTAAGATATTTCCTTTTTCACCATAGCCCTCTATGGGCTTCCAAATATCCCTTTGCCAATTCCACAAGAACAGCCTTAGCGAAAGGCTTCTTGAAGGGAAAGATGTAACTCTGTGAGATGAATTAACAGAACACAGAGCAGTTTCTCAGAAAGCTTCCTTCCAGTTTTGAACGGAAGATATTTCCTTTTTCACCATAGCCCTCTATGGGCTTCCAAATATCCCTTTGCCAATTGCACAAGAACAGCCTTAGCGAAAGGCTTTTTGAAGGGAAAGATGTAACTCTGTGAGATGAATTAAGAGAACACAGAGCAGTTTCTCAGAAAGCTTCTTTCCAGTTTTGAACGGAAGATATTTCCTTTTTCACCATAGCCCTCTATGGGCTTCCAAATATCCCTTTGCCAATTCCACAAGAACAGCCTTAGCGAAAGGCTTCTTGAAGGGAAAGATGTAACTCTGTGAGATGAATTAACAGAACACAGAGCAGTTTCTCAGAAAGCTTCTTTCCAGTTTTGAACGGAAGATATTTCCTCTTTCACCATAGCCCTCTATGGGCTTCCAAATATCCCTTTGCCAATTCCACAAGAACAGCCTTAGCGAAAGGCTTCTTGAACGGAAAGATGTAACTCTGTGAGATGAATTAACAGAACACAGAGCAGTTTCTCAGAAAGCTTCTTTCCAGTTTTGAACGGAAGATATTTCCTTTTTCACCATAGCCCTCTATGGGCTTCCAAATATCCCTTTGCCAATTCCACAAGAACAGCCTTAGCGAAAGACTTCTTGAAGGGAAAGATGTATCTCTGTGAGATGAATTAACAGAACACAGAGCAGTTTCTCAGAAAGCTTCTTCCCAGTTTTGAACGGAAGATATTTCCTTTTTCACCATAGCCCTCTATGGGCTTCCAAATATCCCTTTGCCAATTCCACAAGAACAGCCTTAGCGAAAGGCTTCTTGAAGGGCAAGATGTAACTCTGTGAGATGAATTAACAGAACACAGAGCAGTTTCTCAGAAAGCTTCTTTCCAGTGTTGAACGGAAGATATTTCCTTTTTCACCATAGCCCTCTATGGGCTTCCAAATATCCCTTTGCCAATTGCACAAGAACAGCCTTAGCGAAAGGCTTCTTGAAGGGAAAGATGTAACTCTGTGAGATGAATTAAGAGAACACAGAGCAGTTTCTCAGAAAGCTTCTTTCCAGTTTTGAACGGAAGATATTTCCTTTTTCACCATAGCCCTCTATGGTCTTCCAAATATCCCTTGGCCAATTCCACAAGAACAGCCTTAGCGAAAGGATTCTTGAAGGGAAAGATGTAACTCTGTGAGATGAATTAACAGAACACAGAGCAGTTTCTCAGAAAGCTTCTTTCCAGTTTTTAACGGAAGATATTTCCTCTTTCACCATAGCCCTCTATGGGCTTCCAAATATCCCTTTGCCAATTCCACAAGAACAGCCTTAGCGAAAGGCTTCTTGAAGGGAAAGATGTAACTCTGTGAGATGAATTAACAGAAAACAGAGCAGTTTCTCAGAAAGCTTCTTTCCAGTTTTGAACGGAAGATATTTCCTTTTTCACCATAGCCCTCTATGGGCTTCCAAATATCCCTTTGCCAATTCCAAAGAACAGCCTTAGCGAAAGACTTCTTGAAGGGAAAGATGTATCTCTGTGAGATGAATTAACAGAACACAGAGCAGTTTCTCAGAAAGCTTCTTTCCAGTTTTGAACGGAAGATATTTCCTTTTTCACCATAGCCCTCTATGGGCTTCCAAATATAACTTTGCCAATTCCACAAGAACAGCCTTAGCGAAAGGCTTCTTGAACGGAAAGATGTAGCTCTGTGAGATGAATTAACAGAACACAGAGCAGTTTCTCAGAAAGCTTCTTCCCAGTTTTGAACGGAAGATATTTCCTTTTTCACCATAGCCCTCTATGGGCTTCCAAATATCCCTTTGCCAATTCCACAAGAACAGCCTTAGCGAAAGGCTTCTTGAAGGGAAAGATGTAACTCTGTGAGATGAATTAACAGAACACAGAGCAGTTTCTCAGAAAGCTTCTTTCCAGTTTTGAACGGAAGATATTTCGTTTTTCACCATAGCCCTCTATGGGCTTCCAAATATGCCTTTGCCAATTCCACAAGAACAGCCTTAGCGAAAGGCTTCTTGAACGGAAAGACGTAACACTGTGAGATGAATTAACAGAACACAGAGCAGTTTCTCAGAAAGCTTCTTTCCAGTTTTGAACGGAAGATATTTCCTTTTTCACCATAGCCCCTATGGGCTTCCAAATATCCCTTTGCCAATTCCACAAGAACAGCCTTAGCGAAAGGCTTCTTGAAGGGAAAGATGTAACTCTGTGAGATGAATTAACAGAACACAGAGCAGTTTCTCAGAAAGCTTCTTTCCAGTTTTGAACGGAAGATATTTCCTTTTTCACCGTAGCCCTCTATGGGCTTCCAAATATCCCTTTGCCAATTCCACAAGAACAGCCTTAGCGAAAGGCTTCTTGAACGGAAAGATGTAACTCTGTGAGATGAATTAACAGAACACAGAGCAGTTTCTCAGAAAGCTTCTTTCCAGTTTTGAACGGAAGATATTTCCTTTTTCACCATAGCCCTCTATGAGCTTCCAAATATCCCTTTGCCAATTCCACAAGAACAGCCTTAGCGAAAGACTTATTGAAGGGAAAGATGTATCTCTGTGAGATGAATTAACAGAACACAGAGCAGATTCTCAGAAAGCTTCTTTCCAGTTTTGAACGGAAGATATTTCCTTTTTCACCATAGCCCTCTATGGGCTTCCAAATATTCCTTTGCCAATTCCACAAGAACAGCCTTAGCGAAAGGCTTCTTGAAGGGAAAGATGTAACTCTGTGAAATGAATTAACAGAACACAGAGCATTTTCTCAGAAAGCTTCTTTCCACTTTTGAAAGGAAGATATTTCCTTTTTCACCATAGCCCTCTATGGTCTTCCAAATATCCCTTTGCCAATTCCACAAGAACAGCCTTAGCGAAAGGCTTCTTGAAGGGAAAGATGTAACTCTGTGAGATGAATTAACAGAAAACAGAGCAGATTCTCAGAAAGCTTCTTTCCAGTTTTGAACGGAAGATATTTCCTTTTTCACCATAGCCCTCTATGGGCTTCCAAATATTCCTTTGCCAATTCCACAAGAACAGCCTTAGCGAAAGGCTTCTTGAAGGGAAAGATGTAACTCTGTGAGATGAATGAACAGAACACAGAGCAGGTTCTCAGAAAGCTTCTTTCCAGTTTTGAACGGAAGATATTTCCTTTTTCACCATAGCCCTCTATGGGCTTCCAAATATCCCTTTGCCAATTCCACAAGAACAGCCTTAACGAAAGGCTTTTGAAGGGAAAGATGTAACTCTATGAGATGAATTAACAGAAAACAGAGCAGTTTCTCAGAAAGCTTCTTTCCAGTTTTGAACGGAAGATATTTCCCTTTTCACCATAGCCCTCTCTGGGCTTTCAAATATCCCTTTGCCAATTCCACAAGAACAGCCATAGCGAAAGGCTTCTTGAAGGGAAAGATGTAACTCTGTGAGATGAATTAACAGAACACAGAGCAGTTTCTCAGAAAGCTTCTTTCTAGTTTTGAACGGAAGATATTTCCTTTTTCACCATAGCCCATTATGGGCTTCCAAATATCCCTTTGCCAATTCCACAAGAACAGCCTTAGCTAAAGGCTTCTTGAAGGGGAAGATGTAACTCTGTGAGATGAATTAACAGAACACAGAGCAGTTTCTCAGAAAGGTTCTTTCCACTTTTGAACGGAAGATATTTCCTTTTTCACCATAGCCCTCTATGGGCTTCCAAATATCCCTCTGCCAATTCCACAAGAACAGCCTTAGCCAAAGACTTCTTGAAGGGAAAGATGTAACTCTGTGAGATGAATTAACAGAAAACAGAGCAGTTTCTCAGAAAGCTTCTTTCCAGTTTTGAACGGAAGATATTTCCTTTTTCACCATAGCCCTCTATGGGCTTCCAAATATCCCTTTGCCAATTCCACAAGAACAGCCTTAGCGAAAGGCTTCTTGAAGGGGAAGATGTAACTCTGTGAGATGAATTAACAGAACACAGAGCAGTTTCTCAGAAAGCTTCTTTCCACTTTTGAACGGAAGATATTTCCTTTTTCACCATAGCCCTCTATGGGCTTCCAAATATCCCTTTGCCATTTCCACAAGAACAGCCTTAGCGAAAGGCTTCTTGAAGGGAAATATGTAACACTGTGAGATGAATTAACAGAACACAGAGCAATTTCTCAGAAAGCGTCTTTCCAGTTTTGAAAGGAAGATATTTCCTTTTTCACCTTAGCCCTCTATGGGCTTCCAAATATCCCTTTGCCAATTCCACAAGAACAGCCTTAGCGAAAGGCTTCTTGAAGGGAAAGATGTAACTCTGTGAGATGAATTAACAGAACACAGAGCAGTTTCTCAGAAAGCTTCTTTCCACTTTTGAACGGAAGATACTTCCTTTTTCAACATAGCCCGCTATGGGCTTCCAAATATCCCTTTGCCAATTCCACAAGAACAGCCTTAGCGAAAGGCTTCTTGAATGGAGAGATGTAACTCTGTGAGATGAATTCACAGAACACAGAGCAGTTTCTCAGAAAGCTTCTTTCCAGTTTTGAACGGAAGATAATTGCTTTTTCACCATAGCCCTCTATGGGCTTCCAAATATCCCTTTGCCAATTCCACAAGAACAGCCTTAGCGAAAGGCTTCTTGAAGGGAAAGATGTAACTCTGTGAGATGAATTAACAGAACACAGAGGAGTTTCTCAGAAAGCTTCTTTGCCCTTTTGAACGGAAGATAATTCCTTTTTCACCATAGCCCTCTATGGGCTTCCAAATATCCCTTTGCCAATTCCACAAGAACAGCCTTAGCGAAAGGCTTCTTGAAGGGAAAGATGTAACTCTGTGAGATGAATTAACAGAACAAAGAGCAGTTTCTCTGAAAGCTTCTTTCCAGTTTTGAACGGAAGATATTTCCTTTTTCACCATAGCCCTCTATGGGCTTCCAAATATCCCTTTGCCAATTCCACAAGAACAGCCTTAGCGAAAGGCTTCTTGAAGGGAAAGATGTAACTCTGTGAGATGAATTAACAGAACACAAAGCAGTTTCTCAGAAACCTTCTTTCCAGTTTTGAACTTAAGATATTTCCTTTTTCACCATAGCCCTCTATGGGCTTCCAAATATCCCTTTGCCAATTCCACAAGAACAGCCTAAGCGAAAGGCTTCTTGAAGGGCAAGATGTAACTCTGTGAGATGAATTAACAGAACACAGAGCAGTTTCTCAGAAAGCTTCTTTCCAGTTTTGAACGGAAGATATTTCCTTTTTCACCATAGCCCTCTATGAGCTTCCAAATATCCCTTTGCCAATTCCACAAGAACAGCCTTAGCGAAAGACTTATTGAAGGGAAAGATGTATCTCTGTGAGATGAATTAACAGAACACAGAGCAGATTCTCAGAAAGCTTCTTTCCAGTTTTGAACGGAAGATATTTCCTTTTTCACCATAGCCCTCTATGGGCTTCCAAATATTCCTTTGCCAATTCCACAAGAACAGCCTTAGCGAAAGGCTTCTTGAAGGGAAAGATGTAACTCTGTGAAATGAATTAACAGAACACAGAGCATTTTCTCAGAAAGCTTCTTTCCACTTTTGAAAGGAAGATATTTCCTTTTTCACCATAGCCCTCTATGGTCTTCCAAATATCCCTTTGCCAATTCCACAAGAACAGCCTTAGCGAAAGGCTTCTTGAAGGGGAAGATGTAACTCTGTGAGATGAATTAACAGAACACAGAGCAGTTTCTCAGAAAGCTTCTTTCCACTTTTGAACGGAAGATATTCCTTTTTCACCATAGCCCTCTATGGGCTTCCAAATATCCCTCTGCCAATTCCACAAGAACAGCCTTAGCCAAAGACTTCTTGAAGGGAAAGATGTAACTCTGTGAGATGAATTAACAGAAAACAGAGCAGTTTCTCAGAAAGCTTCTTTCCAGTTTTGAACGGAAGATATTTCCTTTTTCACCATAGCCCTCTATGGGCTTCCAAATATCCCTTTGCCAATTCCACAAGAACAGCCTTAGCGAAAGGCTTCTTGAAGGGAAAGATGTAACTCTGTGAGATGAATTAACAGGACACAGAGCAGTTTCTCAGAAAGCTTCTTTGCCCTTTTGAACGGAAGATAATTCCTTTTTCACCATAGCCCTCTATGGGCTTCCAAATATCCCTTTGCCAATTCCACAAGAACAGCCTTAGCGAAAGGCTTCTTGAAGGGAAAGATGTAACTCTGTGAGATGAATTAACAGAACACAGAGCAGTTTCTCTGAAAGCTTCTTTCCAGTTTTGAACGGAAGATATTTCCTTTTTCACCATAGCCCTCTATGGGCTTCCAAATATCCCTTTGCCAATTCCACAAGAACAGCCTTAGCGAAAGGCTTCTTGAAGGGAGAGATGTAACTCTGTGAGATGAATTAACAGAACACAAAGCAGTTTCTCAGAAAGCTTCTTTCCAGTTTTGAACTTAAGATATTTCCTTTTTCACCATAGCCCTCTATGGGCTTCCAAATATCCCTTTGCCAATTCCACAAGAACAGCCTAAGCGAAAGGCTTCTTGAAGGGCAAGATGTAACTCTATGAGATGAATTAACAGAACACAGAGCAGTTTCTCAGAAAGCTTCTTTCCAGTTTTGAACGGAAGATATTTCCTTTTTCACCATAGCCCTCAATGAGCTTCCAAATATCACTTTGCCAATTCCACAAGAACAGCCTTATCGAAAGGCTTCTTGAAGGGCAAGATGTAACTCTGTGAGATGAATTAACAGAACACAGAGCAGTTTCTCAGAAAGCTTCTTTCCAGTTTTGAACGGAAGATATTTCCTTTTTCACCATAGCCCTCTATGGGCTTCCAAATATCCCTTTGCCAATTCCACAAGAACAGCCTTAGCGAAAGGCTTCTTGAACGGAAAGATGTAACTCTGTGAGATGAATTAACAGAACACAGAGCAGTTTCTCAGAAAGCTTCTTTCCAGTTTTGAACGGAAGATATTTCCTTTTCACCATAGCCCTCTATGGGCTTCCAAATATCCCTTTGCCAATTCCACAAGAACAGCCTTAGCGAAAGGCTTCTTGAACGGAAAGACGTAACACTGTGAGATGAATTAACAGAACACAGAGCAGTTTCTCAGAAAGCTTCTTTCCAGTTTTGAACGGAAGATATTTCCTTTTTCACCATAGCCCTCTATGTGCTTCCAAATATCCCTTTGCCAATTCCACAAGAACAGCCTTAGCGAAAGGCTTCTTGAAGGGAAAGATGTAACTCTGTGAGATGAATTAACAGAACACAGAGCAGTTTCTCAGAAAGCTTCTTTCCAGTTTTGAACGGAAGATATTTCCTTTTTCACCATAGCCCTCTATGGGCTTATAAATATTCCTTTGCCAATTCCACAAGAACAGCCTTAGCGAAAGGCTTCTTGAAGGGAAAGATGTAACTCTGTGAAATGAATTAACAGAACACAGAGCATTTTCTCAGAAAGCTTCTTTCCACTTTTGAAAGGAAGATATTTCCTTTTTCACCATAGCCCTCTATGGTCTTCCAAATATCCCTTTGCCAATTCCACAAGAACAGCCTTAACGAAAGACTTCTTGAAGGGAAAGATGTAACTCTGTGAGATGAATTAACAGAACACAGAGCAGGTTCTCAGAAAGCTTCTTTCCAGTTTTGAACGGAAGATATTTCCTTTTTCACCATAGCCCTCTATGGGCTTCCAAATATCCCTTTGCCAATTCCACAAGAACAGCCTTAACGAAAGGCTTTTGAAGGGAAAGATGTAACTCTATGAGATGAATTAACAGAAAACAGAGCAGTTTCTCAGAAAGCTTCTTTCCAGTTTTGAACGGAAGATATTTCCCTTTTCACCATAGCCCTCTCTGGGCTTCCAAATATCCCTTTGCCAATTCCACAAGAACAGCCTTAGCGAAAGGCTTCTTGAAGGGAAAGATGTAACTCTGTGAGATGAATTAACAGAACACAGAGCAGTTTCTCAGAAAGCTTCTTTCCAGTTTTGAACGGAAGATATTTCCTTTTTCACCATAGCCCTCTATGGGCTTCCAAATATCCCTTTGCCAATTCCACAAGAACAGCCTTAGCGAAAGGCTTCTTGAAGGGGAAGATGTAACTCTGTGAGATGAATTAACAGAACACAGAGCAGTTTCTCAGAAAGCTTCTTTCCACTTTTGAACGGAAGATATTCCTTTTTCACCATAGCCCTCTATGGGCTTCCAAATATCCCTCTGCCAATTCCACAAGAACAGCCTTAGCCAAAGACTTCTTGAAGGGAAAGATGTAACTCTGTGAGATGAATTAACAGAAAACAGAGCAGTTTCTCAGAAAGCTTCTTTCCAGTTTTGAACGGAAGATATTTCCTTTTTCACCATAGCCCTCTATGGGCTTCCAAATATCCCTTTGCCAATTCCACAAGAACAGCCTTAGCGAAAGGCTTCTTGAAGGGAAAGATGTAACTCTGTGAGATGAATTAACAGAACACAGAGCAGTTTCTCAGAAAGCTTCTTTGCCCTTTTGAACGGAAGATAATTCCTTTTTCACCATAGCCCTCTATGGGCTTCCAAATATCCCTTTGCCAATTCCACAAGAACAGCCTTAGCGAAAGGCTTCTTGAAGGGAAAGATGTAACTCTGTGAGATGAATTAACAGAACACAGAGCAGTTTCTCTGAAAGCTTCTTTCCAGTTTTGAACGGAAGATATTTCCTTTTTCACCATAGCCCTCTATGGGCTTCCAAATATCCCTTTGCCAATTCCACAAGAACAGCCTTAGCGAAAGGCTTCTTGAAGGGAAAGATGTAACTCTGTGAGATGAATTAACAGAACACAAAGCAGTTTCTCAGAAAGCTTCTTTCCAGTTTTGAACTTAAGATATTTCCTTTTTCACCATAGCCCTCTATGGGCTTCCAAATATCCCTTTGCCAATTCCACAAGAACAGCCTAAGCGAAAGGCTTCTTGAAGGGCAAGATGTAACTCTGTGAGATGAATTAACAGAACACAGAGCAGTTTCTCAGAAAGCTTCTTTCCAGTTTTGAACGGAAGATATTTCCTTTTTCACCATAGCCCTCTATGGGCTTCCAAATATCACTTTGCCAATTCCACAAGAACAGCCTTATCGAAAGACTTCTTGAAGGGAAAGATGTATCTCTGTAAGATGAATTAACAGAACACAGAGCAGTTTCTCAGAAAGCTTCTTTCCAGTTTTGAACGGAAGATATTTCCTTTTTCACCATAGCCCTCTATGGGCTTCCAAATATCCCTTTGCCAATTCCACAAGAACAGCCTTAGCGAAAGGCTTCTTGAACGGAAAGATGTAACTCTGTGAGATGAATTAACAGAACACAGAGCAGTTTCTCAGAAAGCTTCTTTCCAGTTTTGAACGGAAGATATTTCCTTTTTCACCATAGCCCTCTATGGGCTTCCAAATATCCCTTTGCCAATTCCACAAGAACAGCCTTAGCGAAAGGCTTCTTGAAGGGAAAGATGTAACTCTGTGAGATGAATTAACAGAACACAGAGCAGTTTCTCAGAAAGCTTCTTTCCAGTTTTGAACGGAAGATATTTCCTTTTTCACCATAGCCCTCTATGGGCTTCCAAATATCCCTTTGCCAATTCCACAAGAACAGCCTTAGCGAAAGGCTTCTTGAAGGGCAAGATGTAACTCTGTGAGATGAATTAACAGAACACAGAGCAGTTTCTCCGAATGCTTCTTTCCAGTTTTGAACGGAAGATATTTCCTTTTTCACCATAGCCCTCTATGGGCTTCCAAATATCCCTTTGCCAATTCCACAAGAACAGCCTTAGCGAAAGGCTTCTTGAAGGGAAAGATGTAACTCTGTGAGATGAATTAACAGAACACAGAGCAGTTTCTCAGAAAGCTTCTTTCCAGTTTTGAACGGAAGATATTTCCTTTTTCACCATAGCCCTCTATGGGCTTCCAAATATCCCTTTGCCAATTCCACAAGAACAGCCTTAGCGAAAGGCTTCTTGAAGGGGAAGATGTAACTCTGTGAGATGAATTAACAGAACACAGAGCAGTTTCTCAGAAAGCTTCTTTCCACTTTTGAACGGAAGATATTCCTTTTTCACCATAGCCCTCTATGGGCTTCCAAATATCCCTCTGCCAATTCCACAAGAACAGCCTTAGCCAAAGACTTCTTGAAGGGAAAGATGTAACTCTGTGAGATGAATTAACAGAAAACAGAGCAGTTTCTCAGAAAGCTTCTTTCCAGTTTTGAACGGAAGATATTTCCTTTTTCACCATAGCCCTCTATGGGCTTCCAAATATCCCTTTGCCAATTCCACAAGAACAGCCTTAGCGAAAGGCTTCTTGAAGGGAAAGATGTAACTCTGTGAGATGAATTAACAGAACACAGAGCAGTTTCTCAGAAAGCTTCTTTGCCCTTTTGAACGGAAGATAATTCCTTTTTCACCATAGCCCTCTATGGGCTTCCAAATATCCCTTTGCCAATTCCACAAGAACAGCCTTAGCGAAAGGCTTCTTGAAGGGAAAGATGTAACTCTGTGAGATGAATTAACAGAACACAGAGCAGTTTCTCTGAAAGCTTCTTTCCAGTTTTGAACGGAAGATATTTCCTTTTTCACCATAGCCCTCTATGGGCTTCCAAATATCCCTTTGCCAATTCCACAAGAACAGCCTTAGCGAAAGGCTTCTTGAAGGGAAAGATGTAACTCTGTGAGATGAATTAACAGAACACAAAGCAGTTTCTCAGAAAGCTTCTTTCCAGTTTTGAACTTAAGATATTTCCTTTTTCACCATAGCCCTCTATGGGCTTCCAAATATCCCTTTGCCAATTCCACAAGAACAGCCTAAGCGAAAGGCTTCTTGAAGGGCAAGATGTAACTCTGTGAGATGAATTAACAGAACACAGAGCAGTTTCTCAGAAAGCTTCTTTCCAGTTTTGAACGGAAGATATTTCCTTTTTCACCATAGCCCTCTATGGGCTTCCAAATATCACTTTGCCAATTCCACAAGAACAGCCTTATCGAAAGACTTCTTGAAGGGAAAGATGTATCTCTGTAAGATGAATTAACAGAACACAGAGCAGTTTCTCAGAAAGCTTCTTTCCAGTTTTGAACGGAAGATATTTCCTTTTTCACCATAGCCCTCTATGGGCTTCCAAATATCCCTTTGCCAATTCCACAAGAACAGCCTTAGCGAAAGGCTTCTTGAACGGAAAGATGTAACTCTGTGAGATGAATTAACAGAACACAGAGCAGTTTCTCAGAAAGCTTCTTTCCAGTTTTGAACGGAAGATATTTCCTTTTTCACCATAGCCCTCTATGGGCTTCCAAATATCCCTTTGCCAATTCCACAAGAACAGCCTTAGCGAAAGGCTTCTTGAAGGGAAAGATGTAACTCTGTGAGATGAATTAACAGAACACAGAGCAGTTTCTCAGAAAGCTTCTTTCCAGTTTTGAACGGAAGATATTTCCTTTTTCACCATAGCCCTCTATGGGCTTCCAAATATCCCTTTGCCAATTCCACAAGAACAGCCTTAGCGAAAGGCTTCTTGAAGGGCAAGATGTAACTCTGTGAGATGAATTAACAGAACACAGAGCAGTTTCTCAGAATGCTTCTTTCCAGTTTTGAACGGAAGATATTTCCTTTTTCACCATAGCCCTCTATGGGCTTCCAAATATCCCTTTGCCAATTCCACAAGAACAGCCTTAGCGAAAGGCTTCTTGAAGGGAAAGATGTAACTCTGTGAGATGAATTAACAGAACACAGAGCAGTTTCTCAGAAAGCTTCTTCCCAGTTTTGAACGGAAGATATTTCCTTTTTCACCATAGCCCTCTATGGGCTTCCAAATATCCCTTTGCCAATTCCACAAGAACAGCCTAAGCGAAAGGCTTCTTGAAGGGCAAGATGTAACTCTGTGAGATGAATTAACAGAACACAGAGCAGTTTCTCAGAAAGCTTCTTTCCAGTTTTGAACGGAAGATATTTCCTTTTTCACCATAGCCCTCTAAGGGCTTCCAAATATCACTTTGCCAATTCCACAAGAACAGCCTTATCGAAAGACTTCTTGAAGGGAAAGATGTATCTCTGTGAGATGAATTAACAGAACACAGAGCAGTTTCTCAGAAAGCTTCTTTCCAGTTTTGAACGGAAGATATTTCCTTTTTCACCATAGCCCTCTATGGGCTTCCAAATATCCCTTTGCCAATTCCACAAGAACAGCCTTAGCGAAAGGCTTCTTGAACGGAAAGATGTAACTCTGTGAGATGAATTAACAGAACACAGAGCAGTTTCTCAGAAAGCTTCTTTCCAGTTTTGAACGGAAGATATTTCCTTTTTCACCATAGCCCTCTATGGGCTTCCAAATATCCCTTTGCCAATTCCACAAGAACAGCCTTAGCGAAAGGCTTCTTGAAGGGAAAGATGTAACTCTGTGAGATGAATTAATAGAACACAGAGCAGTTTCTCAGAAAGCTTCTTTCCAGTTTTGAACGGAAGATATTTCCTTTTTCACCATAGCCCTCTATGGGCTTCCAAATATCCCTTTGCCAATTCCACAAGAACAGCCTTAGCGAAAGGCTTCTTGAAGGGCAAGATGTAACTCTGTGAGATGAATTAACAGAACACAGAGCAGTTTCTCAGAATGCTTCTTTCCAGTTTTGAACGGAAGATATTTCCTTTTTCACCATAGCCCTCTATGGGCTTCCAAATATCCCTTTGCCAATTCCACAAGAACAGCCTTAGCGAAAGGCTTCTTGAAGGGAAAGATGTAACTCTGTGAGATGAATTAACAGAACACAGAGCAGTTTCTCAGAAAGCTTCTTCCCAGTTTTGAACGGAAGATATTTCCTTTTTCACCATAGCCCTCTATGGGCTTCCAAATATCCCTTTGCCAATTCCACAAGAACAGCCTTAGCGAAAGGCTTCTTGAAGGGCAAGATGTAACTCTGTGAGATGAATTAACAGAAAACAGAGCAGTTTCTCAGAATGCTTCTTTCCAGTTTTGAACGGAAGATATTTCCTTTTTCACCATAGCCCTCTATGGGCTTCCAAATATCACTTTGCCAATTCCACAAGAACAGCCTTAGCGAAAGGCTTCTTGAAGGGAAAGATGTAACTCTGTGAGATGATTTCACAGAACACAGAGCAGTTTCTCAGAAAACTTCTTTCCAGTTTTGAACGGAAGATATTTCCTTTTTCACCATAGCCCTCTATGGGCTTCCAAATATCCCTTTGCCAATTCCACAAGAACAGCCTTAGCGAAAGGCTTCTTGAAGGGAAAGATGTAACTCTGTGAGATGAATTAACAGAACACAGAGCAGTTTCTCAGAAAGCTTCTTTCCAGTTTTGAACGGAAGATATTTCCTTTTTCACCATAGCCTTTTATGGGCTTCCAAATATCCCTTTGCCAATTCCACAAGAACAGCCTTAGCGAAAGGCTTCTTGAAGGGAAAGATGTAACTCTGTGAGATGAATTAACAGAACACAGAGCAGTTTCTCAGAAAGCTTCTTTCCAGTTTTGAACGGAAGATATTTCCTTTTTCACCATAGCCCTCTATGGGCTTCCAAATATCCCTCTGCCAATTCCACAAGAACAGCCTTAGCCAAAGACTTCTTGAAGGGAAAGATATAACTCTGTGAGATGAATTAACAGAAAACAGAGCCGTTTCTCAGAAAGCTTCTTTCCAGTTTTGAACGGAAGATATTTCCTTTTTCACCATAGCCCTCTATGGTCTTCCAAATATCCCTTTGCCAATTCCACAAGAACAGCCTTAGCGAAAGGCTTCTTGAAGGGAAAGATGTAACTCTGTGAGATGAATTAACAGAACACAGAGCAGTTTCTCAGAAAGCTTCTTTCCACTTTTGAACGGAAGATATTTCCTTTTTCACCATAGCCCTCTATGGGCTTCCAAATATCCCTTTGCCAATTCCACAAGAACAGCCTTAGAGAAAGGCTTCTTGAAGGGAAAGATGTAACTCTGTGAGATGAATTAACAGAACACAGAGCAATTTCTCAGAAAGCTTCTTTCCAGTTTTGAAAGGAAGATATTTCCTTTTTCAACTTAGCCCTCTATGGCCTTCCAAATATCCCTTTGCCAATTCCAAAAGAACAGCCTTAGCGAAAGGCTTCTTGAAGGGAAAGATGTAACTCTGTGAGATGAATTAACAGAACACAGAGCAGTTTCTCAGAAAGCTTCTTTCCAGTTTTGAACGGAAGATATTGCCTTTTTCACCATAGCCCTCTATGGGCTTCCAAATATCCCTTTGCCAATTCCACAAGAACAGCCTTAGCGAAAGGCTCCTTGAAGGGAAAGATGTAACTCTGTGAGATGAATTAACAGAACACAGAGCAGTTTCTCAGAAAGCTTCTTTCCAGTTTTGAACGGAAGATAATTCCTTTTTCACCATAGCCCTCTATGGGCTTCCAAATATCCCTTTGCCAATTCCACAAGAACAGCCTTAGCGAAAGGCTTCTTGAAGGGAAAGATGTAACTCTGTGAGATGAATTAACAGAACACAGAGCAGTTTCTCAGAAAGCTTCTTTCCAGTTTTGAACGGAAGATATTTCCTTTTTCACCATAGCCCTCTATGGGCTTCCAAATATCCCTTTGCCAATTCCACAAGAACAGCCTTAGCGAAACTCTTCTTGAAGGGAAAGATGTAACTCTGTGAGATGAATTCACGGAACACAGAGCAGTTTCACAGAAAACTTCTTTCCATTTTTGAACGGAAGAGATTTCCTTTTTCACCATAGCCCTCTATGGGCTCCCAAATATCCCTTTGCCCATTCCACAATGACAGCCTTAGCGAAAGACTTCTTGAAGGGAAAGAGGTAACTCTGTGAGATGAATTAACATAACACAGAGCCGTTTCTCAGAAAGCTTCTTTCCAGTTTTGAACGGAAGATATTTCGTTTTTCACCATAGCCCTCTATGGGCTTCCAAATATCACTTTGTCAATTACACAAGAACAGCCTTAGCGAAAGGCTTCTTGAAGGGAAAGATGTAACTCTGTGAGATGAATTAACAGAACACAGAGCAGTTTCTCAGAAAATTTCTTTCCAGTTTTGAACGGAAGAGATTTCCTTTTTCACCATAGCCCTCTATGGGCTTCCAAATATCCCTTTGCCAATTCCACAAGAACAGCCTTAGCGAAAGGCTTCTTGAAGGGAAAGATGTAACTCTGTGAGATGAATTAACAGAACACAGAGCAGTTTCTCAGAAAGCTTCTTTCCAGTTTTGAACGGAAGATATTTCCTTTTTCACCATAGCCCTCTATGGGCTTCCAAATATTCTTTTGCCAATTCCACAAGAACAGCCTTAGCGAAAGGCTTCTTGAAGGGAAAGATGTAACTCTGTGAGATGAATTAACAGAACACAGAGCAATTTCTCAGAAAGCTTCTTTCCAGTTTTGAAACGAAGATATTTCCTTTTTAAACTTAGCCCTCTATGGGCTTCCAAATATCCCTTTGCCAATTCCACAAGAACACCCTTAGCGAAATGCTTCTTGAAGGGAAAGATGTAACACTGTGAGATGAATTAACAGAACACAGAGCAGTTTCTCAGAAAGCTTCTTTCCAGTTTTGAACGGAAGTTATTTCCTTTTTCACCATAGCACTCTATGGGCTTCCAAATATCCCTTTGCCAATTCCACAAGAACAGCCTTAGCGAAAGGCTTCTTGAACGGAAAGATGTAACTCTGTGAGATGAATTAACAGAACACAGAGCAGTTTCTCAGAAAGCTTCCTTCCAGTTTTGAACGGAAGATATTTCCTTTTTCACCATAGCCCTCTATGGGCTTCCAAATATCCCTTTGCCAATTCCAGAAGAACAGCCTTAGCGAAAGACTTCTTGAAGGGAAAGATGTATCTCTGTGAGATGAATTAACAGAACACAGAGCAGTTTCTCAGAAAGCTTCTTCCCAGTTTTGAACGGAAGATATTTCCTTTTTCACCATAGCCCTCTATGGGCTTCCAAATATCCCTTTGCCAATTCCACAAGAACAGCCTTAGCGAAAGGCTTCTTGAAGGGAAAGATGTAACTCTGTGAGATGAATTAACAGAACACAGAGCAGTTTCTCAGAAAGCTTCTTTCCAGTTTTGAACGGAAGATATTTCCTTTTTCACCATAGCCCTCTATGGGCTTCCAAATATCCCTTTGCCAATTCCACAAGAACAGCCTTAGCGAAAGGCTTCTTGAAGGGCAAGATGTAACTCTGTGAGATGAATTAACAGAACACAGAGCAGTTTCTCAGAAAGCTTCTTTCCAGTTTTGAACGGAAGATATTTCCTTTTTCACCATAGCCCTCTATGGGCTTCCAAATATCCCATTTCCAATTCCACAAGAACAGCCTTAGCGAAAGGCTTATTGAAGGGAAAGATGTAACTCTGTGAGATGAATTAAGAGAACACAGAGCAGTTTCTCAGAAAGCTTCTTTCCAGTTTTGAACGGAAGATATTTCCTTTTTCACCATAGCCCTCTATGGGCTTCCAAATATCCCTTTGCCAATTCCACAAGAACAGCCTTAGCGAAAGGCTTCTTGAAGGGAAAGATGTAACTCTGTGAGATGAATTAACAGAACACAGAGCAGTTTCTCAGAAAGCTTCTTTCCAGTTTTGAACGGAAGATATTTCCTCTTTCACCATAGCCCTCTATGGGCTTCCAAATATCCCTTTGCCAATTCCACAAGAACAGCCTTAGCGAAAGGCTTCTTGAAGGGAAAGATGTAACTCTGTGAGATGAATTAACAGAACACAGAGCAGTTTCTCAGAAAACTTCTTTCCAGTTTTGAACGGAAGATATTTCCTTTTTCACCATAGCCCTTTATGGGCTTCCAAATATCCCTTTGCCAATTCCACAAGAACAGCCTTAGCGAAAGGCTTCTTGAAGGGAAAGATGTAACTCTTTGAGATGAATTAACAGATCATAGAACAGTTTCTCAGAAAGCTTCTTTCCAGTTTTTAACGGAAGATATTTCCTTTTTCACCATAGCCCTCTATGGGCTTCCAAATATCCCTTTGCCAATTCCACAAGAACAGCCTTAACGAAAGGCTTTTGAAGGGAAAGATGTAACTCTATGAGATGAATTAAAAGAACACAAAGCAGTTTCTCAGAAAGCTTCTTTCCAGTTTTGAAGGGAAGATATTTCCTTTTTCACCATAGCCTTCTATGGGCTTCCAAATATCCCTTTGCCAATTCCACAAAAACAGCCTTAGCGAAAGGCTTCTTGAAGGGAAAGATGTAACTCTGTGAGATGAATTAACAGAACACAGAGCAGTTTCTCAGAAAGCTTCTTTCCAGTTTTGAACGGAAGATATTTCCTTTTTCACCATAGCCCTCTATGGGCTTCCAAATATTCTTTTGCCAATTCCACAAGAACAGCCTTAGCGAAAGGCTTCTTGAAGGGAAAGATGTAACTCTGTGAGATGAATTAACAGAACACAGAGCAATTTCTCAGAAAGCTTCTTTCCAGTTTTGAAAGGAAGATATTTCCTTTTTAAACTTAGCCCTCTATGGGCTTCCAAATATCCCTTTGCCAATTCCACAAGAACACCCTTAGCGAAATGCTTCTTGAAGGGAAAGATGTAACACTGTGAGATGAATTAACAGAACACAGAGCAGTTTCTCAGAAAGCTTCTTTCCAGTTTTGAACGGAAGTTATTTCCTTTTTCACCATAGCACTCTATGGGCTTCCAAATATCCCTTTGCCAATTCCACAAGAACAGCCTTACCGAAAGGCTTCTTGAACGGAAAGATGTAACTCTGTGAGATGAATTAACAGAACACAGAGCAGTTTCTCAGAAAGCTTCCTTCCAGTTTTGAACGGAAGATATTTCCTTTTTCACCATAGCCCTCTATGGGCTTCCAAATATCCCTTTGCCAATTCCAGAAGAACAGCCTTAGCGAAAGACTTCTTGAAGGGAAAGATGTATCTCTGTGAGATGAATTAACAGAACACAGAGCAGTTTCTCAGAAAGCTTCTTCCCAGTTTTGAACGGAAGATATTTCCTTTTTCACCATAGCCCTCTATGGGCTTCCAAATATCCCTTTGCCAATTCCACAAGAACAGCCTTAGCGAAAGGCTTCTTGAAGGGAAAGATGTAACTCTGTGAGATGAATTAACAGAACACAGAGCAGTTTCTCAGAAAGCTTCTTTCCAGTTTTGAACGGAAGATATTTCCTTTTTCACCATAGCCCTCTATGGGCTTCCAAATATCCCTTTGCCAATTCCACAAGAACAGCCTTAGCGAAAGGCTTCTTGAAGGGCAAGATGTAACTCTGTGAGATGAATTAACAGAACACAGAGCAGTTTCTCAGAAAGCTTCTTTCCAGTTTTGAACGGAAGATATTTCCTTTTTCACCATAGCCCTCTATGGGCTTCCAAATATCCCATTTCCAATTCCACAAGAACAGCCTTAGCGAAAGGCTTATTGAAGGGAAAGATGTAACTCTGTGAGATGAATTAAGAGAACACAGAGCAGTTTCTCAGAAAGCTTCTTTCCAGTTTTGAACGGAAGATATTTCCTTTTTCACCATAGCCCTCTATGGGCTTCCAAATATCCCTTTGCCAATTCCACAAGAACAGCCTTAGCGAAAGGCTTCTTGAAGGGAAAGATGTAACTCTGTGAGATGAATTAACAGAACACAGAGCAGTTTCTCAGAAAGCTTCTTTCCAGTTTTGAACGGAAGATATTTCCTCTTTCACCATAGCCCTCTATGGGCTTCAAAATATCCCTTTGCCAATTCCAGAAGAACAGCCTTAGCGAAAGGCTTCTTGAAGGGAAAGATGTAACTCTGTGAGATGAATTAACAGAACACAGAGCAGTTTCTCAGAAAACTTCTTTCCAGTTTTGAACGGAAGATATTTCCTTTTTCACCATAGCCCTTTATGGGCTTCCAAATATCCCTTTGCCAATTCCACAAGAACAGCCTTAGCGAAAGGCTTCTTGAAGGGAAAGATGTAACTCTTTGAGATGAATTAACAGATCATAGAACAGTTTCTCAGAAAGCTTCTTTCCAGTTTTTAACGGAAGATATTTCCTTTTTCACCATAGCCCTCTATGGGCTTCCAAATATCCCTTTGCCAATTCCACAAGAACAGCCTTAACGAAAGGCTTTTGAAGGGAAAGATGTAACTCTATGAGATGAATTAACAGAACACAAAGCAGTTTCTCAGAAAGCTTCTTTCCAGTTTTGAACGGAAGATATTTCCTTTTTCACCATAGCCTTCTATGGGCTTCCAAATATCCCTTTGCCAATTCCACAAGAACAGCCTTAGCGAAAGGCTTCTTGAAGGGAAAGATGTAACTCTGTGAGATGAATTAACAGAACACAGAGCAGTTTCTCAGAAAGCTTCTTTCCACTTTTGAACGGAAGATATTTCCTTTTTCACCATAGCCCTCTATGGGCTTCCAAATATCAATTTGCCAATTCCACAAGAACAGCCTTAGCGAAAGGCTTCTTGAAGGGAAAGATGTAACTCTGTGAGATGAATTAACAGAACACAGAGCAGTTTCTCAGAAAGCTTCTTTCCAGTTTTGAACGGAAGATATTTCCTTTTTCACCATAGCCCTCTATGGGCTTCCAAATATCCCTTTGCCAATTCCACAAGAACAGCCTTAGCGAAAGGTTTCTTGAAGGGAAAGATGTAACTCTGTGAGATGAATTAACAGAACACAGAGCAGTTTCTCAGAAAGCTTCTTTCCAGTTTTGAACGGAAGATATTTCCTCTTTCACCATAGCAATCTATGGGCTTCCAAATATCCCTTTGCCAATTCCACAAGAACAGCCTTATCGAAAGGCTTCTTGAAGCTAAAGATGTAACTCTGTGAGATGAATTAACAGAACACAGAGCAGTTTTTCAGAAAGCTTCTTTCCCCTTTTGAACGGAAGATATTTCCTTTTTCACCATAGCCCTCTATGGGCTTCCAAATATCCCTTTGCCAATTCCACAAGAACAGCCTTAGCGAAAGACTTCTTGAAGGGAAAGATGTATCTCTGTGAGATGAATTAACAGAACACAGAGCAGATTCTCCGAAAGCTTCTTTCCAGTTTTGAACGGAAGATATTTCCTTTTTCACCATAGCCCTCTCTGGGCTTCCAAATATCCCTTTGCCAATTCCACAAGAACAGCCTTAGCGAAAGGCTTCTTGAAGGGAAAGATGTAACTCTGTGAGATGAATTAACAGAACACAGAGCAGTTTCTCAGAAAGCTTCTTTCCAGTTTTGAACGGAAGATATTTCCTTTTTCACCATAGCCCTCTATGGGCTTCCCAATATCCCTTTGCCAATTCCACAAGAACAGCCTTAGCGAAAGGCTTCTTGAAGGGAAAGATGTAACTCTGTGAGATGAATTAACAGAACACAGAGCAGTTTCTCAGAAAGCTTCTTTCCAGTTTTGAACAGAAGATATTTCCTTTTTCACCATAGCCCTCTATGGGCTTCCAAATATCCCTCTGCCAATTCCACAAGAACAGCCTTAGCCAAAGACTTCTTGAAGGGAAAGATGTAACTCTGTGAGATGAATTAACAGAAAACAGAGCAGTTTCTCAGAAAGCTTCTTTCCAGTTTTGAACGGAAGATATTTCCTTTTTCACCATAGCCCTCTATGGGCTTCCAAATATCCCTTTGCCAATTCCACAAGAACAGCCTTAGCGAAAGGCTTCTTGAAGGGAAAGATGTAACTCTGTGAGATGAATTAACAGAACACAGAGCAGTTTCTCAGAAAGCTTCTTTCCAGTTTTGAACGGAAGATATTTCTTCTTTCACCATAGCCCTCTATGGGCTTCCAAATATCCCTTTGCCAATTCCACAAGAACAGCCTTAGCGAAAGGCTTCTTGAAGGGAAAGATGTAACTCTGTGAGATGAATTAACAGAACACAGAGCAGTTTCTCAGAAAACTTCTTTCCAGTTTTGAACGGAAGATGTTTCCTTTTTCACCATAGCCCTTTATGGGCTTCCAAATATCCCTTTGCCAATTCCACAAGAACAGCCTTAGCGAAAGGCTTCTTGACGGGAAAGATGTAACTCTTTGAGATGAATTAACAGATCATAGAACAGTTTCTCAGAAAGCTTCTTTCCAGTTTTGAACGGAAGATATTTCCTTTTTCACCATAGCCCTCTATGGGCTTCCAAATATCCCTTTGCCAATTCCACAAGAACAGCCTTAACGAAAGGCTTTTGAAGGGAAAGATGTAACTCTATGAGATGAATTAACAGAACACAAAGCAGTTTCTCAGAAAGCTTCTTTCCAGTTTTGAACGGAAGATATTTCCTTTTTCACCATAGCCTTCTATGGGCTTCCAAATATCCCTTTGCCAATTCCACAAGAACAGCCTTAGCGAAAGGCTTCTTGAAGGGAAAGATGTAACTCTGTGAGATGAATTAACAGAACACAGAGCAGTTTCTCAGAAAGCTTCTTTCCACTTTTGAACGGAAGATATTTCCTTTTTCACCATAGCCCTCTATGGGCTTCCAAATATCAATTTGCCAATTCCACAAGAACAGCCTTAGCGAAAGGCTTCTTGAAGGGAAAGATGTAACTCTGTGAGATGAATTAACAGAACACAGAGCAGTTTCTCAGAAAGCTTCTTTCCAGTTTTGAACGGAAGATATTTCCTTTTTCACCATAGCCCTCTATGGGCTTCCAAATATCCCTTTGCCAATTCCACAAGAACAGCCTTAGCGAAAGGTTTCTTGAAGGGAAAGATGTAACTCTGTGAGATGAATTAACAGAACACAGAGCAGTTTCTCAGAAAGCTTCTTTCCAGTTTTGAACGGAAGATATTTCCTCTTTCACCATAGCAATCTATGGGCTTCCAAATATCCCTTTGCCAATTCCACAAGAACAGCCTTATCGAAAGGCTTCTTGAAGCTAAAGATGTAACTCTGTGAGATGAATTAACAGAACACAGAGCAGTTTTTCAGAAAGCTTCTTTCCCCTTTTGAACGGAAGATATTTCCTTTTTCACCATAGCCCTCTATGGGCTTCCAAATATCCCTTTGCCAATTCCACAAGAACAGCCTTAGCGAAAGACTTCTTGAAGGGAAAGATGTATCTCTGTGAGATGAATTAACAGAACACAGAGCAGATTCTCCGAAAGCTTCTTTCCAGTTTTGAACGGAAGATATTTCCTTTTTCACCATAGCCCTCTCTGGGCTTCCAAATATCCCTTTGCCAATTCCACAAGAACAGCCTTAGCGAAAGGCTTCTTGAAGGGAAAGATGTAACTCTGTGAGATGAATTAACAGAACACAGAGCAGTTTCTCAGAAAGCTTCTTTCCAGTTTTGAACGGAAGATATTTCCTTTTTCACCATAGCCCTCTATGGGCTTCCCAATATCCCTTTGCCAATTCCACAAGAACAGCCTTAGCGAAAGGCTTCTTGAAGGGAAAGATGTAACTCTGTGAGATGAATTAACAGAACACAGAGCAGTTTCTCAGAAAGCTTCTTTCCAGTTTTGAACAGAAGATATTTCCTTTTTCACCATAGCCCTCTATGGGCTTCCAAATATCCCTCTGCCAATTCCACAAGAACAGCCTTAGCCAAAGACTTCTTGAAGGGAAAGATGTAACTCTGTGAGATGAATTAACAGAAAACAGAGCAGTTTCTCAGAAAGCTTCTTTCCAGTTTTGAACGGAAGATATTTCCTTTTTCACCATAGCCCTCTATGGGCTTCCAAATATCCCTTTGCCAATTCCACAAGAACAGCCTTAGCGAAAGGCTTCTTGAAGGGGAAGATGTAACTCTGTGAGATGAATTAACAGAACACAGAGCAGTTTCTCAGAAAGCTTCTTTCCAGTTTTGAACGGAAGATATTTCCTTTTTCACCATAGCCCTCTATGGGCTTCCAAATATCCCTTTGCCAATTGCACAAGAACAGCCTTAGCGAAAGGCTTCTTGAAGGGAAAGATGTAACTCTGTGAGATGAATTAAGAGAACACAGAGCAGTTTCTCAGAAAGCTTCTTTCCAGTTTTGAACGGAAGATGTTACCTTTTTCACCATAGCCCTCTATGGGCTTCCAAATATCCCTTTGCCAATTCCACAAGAACAGCCTTAGCGAAAGGCTTCTTGAAGGGAAAGATGTAACTCTGTGAGATGAATTAACAGAACACAGAGCAGTTTCTCAGAAAGCTTCTTTCCAGTTTTGAACGGAAAATATTTCCTCTTTCACCATAGCCCTCTATGGGCTTCCAAATATCGCTTTGCCAATTCCACAAGAACAGCCTTAGCGAAAGGCTTCTTGAAGGGAAAGATGTAACTCTGTGAGATGAATTAACAGAACACAGAGCAGTTTCTCAGAAAGCTTCTTTCCAGTTTTGAACGGAAGATATTTCCTTTTTCACCATAGCCCTCTATGGGCTTCCAAATATCCCTTTGCCAATTCCACAAGAACAGCCTTAGCGAAAGACTTCTTGAAGGGAAAGATGTAGCACTGTGAGATGAATTAACAGAACACAGAGCAGTTTCTCAGAAAGCTTCTTTCCAGTTTTGAACGGAAAATATTTCCTCTTTCACCATAGCCCTCTATGGGCTTCCAAATATCGCTTTGCCAATTCCACAAGAACAGCCTTAGCGAAAGGCTTCTTGAAGGGAAAGATGTAACTCTGTGAGATGAATTAACAGAACACAGAGCAGTTTCTCAGAAAGCTTCTTTCCAGTTTTGAACGGAAGATATTTCCTTTTTCACCATAGCCCTCTATGGGCTTCCAAATATCCCTTTGCCAATTCCACAAGAACAGCCTTAGCGAAAGACTTCTTGAAGGGAAAGATGTATCTCTGTGAGATGAATTAACAGAACACAGAGCAGTTTCTCAGAAAGCTTCTTTCCAGTTTTGAACGGAAGATATTTCCTTTTTCACCATAGCCCTCTATGGGCTTCCAAATATCCCTTTGCCAATTCCACAAGAACAGCCTTAGCGAAAGACTTATTGAAGGGAAAGATGTAGCACTGTGAGATGAATTAACAGAACACAGAGCAGTTTCTCAGAAAGCTTCTTCCCAGTTTTGAACGGAAGATATTTCCTTTTTCACCATAGCCCTCTATGGGCTTCCAAATATCCCTTTGCCAATTCCACAAGAACAGCCTTAGCGAAAGGCTTCTTGAAGGGGAAGATGAAACTCTGTGAGATGAATTAACAGAACACAGAGCAGTTTCTCAGAAAGCTTCTTTGCACTTTTGAACTGAAGATATTTCCTTTTTCACCATAGCCCTCTATGGGCTTCCAAATATCCCTTTGCCAATTCCACAAGAACAGCCTTAGCGAAAGGCTTCTTGAACGGAAAGATGTAACTCTGTGAGATGAATTAACAGAACACAGAGCAGTTTCTCAGAAAGCTCTTTCCAGTTTTGAACGGAAGATATTTCCTTTTTCACCATAGCCCTCTATGGGCTTCCAAATATCCCTTTGCCAATTCCACAAGAACAGCCTTAGCGAAAGACTTCTTGAAGGGAAAGATGTATCTCTGTGAGATGAATTAACAGAACACAGAGCAGTTTCTCAGAAAGCTTCTTCCCAGTTTTGAACGGAAGATATTTCCTTTTTCACCATAGCCCTCTATGGGCTTCCAAATATCCCTTTACCAATTCCACAAGAACAGCCTTAGCGAAAGGCTTCTTGAAGGGCAAGATGTAACTCTGTGAGATGAATTAACAGAACACAGAGCAGTTTCTCAGAAAGCTTCTTTCCAGTTTTGAACGGAAGATATTTACTTTTTCACCATAGCCCTCTATGGGCTTCCAAATATCCCTTTGCCAATTGCACAAGAACAGCCTTAGCGAAAGGCTTCTTGAAGGGAAAGATGTAACTCTGTGAGATGAATTAAGAGAACACAGAGCAGTTTCTCAGAAAGCTTCTTTCCAGTTTTGAACGGAAGATATTTCCTTTTTCACCATAGCCCTCTATGGGCTTCCAAATATCCCTTTGCCAATTCCACAAGAACAGCCTTAGCGAAAGGCTTCTTGAAGGGAAAGATGTAACTCTGTGAGATGAATTAACAGAACACAGAGCAGTTTCTCAGAAAGCTTCTTTCCAGTTTTGAACGGAAAATATTTCCTCTTTCACCATAGCCCTCTATGGGCTTCCAAATATCCCTTTGCCAATTCCACAAGAACAGCCTTAGCGAAAGGCTTCTTGAAGGGAAAGATGTAACTCTGTGAGATGAATTAACAGAACACAGAGCAGTTTCTCAGAAAGCTTCTTTCCAGTTTTGAACGGAAGATATTTCCTTTTTCACCATAGCCCTCTATGGGCTTCCAAATATCCCTTTGCCAATTCCACAAGAACAGCCTTAGCGAAAGACTTCTTGAAGGGAAAGATGTATCTCTGTGAGATGAATTAACAGAACACAGAGCAGTTTCTCAGAAAGCTTCTTTCCAGTTTTGAACGGAAGATATTTCCTTTTTCACCATAGCCCTCTATGGGCTTCCAAATATCCCTTTGCCAATTCCACAAGAACAGCCTTAGCGAAAGACTTATTGAAGGGAAAGATGTAGCACTGTGAGATGAATTAACAGAACACAGAGCAGTTTCTCAGAAAGCTTCTTCCCAGTTTTGAACGGAAGATATTTCCTTTTTCACCATAGCCCTCTATGGGCTTCCAAATATCCCTTTGCCAATTCCACAAGAACAGCCTTAGCGAAAGGCTTCTTGAAGGGAAAGATGTAACTCTGTGAGATGAATTAACAGAACACAGAGCAGTTTCTCAGAAAGCTTCTTTCCAGTTTTGAACGGAAGATATTTCGTTTTTCACCATAGCCCTCTATGGGCTTCCAAATATGCCTTTGCCAATTCCACAAGAACAGCCTTAGCGAAAGGCTTCTTGAACGGAAAGACGTAACACTGTGAGATGAATTAACAGAACACAGAGCAGTTTCTCAGAAAGCTTCTTTCCAGTTTTGAACGGAAGATATTTCCTTTTTCACCATAGCCCTCTATGGGCTTCCAAATATTCCTTTGACAATTCCACAATAACAGCCTTAGCGAAAGGCTTCTTGAAGGGAAAGATGTAACTCTGTGAAATGAATTAACAGAACACAGAGCATTTTCTCAGAAAGCTTCTTTCCACTTTTGAACGGAAGATATTTCCTTTTTCACCATAGCCATCTATGGTCTTCCAAATATCCCTTTGCCAATTCCACAAGAACAGCCTTAACGAAAGACTTCTTGAAGGGAAAGATGTAACTCTGTGAGATGAATTAACAGAACACAGAGCAGTTTCTCAGAAAGCTTCTTTCCAGTTTTGAACGGAAGATATTTCCTTTTTCACCATAGCCCTCTATGGGCTTCCAAATATCCCTTTGCCAATTCCACAAGAACAGCCTTAACGAAAGGCTTTTAAAGGGAAAGATGTAACTCTGTGAGATGAATTAACAGAACACAGAGCAGTTTCTCAGAAAGCTTCTTTCCAGTTTTGAACGGAAGATATTTCCCTTTTCACCATAGCCCTCTCTGGGCTTCCAAATATCCCGTTGCCAATTCCACAAGAACAGCCTTAGCGAAAGGCTTCTTGAAGGGAAAGATGTAACTCTGTGAGATGAATTAACAGAACACAGAGCAGTTTCTCAGAAAGCTTCTTTCTAGTTTTGAACGGAAGATATTTCCTTTTTCACCATAGCCCTCTATGGGCTTCCAAATATCCCTTTGCCAATTCCACAAGAACAGCCTTAGCGAAAGGCTTCTTGAAGGGGAAGATGTAACTCTGTGAGATGAATTAACAGAACACAGAGCAGTTTCTCAGAAAGCTTCTTTCCACTTTTGAACGGAAGATATTTCCTTTTTCACCATAGCCGTCTATGGGCTTCCAAATATCCCTCTACCAATTCCACAAGAACAGCCTTAGCGAAAGGCTTCTTGAAGGGAAAGATGTAACTCTGTGAGATGAATTAACAGAACACAGAGCAGTTTCTCAGAAAGCTTCTTTCCAGTTTTGAACGGAAGATATTTCCTTTTTCACCATAGCCCTCTATGGGCTTCCAAATATCCCTTTGCCAATTCCACAAGAACAGCCTTAGCGAAAGGCTTCTTGAAGGGCAAGATGTAACTCTGTGAGATGAATTAACAGAACACAGAGCAGTTTCTCAGAATGCTTCTTTCCAGTTTTGAACGGAAGATATTTCCTTTTTCACCATGGCCCTCTATGGGCTTCCAAATATCCCTTTGCCAATTCCACAAGAACAGCCTTAGCGAAAGGCTTCTTGAAGGGAAAGATGTAACTCTGTGAGATGATTTCACAGAACACAGATCAGTTTCTTAGAAAGCTTCTTTCCAGTTTTGAACGGAAGATATTTCCTTTTTCACCATAGCCCTCTATGGGCTTCCAAATATCCCTTTGCCAATTCCACAAGAAGAGCCTTAGCGAAAGGCTTCTTGAAGGGAAAGATGTAACTCTGTGAGATGAATTAACAGAACACAGAGCAGTTTCTCAGAAAGCTTCTTCCCAGTTTTGAACGGAAGATATTTCCTTTTTCACCATAGCCCTCTATGGGCTTCCAAATATCCCTTTGCCAATTCCACAAGAACAGCCTTAGCGAAAGGCTTCTTGAAGGGAAAGATGTAACTCTGTGAGATGAATTAACAGATCATAGAACAGTTTCTCAGAAAGTTCCTTTCAAGTTTTGAACGGAAGATATTTCCTTTTTCACCATAGCCCTCTATGGGCTTCCAAATATCCCTTTGCCAATTCCACAAGAACAGCCTTAGCGAAAGGCTTCTTGAAGGGAAAGATGTAACTCTGTGAGATGATTTCACAGAACACAGAGCAGTTTCTCAGAAAGCTTCTTTCCAGTTTTGAACGGAAGATATTTCCTTTTTCACCATAGCCCTCTATGGGCTTCCAAATATCCCTTTGCCAATTCCACAAGAACAGCCTTAGTGAAAGGCTTCTTGAAGGGAAAGATGTAACTCTGTGAGATGAATTAACAGAACACAGAGCAGTTTCTCAGAAAGCTTCTTCCCAGTTTTGAACGGAAGATATTTCCTTTTTCACCATAGCCCTCTATGGGCTTCCAAATATCCCTTTGCCAATTCCACAAGAACAGCCTTAGCGAAAGGCTTCTTCAAGGGAAAGATGTAACTCTGTGAGATGAATTAACAGAACACAGAGCAGTTTCTCAGAAAGCTTCTTTCCAGTTTTGAACGGAAGATATTTCCTTTTTCACCATAGCCCTCTATGGGCTTCCAAATATGCCTTTGCCAATTCCACAAGAACAGCCTTAGCGAAAGGCTTCTTGAAGGGAAAGACGTAACTCTGTGAGATGAATTAACAGAACACAGAGCAGTTTCTCAGAAAGCTTCTTTCCAGTCTTGAACGGAAGATATTTCCTTTTTCACCATAGCCCTCTATGGGCTTCCAAATATCCCTTTGCCAATTCCACAAGAACAGCCTTAGCGAAAGGCTTCTTGAAGGGAAAGATGTAACTCTGTGAGATGAATTAACAGAACACAGAGCAGTTTCTCAGAAAGCTTCTTTCCAGTTTTGAACGGAAGATATTTCCTTTTTCACCATAGCCCTCTATGGGCTTCCAAATATCCCTTTGCCAATTCCACAAGAACAGCCTTAGCGAAAGGCTTCTTGAAGGGAAAGATGTAACTCTGTGAGATGATTTCACAGAACACAGAGCAGTTTCTTAGAAAGCTTCTTTCCAGTTTTGAACGGAAGATATTTCCTTTTTCACCGTAGCCCTCTATGGGCTTCCAAATATCCCTTTGCCAATTCCACAAGAACAGCCTTAGCGAAAGGCTTTTTGAAGGGAAAGATGTAACTCTGTGAGATGAATTAACAGAACACAGAGCAGTTTCTCAGAAAGCTTCTTCCCAGTTTTGAACGGAAGATATTTCCTTTTTCACCATAGCCCTCTATGGGCTTCCAAATATCCCTTTGCCAATTCCACAAGAACAGCCTTAGCGAAAGGCTTCTTGAAGGGCAAGATGTAACTCTGTGAGATGAATTAACAGAACACAGAGCAGTTTCTCAGAATGCTTCTTTCCAGTTTTGAACGGAAGATATTTCCTTTTTCACCATAGCCCTCTATGGGCTTCCAAATATCCCTTTGCCAATTCCACAAGAACAGCCTTAGCGAAAGGCTTCTTGAAGGGAAAGATGTAACTCTGTGAGATGATTTCACAGAACACAGAGCAGTTTCTCAGAAAGCTTCTTTCCAGTTTTGAACGGAAGATATTTCCTTTTTCACCATAGCCCTCTCTGGGCTTCCAAATATCCCTTTGCCAATTCCACAAGAACAGCCTTAGCGAAAGGCTTCTTGAAGGGAAAGATGTAACTCTGTGAGATGAATTAACAGAACACAGAGCAATTTCTCAGAAAGCTTCTTTCCAGTTTTGAACGGAAGATATTTCCTTTTTCACCATAGCCCTTTATGGGCTTCCAAATATCCCTTTGCCAATTCCACAAGAACAGCCTTAGCGAAAGGCTTCTTGAAGGGAAAGATGTAACTCTGTGAGATGAATTAACAGATCATAGAACAGTTTCTCAGAAAGTTCCTTTCAAGTTTTGAACGGAAGATATTTCCTTTTTCACCATAGCCCTCTATGGGCTTCCAAATATCCCTTTGCCAATTCCACAAGAACAGCCTTAGCGAAAGGCTTCTTGAAGGGAAAGATGTAACTCTGTGAGATGATTTCACAGAACACAGAGCAGTTTCTCAGAAAGCTTCTTTCCAGTTTTGAACGGAAGATATTTCCTTTTTCACCATAGCCCTCTATGGGCTTCCAAATATCCCTTTGCCAATTCCACAAGAACAGCCTTAGCGAAAGGATTCTTGAAGGGAAAGATGTAACTCTGTGAGATGAATTAACAGAACACAGAGCAGTTTCTCAGAAAGCTTCTTCCCAGTTTTGAACGGAAGATATTTCCTTTTTCACCGTAGCCCTCTATGGGCTTCCAAATATCCCTTTGCCAATTCCACAAGAACAGCCTTAGCGAAAGGCTTCTTCAAGGGAAAGATGTAACTCTGTGAGATGAATTAACAGAACACAGAGCAGTTTCTCAGAAAGCTTCTTTCCAGTTTTGAACGGAAGATATTTCCTTTTTCACCGTAGCCCTCTATGGGCTTCCAAATATGCCTTTGCCAATTCCACAAGAACAGCCTTAGCGAAAGGCTTCTTGAAGGGAAAGACGTAACTCTGAGAGATGAATTAACAGAACACAGAGCAGTTTCTCAGAAAGCTTCTTTCCAGTTTTGAACGGAAGATATTTCCTTTTTCACCATAGCCCTCTATGGGCTTCCAAATATCCCTTTGCCAATTCCACAAGAACAGCCTTAGCGAAAGGCTTCTTGAAGGGAAAGATGTAACTCTGTGAGATGAATTAACAGAACACAGAGCAGTTTCTCAGAAAGCTTCTTTCCAGTTTTGAACGGAAGATATTTCCTTTTTCACCATAGCCCTCTATGGGCTTCCAAATATCCCTTTGCCAATTCCACAAGAACAGCCTTAGCGAAAGGCTTCTTGAAGGGAAAGATGTAACTCTGTGAGATGATTTCACAGAACACAGAGCAGTTTCTTAGAAAGCTTCTTTCCAGTTTTGAACGGAAGATATTTCCTTTTTCACCATAGCCCTCTATGGGCTTCCAAATATCCCTTTGCCAATTCCACAAGAACAGCCTTAGCGAAAGGCTTCTTGAAGGGAAAGATGTAACTCTGTGAGATGAATTAACAGAACACAGAGCAGTTTCTCAGAAAGCTTCTTCCCAGTTTTGAACTTAAGATATTTCCTTTTTCACCGTAGCCCTCTATGGGCTTCCAAATATCCCTTTGCCAATTCCACAAGAACAGTAGCGAAAGGCTTCTTGAAGGGCAAGATGTAACTCTGTGAGATGAATTAACAGAACACAGAGCAGTTTCTCAGAATGCTTCTTTCCAGTTTTGAACGGAAGATATTTCCTTTTTCACCATAGCCCTCTATGGGCTTCCAAATATCCCTTTGCCAATTCCACAAGAACAGCCTTAGCGAAAGGCTTCTTGAAGGGAAAGATGTAACTCTGTGAGATGATTTCACAGAACACAGGGCAGTTTCTCAGAAAGCTTCTTTCCAGTTTTGAACGGAAGATATTTCCTTTTTCACCATAGCCCTCTATGGGCTTCCAAATATCCCTTTGCCAATTCCACAAGAACAGCCTTAGCGAAAGGCTTCTTGAAGGGAAAGATGTAACTCTGTGAGATGAATTAACAGAACACAGAGCAGTTTCTCAGAAAGCTTCTTTCCAGTTTTGAACGGAAGATATTTCCTTTTTCACTGTAGCCCTTTATGGGCTTCCAAATATCCCTTTGCCAATTCCACAAGAACAGCCTTAGCGAAAGGCTTCTTGAAGGGAAAGATGTAACTCTGTGAGATGAATTAACAGATCATAGAACAGTTTCTCAGAAAGTTCCTTTCAAGTTTTGAACGGAAGATATTTCCTTTTTCACCATAGCCCTCTATGGGCTTCCAAATATCCCTTTGCCAATTCCACAAGAACAGCCTTAGCGAAAGGCTTCTTGAAGGGAAAGATGTAACTCTGTGAGATGATTTCACGGAACACAGAGCAGTTTCTCAGAAAGCTTCTTTCCAGTTTTGAACGGAAGATATTTCCTTTTTCACCATAGCCCTCTATGGGCTTCCAAATATCCCTTTGCCAATTCCACAAGAACAGCCTTAGCGAAAGGCTTCTTGAAGGGAAAGATATAACTCTGTGAGATGAATTAACAGAACACAGAGCAGTTTCTCAGAAAGCTTCTTCCCAGTTTTGAACGGAAGATATTTCCTTTTTCACCATAGCCCTCTATGGGCTTCCAAATATCCCTTTGCCAATTCCACAAGAACAGCCTTAGCGAAAGGCTTCTTCAAGGGAAAGATGTAACTCTGTGAGATGAATTAACAGAACACAGAGCAGTTTCTCAGAAAGCTTCTTTCCAATTTTGAACGGAAGATATTTCCTTTTTCACCATAGCCCTCTATGGGCTTCCAAATATGCCTTTGCCAATTCCACAAGAACAGCCTTAGCGAAAGGCTTCTTGAAGGGAAAGACGTAACTCTGTGAGATGAATTAACAGAACACAGAGCAGTTTCTCAGAAAGCTTCTTTCCAGTTTTGAACGGAAGATATTTCCTTTTTCACCATAGCCCTCTATGGGCTTCCAAATATCCCTTTGCCAATTCCACAAGAACAGCCTTAGCGAAAGGCTTCTTGAAGGGAAAGATGTAACTCTGTGAGATGAATTAACAGAACACAGAGCAGTTTCTCAGAAAGCTTCTTTCCAGTTTTGAACGAAAGATATTTCCTTTTTCACCATAGCCCTCTATGGGCTTCCAAATATCCCTTTGCCAATTCCACAAGAACAGCCTTAGCGAAAGGCTTCTTGAAGGGAAAGATGTAACTCTGTGAGATGAATTAACAGAACACAGAGCAGTTTCTCAGAAAGCTTCTTCCCAGTTTTGAACGGAAGATATTTCCTTTTTCACCATAGCCCTCTATGGGCTTCCAAATATCCCTTTGCCAATTCCACAAGAACAGCCTTAGCGAAAGGCTTCTTCAAGGGAAAGATGTAACTCTGTGAGATGAATTAACAGAACACAGAGCAGTTTCTCAGAAAGCTTCTTTCCAGTTTTGAACGGAAGATATTTCCTTTTTCACCATAGCCCTCTATGGGCTTCCAAATATGCCTTTGCCAATTCCACAAGAACAGCCTTAGCGAAAGGCTTCTTGAAGGGAAAGACGTAACTCTGTGAGATGAATTAACAGAACACAGAGCAGTTTCTGAGAAAGCTTCTTTCCAGTTTTGAACGGAAGATATTTCCTTTTTCACCATAGCCCTCTATGGGCTTCCAAATATCCCTTTGCCAATTCCACAAGAACAGCCTTAGCGAAAGGCTTCTTGAAGGGAAAGATGTAACTCTGTGAGATGAATTAACAGAACACAGAGCAGTTTCTCAGAAAGCTTCTTTCCAGTTTTGAACGGAAGATATTTCCTTTTTCACCATAGCCCTCTATGGGCTTCCAAATATCCCTCTGCCAATTCCACAAGAACAGCCTTAGCCAAAGACTTCTTGAAGGGAAAGATGTAACTCTGTGAGATGAATTAACAGAAAACAGAGCAGTTTCTCAGAAAGCTTCTTTCCAGTTTTGAACGGAAGATATTTCCTTTTTCACCATAGCCCTCTATGGGCTTCCAAATATCCCTTTGCCAATTCCACAAGAACAGCCTTAGCGAAAGGCTTCTTGAAGGGAAAGATGTAACTCTGTGAGATGAATTAACAGAACACAGAGCAGTTTCTCAGAAAGCTTCTTTCCACTTTTGAACGGAAGATATTTCCTTTTTCACCATAGCCCTCTATGGGCTTCCAAATATCCCTTTGCCAATTCCACAAGAACAGCCTTAGCGAAAGACTTCTTGAAGGGAAAGATGTATCTCTGTGAGATGAATTAACAGAACACAGAGCAGTTTCTCAGAAAGCTTCTTTCCAGTTTTGAACGGAAGATATTTCCTTTTTCACCATAGCCCTCTATGGGCTTCCAAATATCCCTTTGCCAATTCCACAAGAACAGCCTTAGCGAAAGGCTTCTTGAACGGAAAGATGTAGCTCTGTGAGATGAATTAACAGAACACAGAGCAGTTTCTCAGAAAGCTTCTTCCCAGTTTTGAACGGAAGATATTTCCTTTTTCACCGTAGCCCTCTATGGGCTTCCAAATATCCCTTTGCCAATTCCACAAGAACAGCCTTAGCGAAAGGCTTCTTGAAGGGAAAGATGTAACTCTGTGAGATGAATTAACAGAACACAGAGCAGTTTCTCAGAAAGCTTCTTTCCAGTTTTGAACGGAAGATATTTCGTTTTTCACCATAGCCCTCTATGGGCTTCCAAATATGCCTTTGCCAATTCCACAAGAACAGCCTTAGCGAAAGGCTTCTTGAACGGAAAGACGTAACACTGTGAGATGAATTAACAGAACACAGAGCAGTTTCTCAGAAAGCTTCTTTCCAGTTTTGAACGGAAGATATTTCCTTTTTCACCATAGCCCTCTATGGGCTTCCAAATATTCCTTTGCCAATTCCACAAGAACAGCCTTAGCGAAAGGCTTCTTGAAGGGAAAGATGTAACTCTGTGAATTGAATTAACAGAACACAGAGCATTTTCTCAGAAAGCTTCTTTCCACTTTTGAACGGAAGATATTTCCTTTTTCACCATAGCCATCTATGGTCTTCCAAATATCCCTTTGCCAATTCCACAAGAACAGCCTTAACGAAAGACTTCTTGAAGGGAAAGATGTAACTCTGTGAGATGAATTAACAGATCACAGAGCAGTTTCTCAGAAAGCTTCTTTCCAGTTTTGAACGGAAGATATTTCCTTTTTCACCATAGCCCTCTATGGGCTTCCAAATATCCCTTTGCCAATTCCACAAGAACAGCCTTAACGAAAGGCTTTTGAAGGGAAAGATGTAACTCTGTGAGATGAATTAACAGAACACAGAGCAGTTTCTCAGAAAGCTTCTTTCCAGTTTGAACGGAAGATATTTCCCTTTTCACCATAGCCCTCTCTGGGCTTCCAAATATCCCTTTGCCAATTCCACAAGAACAGCCTTAGCGAAAGGCTTCTTGAAGGGAAAGATGTAACTCTGTGAGATGAATTAACAGAACACAGAGCAGTTTCTCAGAAAGCTTCTTTCTAGTTTTGAACGGAAGATATTTCCTTTTTCACCATAGCCCTCTATGGGCTTCCAAATATCCCTTTGCCAATTCCACAAGAACAGCCTTAGCGAAAGGCTTCTTGAAGGGAAAGATGTAACTCTGTGAGATGAATTAACAGAACACAGAGCAGTTTCTCAGAAAGCTTCTTTCCAGTTTTGAACGGAAGATATTTCCTTTTTCACCATAGCCCTCTATGGGCTTCCAAATATCCCTTTGCCAATTCCACAAGAACAGCCTTAGCGAAAGGCTTCTTGAAGGGAAAGATGTAACTCTGTGAGATGAATTAACAGAACACAGAGCAGTTTCTCAGAAAGCTTCTTCCCAGTTTTGAACGGAAGATATTTCCTTTTTCACCATAGCCCTCTATGGGCTTCCAAATATCCCTTTGCCAATTCCACAAGAACAGCCTTAGCGAAAGGATTCTTCAAGGGAAAGATGTAACTCTGTGAGATGAATTAACAGAACACAGAGCAGTTTCTCAGAAAGCTTCTTTCCAGTTTTGAACGGAAGATATTTCCTTTTTCACCATAGCCATCTATGGGCTTCCAAATATGCCTTTGCCAATTCCACAAGAACAGCCTTAGCGAAAGGCTTCTTGAAGGGAAAGATGTAACTCTGTGAGATGAATTAACAGAACACAGAGCAGTTTCTCAGAAAGCTTCTTTCCAGTTTTGAACGGAAGATATTTCCTTTTTCACCATAGCCCTCTATGGGCTTCCAAATATCCCTCTGCCAATTCCACAAGAACAGCCTTAGCCAAAGACTTCTTGAAGGGAAAGATGTAACTCGGTGAGATGAATTAACAGAAAACAGAGCAGTTTCTCAGAAAGCTTCTTTCCAGTTTTGAACGGAAGATATTTCCTTTTTCACCATAGCCCTCTATGGGCTTCCAAATATCCCTTTGCCAATTCCACAAGAACAGCCTTAGCGAAAGGCTTCTTGAAGGGAAAGATGTAACTCTGTGAGATGAATTAACAGAACACAGAGCAGTTTCTCAGAAAGCTTCTTTCCACTTTTGAACGGAAGATATTTCCTTTTTCACCATAGCCCTCTATGGGCTTCCAAATATCCCTTTGCCAATTCCACAAGAACAGCCTTAGCGAAAGACTTCTTGAAGGGAAAGATGTATCTCTGTGAGATGAATTAACAGAACACAGAGCAGTTTCTCAGAAAGCTTCTTTCCAGTTTTGAACGGAAGATATTTCCTTTTTCACCATAGCCCTCTATGGGCTTCCAAATATCCCTTTGCCAATTCCACAAGAACAGCCTTAGCGAAAGGCTTCTTGAACGGAAAGATGTAGCTCTGTGAGATGAATTAACAGAACACAGAGCAGTTTCTCAGAAAGCTTCTTCCCAGTTTTGAACGGAAGATATTTCCTTTTTCACCGTAGCCCTCTATGGGCTTCCAAATATCCCTTTGCCAATTCCACAAGAACAGCCTTAGCGAAAGGCTTCTTGAAGGGAAAGATGTAACTCTGTGAGATGAATTAACAGAACACAGAGCAGTTTCTCAGAAAGCTTCTTTCCAGTTTTGAACGGAAGATATTTCGTTTTTCACCATAGCCCTCTATGGGCTTCCAAATATGCCTTTGCCAATTCCACAAGAACAGCCTTAGCGAAAGGCTTCTTGAACGGAAAGACGTAACACTGTGAGATGAATTAACAGAACACAGAGCAGTTTCTCAGAAAGCTTCTTTCCAGTTTTGAACGGAAGATATTTCCTTTTTCACCATAGCCCTCTATGGGCTTCCAAATATTCCTTTGCCAATTCCACAAGAACAGCCTTAGCGAAAGGCTTCTTGAAGGGAAAGATGTAACTCTGTGAATTGAATTAACAGAACACAGAGCATTTTCTCAGAAAGCTTCTTTCCACTTTTGAACGGAAGATATTTCCTTTTTCACCATAGCCATCTATGGTCTTCCAAATATCCCTTTGCCAATTCCACAAGAACAGCCTTAACGAAAGACTTCTTGAAGGGCAAGATGTAACTCTGTGAGATGAATTAACAGATCACAGAGCAGTTTCTCAGAAAGCTTCTTTCCAGTTTTGAACGGAAGATATTTCCTTTTTCACCATAGCCCTCTATGGGCTTCCAAATATCCCTTTGCCAATTCCACAAGAACAGCCTTAACGAAAGGCTTTTGAAGGGAAAGATGTAACTCTGTGAGATGAATTAACAGAACACAGAGCAGTTTCTCAGAAAGCTTCTTTCCAGTTTGAACGGAAGATATTTCCCTTTTCACCATAGCCCTCTCTGGGCTTCCAAATATCCCTTTGCCAATTCCACAAGAACAGCCTTAGCGAAAGGCTTCTTGAAGGGAAAGATGTAACTCTGTGAGATGAATTAACAGAACACAGAGCAGTTTCTCAGAAAGCTTCTTTCTAGTTGTGAACGGAAGATATTTCCTTTTTCACCATAGCATTCTATGGGCTTCCAAATATCCCTTTGCCAATTCCACAAGAACAGCCTTAGCGAAAGGCTTCTTGAAGGGAAAGATGTAACTCTGTGAGATGAATTAACAGAACACAGAGAAGTTTCTCAGAAAGCTTCTTTCCAGTTTTGAACGGAAGATAATTGCTTTTTCACCGTAGCCCTCTATGGGCTTCCAAATATCCCTTTGCCAATTCCACAAGAACAGCCTTAGCGAAAGGCTTCTTGAAGGGAAAGATGTAACTCTGTGAGATGAATTAACAGAACACAGAGCAGTTTCTCAGAAAGCTTCTTTCCAGTTTTGAACGGAAGATATTTCCTTTTTCACCATAGCCCTCTATGGGCTTCCAAATATCCCTTTGCCAATTCCACAAGAACAGCCTTAGCGAAAGGCTTCTTGAAGGGAAAGATGTAACTCTGTGAGATGAATTAACAGAACACAAAGCAGTTTCTCAGAAAGCTTCTTTCCAGTTTTGAACTTAAGATATTTCCTTTTTCACCATAGCCCTCTATGGGCTTCCAAATATCCCTTTGCCAATTCCACAAGAACAGCCTAAGCGAAAGGCTTCTTGAAGGGCAAGATGTAACTCTGTGAGATGAATTAACAGAACACAGAGCAGTTTCTCAGAAAGCTTCTTTCCAGTTTTGAACGGAAGATATTTCCTTTTTCACGATAGCCCTCTATGGGCTTCCAAATATCCCTTTGCCAATTGCACAAGAACAGCCTTAGCGAAAGGCTTCTTGAAGGGAAAGATGTAACTCTGTGAGATGAATTAAGAGAACACAGAGCAGTTTCTCAGAAAGTTTCTTTCCACTGTTGAACGGAAGATATTTCCTTTTTCACCATAGCCCTCTATGGGCTTCCAAATATCCCTTTGCCAATTCCACAAGAACAGCCTTAGCGAAAGGCTTCTTGAAGGGAAAGATGTAACTCTGTGAGATGAATTAACAGAACACAGAGCAGTTTCTCAGAAAGCTTCTTTCCAGTTTTGAACGGAAGATATTTCCTCTTTCACCATAGCCCTCTATGGGCTTCCAAATATCCCTTTGCCAATTCCACAAAAACAGCCTTAGCGAAAGGCTTCTTGAAGGGAAAGATGTAACTCTGTGAGATGAATTAACAGAACACAGAGCAGTTTCTCAGAAAGCTTCTTTTCAGTTTTGAACGGAAGATATTTCCTTTTTCACCATAGCCCTCTATGGGCTTCCAAATATCCCTTTGCCAATTCCACAAGAACAGCCTTATCGAAAGACTTCTTGAAGGGAAAGATGTATCTCTGTGAGATGAATTAACAGAACACAGAGCAGTTTCTCAGAAAGCTTCTTTCCAGTTTTGAACGGAAGATATTTCCTTTTTCACCATAGCCCTCTATGGGCTTCCAAATATCCCTTTGCCAATTCCACAAGAACAGCCTTAGCGAAAGGCTTCTTGAACGGAAAGATGTAACTCTGTGAGATGAATTAACAGATCACAGAGCAGTTTCTCAGAAAGCTTCTTCCCAGTTTTGAACGGAAGATATTTCCTTTTTCACCATAGCCCTCTATGGGCTTCCAAATATCCCTTTGCCAATTCCACAAGAACAGCCTTAGCGAAAGGCTTCTTGAAGGGAAAGATGTAACTCTGTGAGATGAATTAACAGAACACAGAGCAGTTTCTCAGAAAGCTTCTTTCCAGTTTTGAACGGAAGATATTTCCTTTTTCACCATAGCCCTCTATGGGCTTCCAAATATCCCTTTGCCAATTCCACAAGAACAGCCTTAGCGAAAGGCTTCTTGAAGGGCAAGATGTAACTCTGTGAGATGAATTAACAGAACACAGAGCAGTTTCTCAGAAAGCTTCTTTCCAGTTTTGAACGGAAGATATTTCGTTTTTCACCATAGCCCTCTATGGGCTTCCAAATATGCCTTTGCCAATTCCACAAGAACAGCCTTAGTGAAAGGCTTCTTGAACGGAAAGACGTAACACTGTGAGATGAATTAACAGAACACAGAGCAGTTTCTCAGAAAGCTTCTTTCCAGTTTTGAACGGAAGATATTTCCTTTTTCACAATAGCCCTCTATGGGCTTCCAAATATTCCTTTGCCAATTCCACAAGAACAGCCTTAGCGAAAGGCTTCTTGAAGGGAAAGATGTAACTCTTTGAAATGAATTAACAGAACACAGAGCATTTTCTCAGAAAGCTTCTTTCCACTTTTGAACGGAAGATATTTCCTTTTTCACCATAGCCATCTATGGTCTTCCAAATATCCCTTTGCCAATTCCACAAGAACAGCCTTAACGAAAGACTTCTTGAAGGGAAAGATGTAACTCTGTGAGATGAATTAACAGATCACAGAGCAGTTTCTCAGAAAGCTTCTTTCCAGTTTTGAACGGAAGATATTTCCTTTTTCACCATAGCCCTCTATGGGCTTCCAAATATCCCTTTGCCAATTCCACAAGAACAGCCTTAACGAAAGGCTTTTGAAGGGAAAGATGTAACTCTGTGAGTTGAATTAACAGAACACAGAGCAGTTTCTCAGAAAGCTTCTTTCCAGTTTTGAACGGAAGATATTTCCCTTTTCACCATAGCCCTCTCTGGGCTTCCAAATATCCCTTTGCCAATTCCACAAGAACAGCCTTAGCGAAAGGCTTCTTGAAGGGAAAGATGTAACTCTGTGAGATGAATTAACAGAACACAGAGCAGTTTCTCAGAAAGCTTCTTTCTAGTTTTGAACGGAAGATATTTCCTTTTTCACCATAGCCCTCTATGGGCTTCCAAATATCCCTTTGCCAATTCCACAAGAACAGCCTTAGCGAAAGGCTTCTTGAAGGGCAAGATGTAACTCTGTGAGATGAATTAACAGAACACAGAGCAGTTTCTCAGAATGCTTCTTTCCAGTTTTGAACGGAAGATATTTCCTTTTTCACCATAGCCCTCTATGGGCTTCCAAATATCCCTTTGCCAATTCCACAAGAACAGCCTTAGCGAAAGGCTTCTTGAAGGGAAAGATGTAACTCTGTGAGATGATTTCACAGAACACAGAGCAGTTTCTTAGAAAGCTTCTTTCCAGTTTTGAACGGAAGATATTTCCTTTTTCACCATAGCCCTCTATGGGCTTCCAAATATCCCTTTGCCAATTCCACAAGAACAGCCTTAGCGAAAGGCTTCTTGAAGGGAAAGATGTAACTCTGTGAGATGAATTAACAGAACACAGAGCAGTTTCTCAGAAAGCTTCTTCCCAGTTTTGAACGGAAGATATTTCCTTTTTCACCATAGCCCTCTATGGGCTTCCAAATATCCCTTTGCCAATTCCACAAGAACAGCCTTAGCGAAAGGCTTCTTGAAGGGCAAGATGTAACTCTGTGAGATGAATTAACAGAACACAGAGCAGTTTCTCAGAATGCTTCTTTCCAGTTTTGAACGGAAGATATTTCCTTTTTCACCATAGCCCTCTATGGGCTTCCAAATATCCCTTTGCCAATTCCACAAGAACAGCCTTAGCGAAAGGCTTCTTGAAGGGAAAGATGTAACTCTGTGAGATGATTTCACAGAACACAGAGCAGTTTCTCAGAAAGCTTCTTTCCAGTTTTGAACGGAAGATATTTCCTTTTTCACCATAGCCCTCTATGGGCTTCCAAATATCCCTTTGCCAATTCCACAAGAACAGCCTTAGCGAAAGGCTTCTTGAAGGGAAAGATGTAACTCTGTGAGATGAATTAAAAGAACACAGAGCAGTTTCTCAGAAAGCTTCTTTCCAGTTTTGAACGGAAGATATTTCCTTTTTCACCATAGCCCTCTATGGGCTTCCAAATATCCCTTTGCCATTTCCACAAGAACAGCCTTAGCGAAAGGCTTCTTGAAGGGAAAGATGTAACTCTGTGAGATGAATTAACAGATCATAGAACAGTTTCTCAGAAAGTTCCTTTCAAGTTTTGAACGGAAGATATTTCCTTTTTCACCATAGCCCTCTATGGGCTTCCAAATATCCCTTTGCCAATTCCACAAGAACAGCCTTAGCGAAAGGCTTCTTGAAGGGAAAGATGTAACTCTGTGAGATGATTTCACAGAACACAGAGCAGTTTCTCAGAAAGCTTCTTTCCAGTTTTGAACTTAAGATATTTCCTTTTTCACCATAGCCCTCTATGGGCTTCCAAATATCCCTTTGCCAATTCCACAAGAACAGCCTTAGCGAAAGGCTTCTTGAAGGGAAAGATGTAACTCTGTGAGATGAATTAACAGAACACAGAGCAGTTTCTCAGAAAGCTTCTTCCCAGTTTTGAACGGAAGGTATTTCCTTTTTCACCATAGCCCTCTATGGGCTTCCAAATATCCCTTTGCCAATTCCACAAGAACAGCCTTAGCGAAAGGCTTCTTCAAGGGAAAGATGTAACTCTGTGAGATGAATTAACAGAACACAGAGCAGTTTCTCAGAAAGCTTCTTCCCAGTTTTGAACGGAAGATATTTCCTTTTTCACCATAGCCCTCTATGTGCTTCCAAATATCCCATTGCCAATTCCACAAGAACAGCCTTAGCGAAAGGCTCCTTGAAGGGAAAGATGTAACTCTGTGAGATGAATTAACAGAACACAGAGCAGTTTCTCAGAAAGCTTCTTTCCAGTTTTGAACGGAAGATAATTGCTTTTTCACCATAGCCCTCTATGGGCTTCCAAATATCCCTTTGCCAATTCCACAAGAACAGCCTTAGCGAAAGGCTTCTTGAAGGGAAAGATGTAACTCTGTGAGATGAATTAACAGAACACAGAGCAGTTTCTCAGAAAGCTTCTTTCCCCTTTTGAACGGAAGATAATTCCTTTTTCACCATAGCCCTCTATGGGCTTCCAAATATCCCTTTGCCAATTCCACAAGAACAGCCTTAGCGAAAGGCTTCTTGAAGGGAAAGATGTAACTCTGTGAGATGAATTAACAGAACACAGAGCAGTTTCTCAGAAAGCTTCTTTCCAGTTTTGAACGGAAGATATTTCCTTTTTCACCATAGCCCTCTATGGGCTTCCAAATATCCCTTTGCCAATTCCACAAGAACAGCCTTAGCGAAACTCTTCTTGAAGGGAAAGATGTAACTCTGTGAGATGAATTCACGGAACACAGAGCAGTTTCACAGAAAACTTCTTTCCATTTTTGAACGGAAGATATTTCCTTTTTCACCATAGCCCTCTATGGGCTCCCAAATATCCCTTTGCCCATTCCACAATGACAGCCTTAGCGAAAGACTTCTTGAAGGGAAAGAGGTAACTCTGTGAGATGAATTAACATAACACAGAGCAGTTTCTCAGAAAGCTTCTTTCCAGTTTTGAACGGAAGATATTTCGTTTTTCACCATAGCCCTCTATGGGCTTCCAAATATCACTTTGTCAATTACACAAGAACAGCCTTAGCGAAAGGCTTCTTGAAGGGAAAGATGTAACTCTGTGAGATGAATTAACAGAACACAGAGCAGTTTCTCAGAAAATTTCTTTCCAGTTTTGAACGGAAGAGATTTCCTTTTTCACCATAGCCCTCTATGGGCTTCCAAATATCCCTTTGCCAATTCCACAAGAACAGCCTTAGCGAAAGGCTTCTTGAAGGGAAAGATGTAACTCTGTGAGATGAATTAACAGAACACAGAGCAGTTTCTCAGAAAGCTTCTTTCCAGTTTTGAACGGAAGATATTTCCTTTTTCACCATAGCCCTCTATGGGCTTCCAAATATTCTTTTGCCAATTCCACAAGAACAGCCTTAGCGAAAGGCTTCTTGAAGGGAAAGATGTAACTCTGTGAGATGAATTAACAGAACACAGAGCAATTTCTCAGAAAGCTTCTTTCCAGTTTTGAAAGGAAGATATTTCCTTTTTAAACTTAGCCCTCTATGGGCTTCCAAATATCCCTTTGCCAATTCCACAAGAACACCCTTAGCGAAATGCTTCTTGAAGGGAAAGATGTAACACTGTGAGATGAATTAACAGAACACAGAGCAGTTTCTCAGAAAGCTTCTTTCCAGTTTTGAACGGAAGTTATTTCCTTTTTCACCATAGCACTCTATGGGCTTCCAAATATCCCTTTGCCAATTCCACAAGAACAGCCTTAGCGAAAGGCTTCTTGAACGGAAAGATGTAACTCTGTGAGATGAATTAACAGAACACAGAGCAGTTTCTCAGAAAGCTTCCTTCCAGTTTTGAACGGAAGATATTTCCTTTTTCACCATAGCCCTCTATGGGCTTCCAAATATCCCTTTGCCAATTCCAGAAGAACAGCCTTAGCGAAAGACTTCTTGAAGGGAAAGATGTATCTCTGTGAGATGAATTAACAGAACACAGAGCAGTTTCTCAGAAAGCTTCTTCCCAGTTTTGAACGGAAGATATTTCCTTTTTCACCATAGCCCTCTATGGGCTTCCAAATATCCCTTTGCCAATTCCACAAGAACAGCCTTAGCGAAAGGCTTCTTGAAGGGAAAGATGTAACTCTGTGAGATGAATTAACAGAACACAGAGCAGTTTCTCAGAAAGCTTCTTTCCAGTTTTGAACGGAAGATATTTCCTTTTTCACCATAGCCCTCTATGGGCTTCCAAATATCCCTTTGCCAATTCCACAAGAACAGCCTTAGCGAAAGGCTTCTTGAAGGGCAAGATGTAACTCTGTGAGATGAATTAACAGAACACAGAGCAGTTTCTCAGAAAGCTTCTTTCCAGTTTTGAACGGAAGATATTTCCTTTTTCACCATAGCCCTCTATGGGCTTCCAAATATCCCTTTTCCAATTCCACAAGAACAGCCTTAGCGAAAGGCTTATTGAAGGGAAAGATGTAACTCTGTGAGATGAATTAAGAGAACACAGAGCAGTTTCTCATAAAGCTTCTTTCAAGTTTTGAACGGAAGATATTTCCTTTTTCACCATAGCCCTCTATGGGCTTCCAAATATCCCTTTGCCAATTCCACAAGAACAGCCTTAGCGAAAGGCTTCTTGAAGAGAAAGATGTAACTCTGTGAGATGAATTAACAGAACACAGAGCAGTTTCTCAGAAAGCTTCTTTCCACTTTTGAACGGAAGATATTTCCTTTTTCACCATAGCCCTCTATGGGCTTCCAAATATCCCTTTGCCAATTCCACAAGAACAGCCTTAGCGAAAGGCTTCTTGAAGGGAAAGATGTAACTCTGTGAGATGAATTAACAGAACACAGAGCAGTTTCTCAGAAAGCTTCTTTCCAGTTTTGAACGGAAGTTATTTCCTTTTTCACCATAGCCCTCTATGGGCTTCCAAATATCCCTTTGCCAATTCCACAAGAACAGCCTTAGCGAAAGGCTCCTTGAAGGGAAAGATGTAACTCTGTGAGATGAATTAACAGAACACAGAGCAGTTTCTCAGAAAGCTTCTTTCCAGTTTTGAACGGAAGATAATTGCTTTTTCACCATAGCCCTCTATGGGCTTCCAAATATCCCTTTGCCAATTCCACAAGAACAGCCTTAGCGAAAGGCTTCTTGAAGGGAAAGATGTAACTCTGTGAGATGAATTAACAGAACACAGAGCAGTTTCTCAGAAAGCTTCTTTCCCCTTTTGAACGGAAGATAATTCCTTTTTCACCATAGCCCTCTATGGGCTTCCAAATATCCCTTTGCCAATTCCACAAGAACAGCCTTAGCGAAAGGCTTCTTGAAGGGAAAGATGTAACTCTGTGAGATGAATTAACAGAACACAGAGCAGTTTCTCAGAAAGCTTCTTTCCAGTTTTGAACGGAAGATATTTCCTTTTTCACCATAGCCCTCTATGGGCTTCCAAATATCCCTTTGCCAATTCCACAAGAACAGCCTTAGCGAAACTCTTCTTGAAGGGAAAGATGTAACTCTGTGAGATGAATTCACGGAACACAGAGCAGTTTCACAGAAAACTTCTTTCCATTTTTGAACGGAAGATATTTCCTTTTTCACCATAGCCCTCTATGGGCTCCCAAATATCCCTTTGCCCATTCCACAATGACAGCCTTAGCGAAAGACTTCTTGAAGGGAAAGAGGTAACTCTGTGAGATGAATTAACATAACACAGAGCAGTTTCTCAGAAAGCTTCTTTCCAGTTTTGAACGGAAAATATTTCGTTTTTCACCATAGCCCTCTATGGGCTTCCAAATATCACTTTGTCAATTACACAAGAACAGCCTTAGCGAAAGGCTTCTTGAAGGGAAAGATGTAACTCTGTGAGATGAATTAACAGAACACAGAGCAGTTTCTCAGAAAATTTCTTTCCAGTTTTGAACGGAAGAGATTTCCTTTTTCACCATAGCCCTCTATGGGCTTCCAAATATCCCTTTGCCAATTCCACAAGAACAGCCTTAGCGAAAGGCTTCTTGAAGGGAAAGATGTAACTCTGTGAGATGAATTAACAGAACACAGAGCAGTTTCTCAGAAAGCTTCTTTCCAGTTTTGAACGGAAGATATTTCCTTTTTCACCATAGCCCTCTATGGGCTTCCAAATATTCTTTTGCCAATTCCACAAGAACAGCCTTAGCGAAAGGCTTCTTGAAGGGAAAGATGTAACTCTGTGAGATGAATTAACAGAACACAGAGCAATTTCTCAGAAAGTTTCTTTCCAGTTTTGAAAGGAAGATATTTCCTTTTTAAACTTAGCCCTCTATGGGCTTCCAAATATCCCTTTGCCAATTCCACAAGAACACCCTTAGCGAAATGCTTCTTGAAGGGAAAGATGTAACACTGTGAGATGAATTAACAGAACACAGAGCAGTTTCTCAGAAAGCTTCTTTCCAGTTTTGAACGGAAGTTATTTCCTTTTTCACCATAGCACTCTATGGGCTTCCAAATATCCCTTTGCCAATTCCACAAGAACAGCCTTAGCGAAAGGCTTCTTGAACGGAAAGATGTAACTCTGTGAGATGAATTAACAGAACACAGAGCAGTTTCTCAGAAAGCTTCCTTCCAGTTTTGAACGGAAGATATTTCCTTTTTCACCATAGCCCTCTATGGGCTTCCAAATATCCCTTTGCCAATTCCAGAAGAACAGCCTTAGCGAAAGACTTCTTGAAGGGAAAGATGTATCTCTGTGAGATGAATTAACAGAACACAGAGCAGTTTCTCAGAAAGCTTCTTCCCAGTTTTGAACGGAAGATATTTCCTTTTTCACCATAGCCATCTATGGGCTTCCAAATATCCCTTTGCCAATTCCACAAGAACAGCCTTAGCGAAAGGCTTCTTGAAGGGAAAGATGTAACTCTGTGAGATGAATTAACAGAACACAGAGCAGTTTCTCAGAAAGCTTCTTTCCAGTTTTGAACGGAAGATATTTCCTTTTTCACCATAGCCCTCTATGGGCTTCCAAATATCCCTTTGCCAATTCCACAAGAACAGCCTTAGCGAAAGGCTTCTTGAAGGGTAAGATGTAACTCTGTGAGATGAATTAACAGAACACAGAGCAGTTTCTCAGAAAGCTTCTTTCCAGTTTTGAACGGAAGATATTTCCTTTTTCACCATAGCCCTCTATGGGCTTCCAAATATCCCTTTTCCTATTCCACAAGAACAGCCTTAGCGAAAGGCTTATTGAAGGGAAAGATGTAACTCTGTGAGATGAATTAAGAGAACACAGAGCAGTTTCTCAGAAAGCTTCTTTCCAGTTTTGAACGGAAGATATTTCCTTTTTCACCATAGCCCTCTATGGGCTTCCAAATATCCCTTTGCCAATTCCACAAGAACAGCCTTAGCGAAAGGCTTCTTGAAGGGAAAGATGTAACTCTGTGAGATGAATTAACACAACACAGAGCAGTTTCTCAGAAAGCTTCTTTCCAGTTTTGAACGGAAGATATTTCCTCTTTCACCATAGCCCTCTATGGGCTTCCAAATATCCCTTTGCCAATTCCACAAGAACAGCCTTAGCGAAAGGCTTCTTGAAGGGAAAGATGTAACTCTGTGAGATGAATTAACAGAACACAGAGCAGTTTCTCAGAAAACTTCTTTCCAGTTTTGAACGGAAGATATTTCCTTTTTCACCATAGCCCTTTATGGGCTTCCAAATATCCCTTTGCCAATTCCACAAGAACAGCCTTAGCGAAAGGCTTCTTGAAGGGAAAGATGTAACTCTTTGAGATGAATTAACAGATCATAGAACAGTTTCTCAGAAAGCTTCTTTCCAGTTTTTAACGGAAGATATTTCCTTTTTCACCATAGCCCTCTATGGGCTTCCAAATGTCCCTTTGCCAATTCCACAAGAACAGCCTTAACGAAAGGCTTTTGAAGGGAAAGATGTAACTCTATGAGATGAATTAACAGAACACAAAGCAGTTTCTCAGAAAGCTTCTTTCCAGTTTTGAACGGAAGATATTTCCTTTTTCACCATAGCCTTCTATGGGCTTCCAAATATCCCTTTGCCAATTCCACAAGAACAGCCTTAGCGAAAGGCTTCTTGAAGGGAAAGATGTAACTCTGTGAGATGAATTAACAGAACACAGAGCAGTTTCTCAGAAAGCTTCTTTCCAGTTTTGAACGGAAGATATTTCCTTTTTCACCATAGCCCTCTATGGGCTTCCAAATATCCCTTTGCCAATTCCACAAGAACAGCCTTAGCGAAAGGCTTCTTGAAGGGAAAGATGTAACTCTGTGAGATGAATTAACAGAACACAGAGCAGTTTCTCAGAAAGCTTCTTTCCAGTTTTGAACGGAAGATATTTCCTCTTTCACCATAGCAATCTATGGGCTTCCAAATATCCCTTTGCCAATTCCACAAGAACAGCCTTATCGAAAGGCTTCTTGAAGCTAAAGATGTAACTCTGTGAGATGAATTAACAGAACACAGAGCAGTTTTTCAGAAAGCTTCTTTCCCCTTTTGAACGGAAGATATTTCCTTTTTCACCATAGCCCTCTATGGGCTTCCAAATATCCCTTTGCCAATTCCACAAGAACAGCCTTAGCGAAAGACTTCTTGAAGGGAAAGATGTATCTCTGTGAGATGAATTAACAGAACACAGAGCAGATTCTCCGAAAGCTTCTTTCCAGTTTTGAACGGAAGATATTTCCTTTTTCACCATAGCCCTCTATGGGCTTCCAAATATCCCTTTGCCAATTCCACAAGAACAGCCTTAGCGAAAGGCTTCTTGAAGGGAAAGATGTAACTCTGTGAGATGAATTAACAGAACACAGAGCAGTTTCTCAGAAAGCTTCTTTCCAGTTTTGAACGGAAGATATTTCCTTTTTCACCATAGCCCTCTATGGGCTTCCCAATATCCCTTTGCCAATTCCACAAGAACAGCCTTAGCGAAAGGCTTCTTGAAGGGAAAGATGTAACTCTGTGAGATGAATTAACAGAACACAGAGCAGTTTCTCAGAAAGCTTCTTTCCAGTTTTGAACAGAAGATATTTCCTTTTTCACCATAGCCCTCTATGGGCTTCCAAATATCCCTCTGCCAATTCCACAAGAACAGCCTTAGCCAAAGACTTCTTGAAGGGAAAGATGTAACTCTGTGAGATGAATTAACAGAAAACAGAGCAGTTTCTCAGAAAGCTTCTTTCCAGTTTTGAACGGAAGATATTTCCTTTTTCACCATAGCCTTCTATGGGCTTCCAAATATCCCTTTGCCAATTCCACAAGAACAGCCTTAGCGAAAGGCTTCTTGAAGGGAAAGATGTAACTCTGTGAGATGAATTAACAGAACACAGAGCAGTTTCTCAGAAAGCTTCTTTCCAGTTTTGAACGGAAAATATTTCCTCTTTCACCATAGCCCTCTATGGGCTTCCAAATATCGCTTTGCCAATTCCACAAGAACAGCCTTAGCGAAAGGCTTCTTGAAGGGAAAGATGTAACTCTGTGAGATGAATTAACAGAACACAGAGCAGTTTCTCAGAAAGCTTCTTTCCAGTTTTGAACGGAAGATATTTCGTTTTTCACCATAGCCCTCTATGGGCTTCCAAATATCCCTTTGCCAATTCCACAAGAACAGCCTTAGCGAAAGACTTCTTGAAGGGAAAGATGTATCTCTGTGAGATGAATTAACAGAACACAGAGCAGTTTCTCAGAAAGCTTCTTTCCAGTTTTGAACGGAAGATATTTCCTTTTTCACCATAGCCCTCTATGGGCTTCCAAATATCCCTTTGCCAATTCCACAAGAACAGCCTTAGCGAAAGACTTATTGAAGGGAAAGATGTAACACTGTGAGATGAATTAACAGAACACAGAGCAGTTTCTCAGAAAGCTTCTTCCCAGTTTTGAACGGAAGATATTTCCTTTTTCACCATAGCCCTCTATGGGCTTCCAAATATCCCTTTGCCAATTCCACAAGAACAGCCTTAGCGAAAGGCTTCTTGAAGGGGAAGATGAAACTCTGTGAGATGAATTAACAGAACACAGAGCAGTTTCTCAGAAAGCTTCTTTCCACTTTTGAACTGAAGATATTTCCTTTTTCACCATAGCCCTCTATGGGCTTCCAAATATCCCTTTGCCAATTCCACAAGAACAGCCTTAGCGAAAGGCTTCTTGAAGGGAAAGATGTAACACTGTGAGATGAATTAACAGAACACAGAGCAATTTCTCAGAAAGCGTCTTTCCAGTTTTGAAAGGAAGGTATTTCCTTTTTCACCTTAGCCCTCTATGGGCTTCCAAATATCCCTTTGCCAATTCCACAAGAACAGCCTTAGCGAAAGGCTTCTTGAAGGGAAAGATGTAACTCTGTGAGATGAATTAACAGAACACAGAGCAGTTTCTCAGAAAGCTTCTTTCCAGTTTTGAACGGAAGATATTTCCTTTTTCACCACAGCCCTCTATGGGCTTCCAAATATCCCTTTGCCAATTCCACAAGAACAGCCTTAGCGAAAGGCTTCTTGAAGGGAAGGATGTAACTCTGTGAGATGAATTAACAGAACACAAAGCAGTTTCTCAGAAAGCTTCTTTCCAGTTTTGAACTTAAGATATTTCCTTTTTCACCATAGCCCTCTATGGGCTTCCAAATATCCCTTTGCCAATTCCACAAGAACAGCCTTAGCGAAAGGCTTCTTGAAGGGAGAGATGTAACTCTGTGAGATGAATTAACAGAACACAGAGCAGTTTCTCAGAAAGCTTCTTTCCAGTTTTGAACGGAAGATATTTCCTTTTTCACCATAGCCCTCTATGGGCTTCCAAATATCCCTTTGCCAATTGCACAAGAACAGCCTTAGCGAAAGGCTTCTTGAAGGGAAAGATGTAACTCTGTGAGATGAATTAACAGAACACAGAGCAGTTTCTCAGAAAGCTTCTTTCCAGTTTTGAACGGAAGATATTTCCTTTTTCACCATAGCCCTCTATGGGCTTCCAAATATCCCTTTGCCAATTCCACAAGAACAGTCTTAGCGAAAGGCTTCTTGAAGGGAAAGATGTAACTCTGTGAGATGAATTAACAGAACACAGAGCAGTTTCTCAGAAAGTTTCTTTCCAGTTTTGAACGGAAGATATTTCCTCTTTCACCATAGCACTCTATGGGCTTCCAAATATCCCTTTGCCAATTCCAAAAGAACAGCCTTAGCGAAAGGCTTCTTGAACGGAAAGATGTAACTCTGTGAGATGAATTAACAGAACACAGAGCAGTTTCTCAGAAAGCTCTTTCCAGTTTTGAACGGAAGATATTTCCTTTTTCACCATAGCCCTCTATGGGCTTCCAAATATCCCTTTGCCAATTCCACAAGAACAGCCTTAGCGAAAGACTTCTTGAAGGGAAAGATGTATCTCTGTGAGATGAATTAACAGAACACAGAGCAGTTTCTCAGAAAGCTTCTTCCCAGTTTTGAACGGAAGATATTTCCTTTTTCACCATAGCCCTCTATGGGCTTCCAAATATCCCTTTGCCAATTCCACAAGAACAGCCTTAGCGAAAGGCTTCTTGAAGGGCAAGATGTAACTCTGTGAGATGAATTAACAGAACACAGAGCAGTTTCTCAGAAAGCTTCTTTCCAGTTTTGAACGGAAGATATTTACTTTTTCACCATAGCCCTCTATGGGCTTCCAAATATCCCTTTGCCAATTGCACAAGAACAGCCTTAGCGAAAGGCTTCTTGAAGGGAAAGATGTAACTCTGTGAGATGAATTAAGAGAACACAGAGCAGTTTCTCAGAAAGCTTCTTTCCAGTTTTGAACGGAAGATATTTCCTTTTTCACCATAGCCCTCTATGGGCTTCCAAATATCCCTTTGCCAATTCCACAAGAACAGCCTTAGCGAAAGGCTTCTTGAAGGGAAAGATGTAACTCTGTGAGATGAATTAACAGAACACAGAGCAGTTTCTCAGAAAGCTTCTTTCCAGTTTTGAACGGAAAATATTTCCTCTTTCACCATAGCCCTCTATGGGCTTCCAAATATCCCTTTGCCAATTCCACAAGAACAGCCTTAGCGAAAGGCTTCTTGAAGGGAAAGATGTAACTCTGTGAGATGAATTAACAGAACACAGAGCAGTTTCTCAGAAAGCTTCTTTCCAGTTTTGAACGGAAGATATTTCCTTTTTCACCATAGCCCTCTATGGGCTTCCAAATATCCCTTTGCCAATTCCACAAGAACAGCCTTAGCGAAAGACTTCTTGAAGGGAAAGATGTATCTCTGTGAGATGAATTAACAGAACACAGAGCAGTTTCTCAGAAAGCTTCTTTCCAGTTTTGAACGGAAGATATTTCCTTTTTCACCATAGCCCTCTATGGGCTTCCAAATATCCCTTTGCCAATTCCACAAGAACAGCCTTAGCGAAAGACTTATTGAAGGGAAAGATGGAGCACTGTGAGATGAATTAACAGAACACAGAGCAGTTTCTCAGAAAGCTTCTTCCCAGTTTTGAACGGAAGATATTTCCTTTTTCACCATAGCCCTCTATGGGCTTCCAAATATCCCTTTGCCAATTCCACAAGAACAGCCTTAGCGAAAGGCTTCTTGAAGGGAAAGATGTAACTCTGTGAGATGAATTAACAGAACACAGAGCAGTTTCTCAGAAAGCTTCTTTCCAGTTTTGAACGGAAGATATTTCGTTTTTCACCATAGCCCTCTATGGGCTTCCAAATATGCCTTTGCCAATTCCACAAGAACAGCCTTAGCGAAAGGCTTCTTGAACGGAAAGACGTAACACTGTGAGATGAATTAACAGAACACAGAGCAGTTTCTCAGAAAGCTTCTTTCCAGTTTTGAACGGAAGATATTTCCTTTTTCACCATAGCCCTCTATGGGCTTCCAAATATTCCTTTGACAATTCCACAATAACAGCCTTAGCGAAAGGCTTCTTGAAGGGAAAGATGTAACTCTGTGAAATGAATTAACAGAACACAGAGCATTCTCTCAGAAAGCTTCTTTCCACTTTTGAACGGAAGATATTTCCTTTTTCACCATAGCCATCTATGGTCTTCCAAATATCCCTTTGCCAATTCCACAAGAACAGCCTTAACGAAAGACTTCTTGAAGGGAAAGATGTAACTCTGTGAGATGAATTAACAGAACACAGAGCAGTTTCTCAGAAAGCTTCTTTCCAGTTTTGAACGGAAGATATTTCCTTTTTCACCATAGCCCTCTATGGGCTTCCAAATATCCCTTTGCCAATTCCACAAGAACAGCCTTAACGAAAGGCTTTTGAAGGGAAAGATGTAACTCTGTGAGATGAATTAACAGAACACAGAGCAGTTTCTCAGAAAGCTTCTTTCCAGTTTTGAACGGAAGATATTTCCCTTTTCACCATAGCCCTCTCTGGGCTTCCAAATATCCCTTTGCCAATTCCACAAGAACAGCCTTAGCGAAAGGCTTCTTGAAGGGAAAGATGTAACTCTGTGAGATGAATTAACAGAACACAGAGCAGTTTCTCAGAAAGCTTCTTCCCAGTTTTGAACGGAAGATATTTCCTTTT